>NC_090381.1:80697719-81013552 GCF_036365525.1 Heterodontus francisci
CAACACTCCCCCTCCCTCTCCCCCTCCCTTCCGAATAGTCCACCCCTTGCTTTGCCAGGGCCTCGCTCGGCGAGGCTCCAAAAATTTACCTTAGTTCTGGGGCCGTCCTTCCTCTTGTTTCCGTTGGCTGGGTGTAGTCCCAGCAGTAGCCACCGCTTCCAGTGGCATTTCTAAGACTGAGCTGTCAGCTTGCTGATTGGCCAGCAGCTCCATTAGGTGGGACCTCCTGCCTCAAGGAGGTGGAAGTCCCTCCCAAGGCCAATTAAGGGCTTGGGGAGTGAAAAATCCTGGGCTGGCTCCCCAGGCCTGGCGGAGGCGGGTTCGCCCCCAACTTTTCGGCTGGTGGGCAGGGCCACCTTCCAATGTAAAATTCCAGTCATAGAGTCATTAAGGCACAGAAGAAGGTCATTCAGCCCATCGAGTCGATGCCCACTCTCTGTTGAGCAACCCAGTCAATCCCATTCCCCTGCACTATCCCCATAGCCCTGCAAGTTTATTTCCCTCAAGTGCTCATCCAATTTCCTTTTGAAATCATTGATTGTCTCTGCTTCCTCCACCATCGTAGGCTGCGAGTTCCAGATTATTATATCTCGTTGCATAAAAATGTTCTTCCTCACATAATCTCTTGCCCAAAACCTTAAATCTTTGTCCTTAAGTCATCGTACCATCTGCTAATGGGAACAGCTTTTCTTTGTCTACCTATATCTAAACCTGTTATAATCTTGTACACTCCTCAATCTCCTTTGCTCCAAGGAGAACAACTCCAGCTTCTCCAAACTAACCTTATAGCTAAAATCCCTCATCCTTGGAACTATTCTGGTAAATCTCCTTTGCACTCGATCAAGAACGCTCACGTCCTTCTTAAAGTGTGGTGACCAGAACTGGAAGCAATACTCGAGTTGTGGCCTAACCAGACCTTTATAAAGGTTCAGCATAACTTCCCTGCTTTTGTACTTAATATCTCTAGTTATGAAGCTCAAGATCCCATATGCTTTGCTAATTACTCTCTCAATATGTCCTGAAATCTTCAAAGTTATTTGCTCATAAACTCCCAGGTCCCTCTGTTACAGCACACTTTTTAGAACTGCACAATTAAGTCTATATTGCCACTCCCTATTCCTTCTGCCAAAATGCACCACCTCACACTTCTCTGTATTAAATTCCATCTGCCACTTGTCTGCCCATTCTGCTAGCCTATGTCCTGTTGCAATTGATTGGTATCATCCTCAATGTTTGCCACACCTCCAAGTTTGGTATCATCAGCAAATTTTGAAATTTTACTCTCCCTTCCAATATCCAATTGTTATGACCGAGGCGGGAGCAATGTACTGTCAGTTCAATCCCATCACTCCACAGGTGGCAGCATATTACTTAAAGTTTCCCCACACAACTGGAAAAACTCTAGTAGCCCCCAGAATAAAACAGACCAAACCAGGTATGTATAGACAACAAATTAACTATTTATTAAAAACTAAATCTTAAACACTATTAAGATAAACCTATGTCTAAAGACCTTCTAACTTCTTATTTTTACTTAATTCCCCCATTCACGTACACTCAAAAATCAACGGTTAACTGTATTTTTTAAAAAAAGAATGATGCTTTAAAAATTATCTGTTTCTTAAGAATAAATAAATAACTGGGTTATAAGTCTTTTTTGGTTACGTTCCTGATGATGAGATATCCTAGTGTAAAAATAATCAAATACCACTTGAAGTCTTAATGAATCGTCTTTTAGGAGATAGGCAATCAAAGCATTTCACCTGCAGCAGGCATCACACAGTTCTTTAAACAAGGAGTATAGCAATGGGTCCACTCGGATTTTTAAAACTGGCAATCTCTCAGTTGAAACATTACTGTAAATTCCAGAAAACACAATCAGTCAAGAGAGATTCAATCGTGAAGCAAAGACTCCTTAGATTGGAAGTAAAGAAAATGGAATGTTGCTACCTCCAGCAATACAAATGTTCTCTTCAAAAGGGATTTTCTTCTTCTTAGGCAATTAACACAGCCTGTGGCTCATTGTAGAATTTCTGCTGAGAGAATCCTCTTCTTTCAAGGCAAGCATCCTTCGCTGGTGTCTCTCTCAAAGCTGGTTTTTACACATAGTGACCTCCTCACTCTCCTGTTGTTGCCTAGGTAACGGGTACAGCTGTCACACTGTGCCTTTTAGTTTTTAAAGGCACACACGGTTTCTAAACAGAGTCTTAAAAGCACACTGCTTTAATCAGAGGAGAAAGTAAATAGTTCAGTGACACAATTCATTTATACATATCAAAAACAGCAGTAGTTCTAGCACTGAAACTTGGGGAGCACCACTGTCTACCATCCTCCAGTCTGAAAAACAACCATTTACCACAACTCTCTTTTCTGTCCTTAAACCATTTTTTTTTATCCAATTGGACACTATTTCATGTGCCTCAATTTGGGTAACCAGCTTTTTATGTAGTACTTATGCTTTCTTAAAATCCATATAGATAACATCCATTACATTCCCTTCATCAATCTTCTCTGTTATTTCATCAAAAATTCAATTTGATTAACCAAGCATGATCTATCTTTTACAGATCTGTGCTGGCTCTCCTTAATTAACTCAAACCTCTCCAAGTGCCTGCTGATTTATTTTCCTTGATTATTGTTTCTAAAACCTTACCCACCACTGATGTTAAACTGTCTGGCCTGTGGCTACTAGGACTGTCCTTACATCCTTTCTTGAATAAGGATATCATATTTGCTACTTTTCAACCCTTAGGCATCTCTCCCATATCTTGGGAAGGTTGGAAGCTCATAGCAAGCCCATCCACCAACTCCACTCCCACTTTGCAAGCTGGGATGCAAGCGATCTGGACCAGGCAACTTATCAACTCTAAGCATAGCCAGCCTTTCTAGTACATCCTATCTATCAATTTTCACCCCATCCATTACCTCTACCAGATCTGCTTCTACCGATATTTTGTCAGATTCCTCTTCCTTAGTAAACACTGATACAAAGTACACATTAAGTAATCTAGCCTTGCCCTGTGCCTCTAAGCATATATCACCCTCTTTGTCCCTAACAGGACCTACCCTGCCTCATACTACCCACTTACTATTTACGTGCTGGTAGAATATTTTTGGGTTCCTTTTTTGTTAACTGCCATTCTATTCTCAAATTCTTATATTCCTCTTCATTTCCTTCTCAACTTATTGTATTTGGCTTGGTTTTTGCTTGAAGAGTTTACCTGATGTGCATCATACACCCTTTTTTATCTCACCATATTATCTATCTTCCTCTTCATCCAAGGAATCCTGGCTTTGGTTCCCTTACCTGTTGCCCTTATTGGAATGCACCTAGCCTGTACCTTAAAAATCACTCATTGTTCAGTTACAGATTTTCCTGTTAATCTTTGGTTCCATTTTACTCTGGCTAGATTTTCTCTCATCCCATTTAAGATAGCCCTCTTCCAATTTAGAAGTTCTACTTTAGATTGTTCTTTGCTCATCTCCATTACTAACCTAAACCTTATGATACGACGATCGCTCTTACCCACTGTTCTGAAACCAACCGAATCAAACAGTAGTATAAAAAAGCAGCTTATAGCAGCATCATAGGTGGCACTTGTGGCAGAAACTGCCTCTCGAGGATTGACCTTCACAGCAATTAGCAAAGATGCACCATATGAAGACACCCCATCTAAATGTATTATTTGCTGCATGTCCATCATCTCTCATAGATGGAAGGATGCCTACAGCATGAACCTTTATAGTTGGGTCAGCAAGTCTGCACCAATAACTGCCAAAGGCGTTTAATAACATGCAAAATGCATAATTAGTTCACAAGTGCTGACAAATATGACTGCTGAATACAATGGCCTGGGTTTTGCCTTGGCGATGGGGGTCTCAACTACTGGCAAAAGGGCTGGCGAGAGCCCCGCGACTCCTTCTCTGGAGCAGGCCCACCAAATCAAGTGCCAATTGGGCACTTAAATGGACAACGGCGGGCCTTCCCTGGGATCAAGGACCCTGACAACGGAAGTCTTGCCTGCTAAAGTAGCTCTTTAACTGAGCAGCGCCACCATGGAGGTGGTGGGTGCTGCAGGTACTGGATTCACCCGACGCCCTGGACCCAGGCCACAGGTACACCACAGCGGGAGGGGTTTTGAGGGGTGGGGATTGTGAGGGAGGGGGATATAGGGAGTTCGGCAGCAAGGGCAGGGGGGAGTGCTCAGCAGCCCCCTTTCTTCCTGCTGCCGGTTGCCTTGTACTGGCATTAAGTTCCTTTTTACAAGGGAAACTGCACCCCCCACCCCACTCCCGCTCCCCCACCGCCCCCCCCCCCCCCAACCCCGCAGAGCCGGGAAGCGACCTGCACAGGTTTGCTTGGCGTGCTCCCCGTGCAGCGACAGGCCTGCCCGTTCACAGGCCTTCCCGCCCCGGACTTAATTTGGGTGGAGGAGGGAAGTTTTCCCCTCCCCCGAACCCTGCCACCATTCCACCCAATTATATGCTGAGGATGTAACTGATAGGGTAGATAAAGGGGAATCAGTAGATGTGGCTGACCTGAATTTCAAAAAGGCATTTCATAAGGTGCCACACAAAAAGTTAATAGGCAAAATAAAGGCTCATGGATTTGGGAGAAATATATTAGCATGGATAGCGGATTGGTTAACGGGTAGGAAGCAAAGAGTGGGCATAAGCAAGGCATTTTCAAGCTGGCAGGCAATGAATAGTGGAGTGCCGCAAGGATCAGTGTTGGGGCCTCAGCTATTTACAACCTATATTAATGACATGGATGAAGAGGCAGAGAGTAATGTATCTATGTTTGCTGATGATACAAAATTAAGCTATGGGAGGACACAGAGAGTCTGCAAAGAGATATAGACAGGTTAAGTGAATGGGCAGCAAGATGGCAGATGGAATATCATGTAGGGAAGTGTGAAAGTAGTCACTTTGGTCATAAGGATATAAAAACAGAATATTTTTTAAAAGGTGTGAAACTTGTATGTCTTGATGTTCAAAGAGACCTGGGGTGTGATTATACAAGGAATGCAGAAAGTTAGCATGCAGGTACAGCAAGAAATTAGGAAGGAAAATGGCATGTTGGCCTTTATTGCAAGGGAATTGGAGTACAGGAAAAAAGAAGTCTTGCTACATGTGTACAGGGTTTTGGTGAGACCAAATCTGGAGTACTATGTGCATTTTTGGTCTCCACGTTTAAGAAAGGATATACTTGCATTGGAGGCAGTACAGCAAAGGGTCACTAAATTGGTCCCTGGAATGATGGAGTTGTCCTATGATAGACTTAGTAAATTGGGCCTATACACTGTGGAGTTTAGAAGAATGAGAGACGATCTCATTGAAACATACAAGATTTTGAAGGGGCTGGATCAGGTAGATGCTGAGAGATTGTTCCCGCTGGTCAGGGAATCTAAAACACAGGGGCACAGCATCAGGATAAGAGGCCAATTATTTAGGACTGAGCTGAGGAGAAATTACTTTACTCAAAGGGTTGTGAATCTTTGGAATTGTCTACCCAAAAAGGTTGTGGATGCTCCATTGTTGAATACATTTAAGGCCGGGATAGACAGATTTTTGGTCTCTCAAAGAATCAAGGGATATAGCAAGTGGGCGGGAACGTGGAGTTGGAGCCTAAGATCAGCCATCATCGTATTGAATGGCGGAGCAGGCTCGATGGGCCATATGGTCTGCTCGTGCTCCTATTTCTTGTGTGTTCTTGTGTTCCCCGCCCCAAAACCTGGACCTGACGCGGAGTAGAGCATTAAATTCCCACCAATATTTGTCACCAAAACACAATGGTGCAAGTAACCTCATTTGACTGGAATTCATGAAACACATCCAGAAGGAACAGTTGCAATATCTTTCCTGTAGTATTCAGAATAAGATAGACAGTCACAATTGGAAATACAACTTCAGAATTACTGCCAATACATGGACTTTATGATGCTCAGAACCCATCAGTGTCAGATGAAGATGACATGCTGCTGGCATTGATTATCACTGAGGGAACACTGGCAACAACCGCCACAAACAAAATGTCAGGAATGATGTTCATCAAAATATAATTGGCAACTTAGGCAGTGGTTAGCACCGCAGCCTCACAGCTCCAGCGACCGGGTTCAATTCTGGGCACTGCCTGTGTGGAGTTTGCAAGTTCTCCCTGTGTCTGCGTGGGTTTCCACCGGGTGCTCCGGTTTCCTCCCACAGCCAAAAAGACTTGCAGGTTGATAGGTAAATTGGCCATTATAAATTGCCCCTAGTATAGGTAGGTGGTAGGAGAATATAGGGACAGGTGAGGATATGGTAGGAATATGGGATTAGTGTAAATGGGTGGTTAATGGTCGGCACAGACTCGGTGGGCTGAAGGGCCTGTTTCAGTGCTGTATCTCTAAATCTAAATCTAAATAACAGATTACGCTAGATCCCTCCGGGAAGGTGACAATTGGCTCACTAATACAGGATTTTCTTCAGATTTCTCTGCATCAAGTCCTGACACTACTTTGCTAAGACAGTTGAAAGAAGTTACCAACCACCTACTTGTGTTCTGAGCATGTGCAGTTTTCAGAATTTTCCAGCATACATCAGGAGTTTCTCTGAGCTGAATTAGATTGCTGTTTCTCTTATTGCATGAGGATTTGTGAGTTTTACTGTTTTTGCCAAATAACTTCAAAATAAACTAGAGATAAATTCTCAAAAGCTTTATTTCAGTTAAGTTTCACATTTAAAATATTAATAATTATGCCTTTTCTATTATGAACAGCTTAATTTTATCTTGTAGTGAGACAATACCTGTGATTAACAACACAAGGAGTTTCTTTTGTTAACATTTAGAAAGCAAAACAAATGCCTTTTTATTGAAATTGATAACATTTTCACAATGAAAAACAGGTAGGTTGTTATTTTTTCTGATAAATTTTGATAAACCAAATTTGTTGTATTATGAAGACTTCTGCATCTACGGCAAAAATTGGATGAATCTGTGTTTGATAATGACATAATTTAGGTAATCATTGTGACCTAAAGAATAGTAAGTATAATTGGAATATAAGCATACCAAAAACAGTAGAGCAAGAATTTCCATAATGAGTGGGTTGTGAACTTCTGATCTGTTTGTACTGCAACTTGTGACAACTGCTTCCTTACTATGAGGTGATTTGAGCATTTTTTTCTCTTGTTCTCAGATTGTGAGTGATGCTGCCAAGGCTGCATTTATTGCCCAAATAGTGGTGGACCTTTTTCTTGCATCACTGCAGTCCTTGTGGTCATGGTGATCCCACAATGACATTAGGTAGGCTATTCCAGGACAATGAAAGAACATTGTTGCTCTTGTTTTGAGGGAAGTGCTTTCAAAGTAATCTTGGTGAATTTCTGCAGTGCATCCTACAGGTCAGATATACTGCAACTACATTGTGTTAATGATGAAGGGGGTGGATAATGAGTCGAGTGGCAAGGGTGCTGATCTAACCTAATTCTTCAGTACTGGATGGTGCTCAGCTTCTTGAGACTTGTTATGATTGCACTCATCCAAGGCTTAATGTGACTAAGTGGACCTATGAAGGTGAGTATGAATGTTGCATAGGAGTAAGAGTGTGACTGGTTACTTCATTTGAAACATTTTGTTTTGCAAACATCCCATGACTAATTACCACAGAGAGCAGCTGATTATTCACAATTTCCATAACAACTGCACCACATGCAGCAAGTCCTGGACACTATTCAAGCTTAGGCTGATAAGTGGCAAGTAACATTTGTCCACCATCTAACAGGCATAAGTCAGGAGTGTGATGGAATACTCTCCACTTGTCTGGATTAATGCAGCTCCAATGAAACTCAAGAAGCTCAACACTATCCAGGATAAAGCTACCCGCTTGATCAGTACCCCATATCACCTTAAACATTCAGTCTGTCCACCACCGGCGCACAGTGACTGAAGTGTGTACCATATACAAGATGCACAGTAGCAACTCGCCAAGCCTCCTTTGACAGCACCTTTCAAACCCACGACCTCTATCACCTAGAAGGACAAGAGCAGCAACACATGGGAACACCAGCACTTACAGGTTCCCCTCCAAGCCACACACCATGCTGACTTGGAACTATATCGCCGTTTCTTCACTGTCGCTGGGTCAAAAATCTGGAACTCCCTTCCTAACAGTACTGTGGGTGTATTTACACCAGATGGACTGCAGTAGTTCAAGAAGGCAGTTCACCACCACTTTCTCAAGGACAATTAGGGATGGACAACAAGTGCTGACCTTGCCAGTGACACTCATATCCCATGTAAGAATAAGAAAAATAATTCGACCTCTGTAAACTCCCTTGAAGCTTTTTCACCTAATACATCATGAGGATGCATCCTTAGTGTGGCTGTAACAATCTTAACCCCAAAGATCAAAAGAATGAAAGACTTACATTCATGTCCTTAGGACAACCAATGAAATAGTTTTGAATTGTAGTCACTATTGTAATGTATAATGAAGAATAGGTTTATGAATTCCTTACACTTAAGAGCACAAAGGAAATCTTCCCTTTTTGACTTCCTAAAAGCTCTTAAATTAGATTTACAAGATTTCTGTAAGAATCAGTTTAAAAATAAAATGACAGCCGTATATCATCATATATGCAAAAAAGCCATGTGGAACTCCATGTCAGCTCGAGGACATGCTTAATGAAGATTGGCTGTTTGACCTCCGTGGGATCCATCTGCTTTGCACCTGCTTCATTTAAATAACTGCCACAGGTTCTCTGGAGGGGATGTTCATTATACAATAGGAGACCTTCATTCAGTGCTTCGAGGTGTTATGCACATACAGGAACAGCAGGGATTACTTGATGAAATCACACTTCTGGCAGGGAACTTCATATCCCAGGAGCAAATATCAGGGATTCAAATGCATGTGCTCTATGACAAAGCTAGGAGCGCAATTTGATAAAATTGTTCCTTAATTGTACTAGTTTCCCAACATGAGGGGTGTATAATTTTATTTTGTTAGGGTCTACCAGGCTAAGTAAATCTGTCTGAGATTTACAGTAATTTTAGATCACAGAATTTTTTCAACATCAATTAACAAGTTCTTTAAAAAGCAAAACAAGCTCAGTCCCAATAATTGAAAAATCTTTAATACTTTTTATTGAACTACTCCTGTATTTTATACAAAAACACAATAGTTACAAAAATCAGCTGTACCATTGTTTAGAATGTGTTATTGTCAGCACAGGAGACTCTCAAGGCAGACTTCCTTCTGTGCCACTGTGGCGATATCACATCATTAGAGTGTATTCCCAAGCATCCTGTAATGACTTCATAGGAAACAGGGGATTTTAGCAATCTGATCAAAAAACAATCTAGAGTCACCCTGGGTGAAGTGTGGCCCATTATCAGAGAATAGTTCCTGTCAGATTGCTGCAAAAAAAACTAACTGATTCACTTAACCTGCTATCCTTATTTTGTCTGGCTGATATGTGACTCCAGTCCCACAATAAATGCTTGACTCACAGTATTTTTTAAATGACATGGCAAGCTATTCCGTTTAGCAATGGGCAATAAACAGCATTGTCCAGAGCTCAAGAACAAATCAAAAAAAAAGAAATGTGCGTTAATGCTATGTCAGGCACTTGGGATAAGAACATAAGAAATAGGAGCAGCAATAGGCGATACAGCCTGTTCCACCATTCAGTAAGATCACAGTTGATCTTCTACCTCAAATCCACTTTCCAACCCTATCTTCATAGCCTGCAATTCCCTTGCTTATGACAAAATTATGTTGATAATGACGAGACAATTTGTCTTGCTCTGTTTGTTGACAATGATTGGTTGTTTAATGCAAAATCAGGGCTAGAAAATACCATGTTATTTATAACAGTTTATCCACTAGATGGAGTGCTAACAGGCATTGCACATTATTTGTAGTCAGTTTTTATTTATTGCAGCCAGGCACAAAAGCTACCTGGAAAAAATCAACATCAGGAGCTGAGTGAGTGATCAAGATGGATTCTTCAGCATACACTAGGTTGTGCGTCTGATCAACTGAAACTGAGGGCATTCTCTGATACTAACCCACTTTCTGTAGTTGAATGGCAAAGTATATTTTTCAAAACTATGCTATTAAGTATGTGGTGCAACGGCAGGCCTCACTAGACCAGTCAGCAACAGCTTAGAAATTAAGAAATACTATGCATTGATGTGAAAGAATTTCACGGTGTCAAGGAACTTTCAGAGGCCAGCAAATTCATAGAGGATAGAGACTGTGTAAATGTCCTGAACATGGAAAGAGTTGCATAGTCAATGAACTCTAGACATGGCAACAAATTAACACTGTTGCATTACTAATCCTATCAGATAATATTTGCTTAAGTATATTGAATATTTTTTAATATTAGTATTAAGATAATGTTAATCAAGTTATGATAAAAATATAAAGAAATGTTAGTTTATGACTTTGTCATTTGACTTCTTTCTTTCATATGAAGAGCTAAAGTCGTTCATTCAGTAATTCCCCATGTGCCCCAGAAAGGTAATTGGTTTGCATACTTAATGCAATTTTGGACTTGTTAATGTAAGATATTTCAGGCCAGCTAGGAATTTAGTAAAACTTAATCACGGACAGCAAATCTCCAGATAGTTCTTTGTAGGTTTGTCATAGATACCTTCTCTGGTCCAGTAGGATCAGTTGCTCCCATGAGTGGTGTAATATTTAGCTATTACATGAGTTGACTCACACTGCCTTAAATATAATTGGATAATAGCATGTCATGGGTTTTAGTAATGAACCCTCGTGGTCTACTTGGATACCTGCGTCTTTCAGACCAGTACTTCATCAAGCTCTCCAAACGTGGACTGAGTTGACATTAGTTAAGACAAAGCTTAGTTCAAATTATTAGGCAGCTTTATTTCACGGCAAGGTGAAGGTACAGAGCAATAGCTATGATCTGATTCACTTTGTTCAACCATAAAGCCTATCTTCACATAATGATATAAAAATAATGAAGATGCAATGCAAGCCCACTTTAGCTGGTTGTCTTTCTTAACTCAAACTGAATAACCCCTTTCAATTTATTTTATGGAGATACAGCACTGAAACAGGCCCTTCGGCCCACCGAGTCTGTGCCGACCATCAACCACCCATTTATACTAATCCTACATTAATCCCATATTCCTACCACCTCCCCACAATTCCCCTACCACCTACCTATACTAGGGGCAATTTATAATCTTCAATTTACCTATCAACCTGCAAGTCTTTTGGGTGTGGGAGGAAACCGGAGCACCCGGAGGAAACCCACACAGTCACAGGGAGAACTTGCAAACTCCACACTGGCAGTACCCAGAATCGAACCAGGGTCGCTGAAGCTGTGAGGCTGCGGTGCTAGCCACTGTGCCGCCCTACAATCTGGTTCAGAACCTTCTTTCTGCATAGACAGTTGCCTTTTGCTGCAAAACTCTTACCTCTGAGTCAAAGATTTCCTCTTCTTTTTTTAACTCCACATCTCACAGACCAATAGAGCGCAAAGGCTTTTCCAACAGAACGAGTGAGAGGTGTTTTTCCGATATACCCAGTTAAATTAACAAATAGCATATTTTTTATTCTTAGATAAACAACAAATGATTAGCATATTAACCGCCCTTTAACTTCTGATACACATCCTGGCATTGGTGCTATCTTCAAAAATTAACCCCTTTAAAGCAAGGTTTAACAAAGTACATTTTAAAATAAACTGAGTCTTGATCCTTTCTGTGGAATAATGAGTACAATTTTACTCTTGATTGTAATCTAAGCCTATGTTTCATGAACTTACAGAGCCTTATATAGAAAGTTGGATAATATTTCTTGTAACTGTATAGGAATCAAAACGATTCTTTGACTTAGAGTCTTACAAATTAGATTTGTCTCAAATGGCTGGCTGTTTACATGCAGATTGCACATTTTAAAATAGCATGTAACAGCTTTTCTGTGGGGAAAATGGTGATCAAATCCTGAAACATGACAAAAGGTTAAAGTGAAGGGGGTGAAAGAATCATCTGATGCCTTTTAATTAATGTTCCTTACATGATTTATGGATTTATTGATCAAAATATTCTTATAGCTGGGGATATATTTCTTGCACCCATGCAGACCCCACAAATTGACACAATTTCACCAATGTATTTAGGTAGCCAGGCAAATTGATTCCGTTACATATTTGGATGTTTCCACCAAACATCCTTTCTACACAGAATATACTGGTTTCAAACAGAGTGCTTTGTAATACTGAAATGGTTGTGATTATCTTACAAATTAATTACTATTTGTACTTGAAGTAATGTTCACTCTAGAATGTAATCTAAGCTTATATTCCACGTATTTACATCGTTTAGCTTGATATAGAGTTGGATAATATTTCTTGTAGCCATACGTGAATCAAAAAGACTCTTTGGGTTAGTGTCTTTTTAATTATATTTATCTCAAATAGCTGTCTGTTTCCATGGAGATTACTGTAGTTTCATGACAGTGAGTTCTTCAGTCAGCCACATATGCAATACTTTAGACTGCAATAATGTTGATGTAGTTGAACATTTCAGCAGTTAATGACTGATGTAGAGGGTAGAAAAGAAAAGCCTGGATTTTCTGGTTATTATTATTTTAGTAAGTTAACTAATTATTAAAAATAAATTAATTAAATGGGTTACCAGCAGTATTAAAATGGCACCAATTCGAAAATCTGTGTGAATTTTTCCAGTCTCATGTAGCATAATAATGCCATTTATTTTCAAGAAACTGCTAAACTGTCTCCTGTTCTGCTTTTAAACGAGAAAACAAATCAAATAGATACAAGCTTTATGAAAATCATGCTGAAATAACCTTTCAACAAAAAATTGATGAATGCAAAGCTACCTGATTTGAATCAGGAAATTGTATGTTGCTGCTACTGCTCCACCATTGCTAGGTTAAGCAGGAGAAAATCAGGCAGTATTCCTGCTCCTATCCAGAAATTTGTGGAAGTGGGCATATCAAATAAGGGTAGGTAGGATAGGACTAACTGTGATTTTCATATCAATGAATATCCTGCCAATGTACAGTCTAGGCTCTCATGAATAATTATGAACACATGGCTAACATATTAAAGAGCTGACATCAACTATGAAACTGTATCTTAGCACGAATCAACACTATAGAAGGGGAGAATATCATAGGGAAAATTGGATGAGGAAAATAAAATATAAAAAGTTCTGGTTTGGCAGCTCTTTATTCAGTGCACATCACATTAGAAGTATTAGCCTGGCTCAGTTAATAGGATACGCACTTCTGAGTCAGAAGATTGTGAATCCAAAGTCGCACTCCAGGATTTGAGCACTTAACCTAGGTAATTTCTTTCTTTCTTTCTTTGGCTTCCTTGTCTCGGGAGACAATGGGTAAGCGCCTGCAGGTGGTCAGTGGTTTGTGAAGCAGCACCTGTAGTGGCTATAAAGGCCAATACTAGAGTGACAGACTCGTCCACAGGTGCTGCAGATAAAATTGGTTGTCAGGGCTGTTTCGCAGTTGGCTCTCCCCTTGCGCTTCTGTCTTTTTTTTCCTGCCAACTGCTAAGTCTCTTCGACTCGCCACACTTTAGCCCCGCCTTTATGGCTGCCCACCAGCCTGTGTCCTCAGTACCTTGCTCTACGGCAGTGAGGCCTGGACAACGTATGTCAGCCAAGAGCGATGTCTCAATTCATTCCATCTTCGCTGCCTCCGGAGAATCCTTGGCATCAGGTGGCAGGACCGTATCTCCAACACAGAAATCCTCGAGGCGGCCAACATCCCCAGCTTAACCACCCTACTGAGTCAGCGGCGCTTGAGATGGCTTGGTCATGTGAGCTGCATGGAAGATGGCAGGATCCCCAAGGACACATTGTACAGCAAGCTCGCCACTGGTATCAGACCCACCAGCTGTCCATGGCTCCGCTTTAACCTAGATAATACCTCAGTGCAGTACCTAGAGATTTCTGCCTTGTCAACGATTCTATTCTCCAGATGAGATGCTGAACCCTCTTCCCCGAACCAGCGATTAAAGATCACATAGCACTATTCAAAGAAAAGCAGGAAGTTTTCTCAATGTGAGTTCTCCTTGGCCAACATTCATTTATCACCAATGCAACCAAAAACAGATTAACTGGTCACTTATCTCATTCTGTTTGTGGGATATTGCTGTGCTGTAGTATTTGCCTGCATAACATTCACTGCATTTGAAAGTTTTTTATGTTTGTTTATGATCTATTAGTGTCTACCTTAATCCATGTGTTGGTCCCAATTATTTTGTTTTCTTTAAAATAATTAAACAGTGAGTTATAAGCCATTTTTTTTAACTTCCTGGTTTGCTGTCTGTGAGAATTCTTCAATCTGATTGGCTGATCAACTTGCTTGATGACTTCACTGTTGCTGGACGCCAGAGATCCCCTATAGGTGGCACCAGATTAAATGCCACACTGGAGCAAAGAAATTTGATATTCTTGAACCTGCTGCAGTTTTTCTCGAGGTCAGAGACGAGTGCCATCCCTTCGCCACTGAATGAAAATCCAGGCCATATATTTTTGAGATATATATTTGACAGTAGTGAAGACTTGTGTAGAAGCTAAAATACAAAAACTTGTATCTTATGTGATATAATAATAATAAACTGAGAGAAACAATCTGGGGAGGAAAGAATAAACAAAAGAAATACCTGTTTGTACCTTTAAGAAACGTTTATAATCCATGTAATGAGAATAAGCAGTTGTGGGAACAGAGAACAAATAAAGTTACTCGCATCTTAAAGTTTTGTGAAGTGGTAGGTAAGGGTATTACAAATATTACAGCTATATACAATGTGTATCTTTCAGTATTATATGTATATCAATCATGAATACATTGGTTCAGTAAACCTGCTGTATTAGAGCAATAGGCAATTCTGCAACTGAACTCTTAAGAATCGGAAACCAAGCTCCAAGGTCTGGACGACCTGTGAACAATGCCGTGTGAGACCTACCAGTTATTTATTATTTTTTCAATCAGAAGACCACTGACCCGAGTCAGACACCAGTAAGTAAAGGTTTATGTGAGGATGAGTGCACATATGCTGCTACTCCATTGTGATAAGGGCAGATATGGCTGCTTGTTGTGTTGCTGACCCAGAGTTGTTGTAACAAAAATAAGTTTGCTGGATTTGTTGCTGGAAAATGAGATGGGCCAAGTGGACCAGGTGTCTGTGGAGGAAAACTTGGCTAAGAGTGATCACCATATCGTAAGCTTTAGATGCATAATGCACAAGAGCAAGGAATGATCTAAAGTAGAATGGCTAGATTGGAAGAGGGCTAATTTCAATGCGATGAGAAGGGATCTAGCCAGAATAAAATGAACCAAAGACTGACAGGAAAAACTGTAATGGAAAAATGGCTTATCTTTAGGGAAGAGATGCTATAGGTACAGGTTTAGGTACATTCCAACAAGGGCAAAAGGTAGGGGAACCAAAAATAAGGCTGCTTGAATGACAGGGAAGATGGAGATTATGATGAAACAAAAAAAGATGGTGTATGATGCATGTCAGGTGAATTCTTCAAGCAAGAACCAGGCCAACTACAATAAGTTGAGAGGGGAGGTGAAGAGGAAAATAAGACTGGCAGAGAGAGAGAATATGAGAATAGAATGGCAGTCAACATAGAAGGAAACCCAAAAATCTTCTACCAGCATGTAAATAGTAAGCGGGTAGTAAGAGTTGTAGTGGGCTAATTAGGGGCAAAGAGGATCATATATGCTTATAGGAACAGGGCAAAGCTAGAATACTTAATGAGTACTTTGTATCAGTGTTTACTAAGGAAGAGGAATCTGACAAAATATCAGTAGAAGCAGAGAGAGTAGAGGCAATGGATAGGGTAAAAATTGAGAGGAAAGAGCTACTGGAAAGGCTGTCTATGCTTAGGATAGTTAAGTCACCTGGTCTGGATGGCTTGCTTTCCAGGTTGCTAAAGGAAGTGGGAGTGGAGGAAGTGGAAGGGTTTGCCATAATGTTCCAATCTTCCCTAGATATCGGGGAGGTGCCAGAGAATTGGAGAATGGCAAATGTGATACCCTTATTCAAGAAAGGGTGTAAGGACAGTCCTAGTAATGATAGGCCAGTTAATTTAACAACAGTGGTGGGTAAAGTTTTAGAAACAATAATCATGGAAAAATGTCAACAGGCACTGGGAGAGGTTTGAGTTAATTAAAGATAGCCAGCACAGATTTGTAAAAGGCAGACCATGCTTGATAAATTGAATTTTTTCATGAAGTAACAGATAAAGTTGGTGAAGGAAATGTGGTGGATATTGTCTATATGGATTTTAAGAAAGCGTTTGATAAAGTGCTACATAAAAGGTTGGTTAACAAAATTGAGGCTCATGGAATAGAAGGGTCCGTATCCAATTGGATAAAAAAAAACCGCTTAAGGACAGAAAACAGAGAGTTATAAATAGTTGGTTTACAGACTGGAGGATGGTAGACAGTGGTGTTCCCATGGATCAGTGCTGGGACCACTGTTTTTCTTGCTATATATAAATGACTTGGGATCTTGGAATACGGAATAGAATTTCAAACTTTGCTGATGATACCAAACTTGGAGTTGTGGCAAACAGTAAGGATGATACGAACTGCTGCAACAGGACATACATCGGCTAGCAGAATGGGCAGACAAGTGACAGATGAAATTTAATACAGACAAGTGTGAGGTGATGCATTTTGGCAGAAGGGATAGGGTGAGGCAATATGGAATTAATGGCACAGTTCAAAAATGTGTCCAGGAACAGAAAGACCTGGGGTGCATGTGTATCGATCTTTGGTGGCAGGACACATTGACAGAGTGGTGAGCAAAGCATATGGGATCTTGGGTTTCATGAATAGAGGCATAGAGTACAAAAGCAGGGAAGTTATGCTGAACTTTCATAAAGCTCTGGTTAGACTCCAGCTAGAGCATTGCATCCAGTTCTGGTCATCACACTTTAGGAAGGATGCAAACATCCTTGAGAGAATGCAGAGGAGATTTCCCAGAATGATTCCAGGGATGGGGGATTTTAGCTACAAGGTGAGGTTGGAAAAGCTGGGGTTGTTCACCTTGGAACAAGGGAGATTGAGAGGAGATTTGATAGAGGTGTACAAGATTATGACAGGCTTAGCTAAGTTAGACGAGGTAAAACTGTTCCCATTAACTGATTGTATAAGGACTAGGGGACACGGCTTGAAGGTTTTGGGCAAGAGATGCAGGGGGAATGTGAGGAAGAAACATTTTACGCAGTAACGGCCTTGAATTCGCTGCCCATGAGGGTGGTGGAAGAGGAGACAATCAATGATTTCAATAGAAAATTGGATGGCCAATTGCAGGACATAAATTTGCAGGTCTACGGGGATTGAGCGGGGGAGTGGGACTGATTGAATTGCTACATGGAGAGCCAGCATGGACTCGATAGGCTGACTGGCATCCTTCTATGCCATAAATGACTATGAACATTTAGAGTCAAAGGCCCCAAGAATTCTTAATCCGGTTCTAATGTTGATGATTATGTATGCATGTAGACATTATGCAAATATAGACTAAGCATAAAATACCATCCTTAATCCCTATTAGTAGCTTAGCATTAAAAAAAAACTGCTACAATAAGTGTATTATCACCTCCAAAACTAAAGTGCACTATATATGAACAACAACAGTTCTGATTCTTCTTTAGATGGAGATTTTCTTTGAATAATTAAATTGCGGTGCTCCTGCTACTTGTGTCTCAGTGGAGCATACATACATATGAACATACGAACTGGAGCAGGAGTAGGCCATTCAGCCCCTCGAGCCTGCTCTGCCATTCCACAAGATCATGGCTGATAAGTTTGTGGACTCAGCTCTACTTTCCTGCCTACCCCCGATACCCTTTGACTCCCTTGTTTGTCAAGAATCTGTCTACCTATGCCTTAAAAACATTCAATGACCCTGCCTCCACCACTGTCTGGGGAGGAGAGTTCCACAGACTCACAACCCCCTGAAAGAAAAAATCTCTCCTCATCTCTGACTTAAATAGGAGACCCTTATTTTTAAACTGTGGCCCTTAGTTTTAGTCTCTGCCACGGGCACATCGAGGAAACATCATTTCCACATCCACCCTGCCAAGTCCCCTCAGGATCTTACATGTTCAATAAGATCACCTCTCATCCTTCTAAATTTCAATGAATACAGATCCAACCTGTCCAACCTTTCCTCATAAGATAACCCTCTCAGCCCAGGAATCAGTCGAGTGAACCTTCTCTGAACTGCTTCCAATGCAATTTTACCTTTTTAAATCCTTTCTTGAGTAAGGGAGGATATGAAAGATGCTATGGATAATACTTTGAATATTTCCACTCCTGATTTTTGGCACAGCTGTCTTTCTAATGGCCGTGCGTTCATTTGTTAAGAATGCAGTCTCACTTACTGATCATTTTTCCCTTGTGATACTCTTTTGATCAATGCAAAATCTGGAGCTTCAACTTTAGAGCTTCATGATTCCAGATCTAATAGATATTAGATCGAATAGTTCACATTCTCCCTTAGCTTGATTACCTGCAAATATAGCAGCATTGAGCTAACATACTTCCATCTGTCACTTTGACTGTCTTGTGTGAACAGCTTTCCTGGTAGATTACTTGTGGACTGTGCATATTTCTATTTCTAGGTCCCAGTCTCTGGATGAAATATCACACTCTAAAAAGCAATACCGCCCAAAAATCAGAATGTAGCCCACAGTTTCTGATGCCTTTACACCATCCTATGATTTGAATGTAATTGAGTAGCATCTTTTCCTGATTGATGTTAAGGTTCTCAATCCTACGCTAACATTTCAATCATTTAAATCATTGGGGCGGCACAGTGGTTAGCATTGCAGCCTCACAGCTCCAGGGACCCAGGTTCGATTCTGGGTACTGCCTGTGCGGAGTTTGCAAGTTCTCCCTGTGAGCACGTGGGTTTTTGCCGGGTGCTCCGGTTTCCTCCCACAGCCAAAGACTTGTAGGTTGATAGGTAAATTGGCCATTGTAAATTGCTCCTAGTGTAGGTTGGTGATAGAGAATATGGGATTACTGCAGGGTTAGTATAAATGGGTCGGCACAGACTCGATGGGCTGAAGGGCCTCTTTCAGTGCTGTATCTCTAAATAAAATAAAATAAATAAATAATGTAAACAAAAGGTACAACTCACAATACACAGATTCTCCAATGTAGATGACATCAAATTACTATCGGTAAACATGAATTCAATCCAAAATAACTAAAATGAGCCTATGTATATTACCTTTGGTCTCACAGATTCAATGGAAAAAAAAGTTTGGGAAGGGGCGAAATCAAATCTGATCTAATTGCAAAATTTGCATTTTCAGTAGTGAGCTATTATTGTGCATACTGCAGCAGACAATACCAATCGACAAACCAGCTTGTATCAAAATAGTGCATATGTTCTGAAAGTGCAATGTTAGCAGGCAGACTGCTGAAATGTGCTGTGGAAGTAATTTCTGAAGAACTACAGAATGTCATTCATTGAAATACATTAGACTGTCCATGGTCTATTGTTCACAGTTCAGGCCCAAATGCTCTTTGCATTTACTGAACCTTAGTAGGCTTAAGGGACGAATTAAAAATTCAATATGCTTGTAATTTATTCTGCAAATTATGACAAGTTGATGATTTTTCACTTCATTGATTGTATAAAGAGGTATCATCTGGCTCCCCAATGGCTCCGTGAGTCTATCCAATGAATAACAGCCATCTAGGCTAGAAAGGTCCCAGGTTTAACCTACAATCTTTGTGGAGTTAGCTCATTTGAGCCAGAATAAGGGCAGAAACATTCTAGTTGGCCTGATTGTATTGGTTAACAGAAGGGAAAAACTCGCCAGCATTCCTGCTTTGGATCACAATTCTGGAATTGCACTAGGAAGTTTGTATTTGTGGATGTGGGGCTATGATAGGATCAGGCTTTGGTGGAGAGGTGAGGGGTGTGGGCAGAGGGTTAAAGAGAAAACTGATGAAAAAAGAGAACAAAAAGTAAGAAAGTAAATGAGATGACTGCAAGAACAAAGTTCATATGCATTGGCTTATTTTAGTTATTTTGGATTGAATTTATGATTATGATTGTATTTGATGTCATCTAAGTTAATGAATTCATGTATTGTCAGCATGAGATCCTTAATATTAATTAGAAAAATAGGCTACTCAATTGCATTCAAAACATAGGATAGTGAAGCTCTGGGTTACAATCTGATTGATAAGAAAAATTGTTTTTTAATGAGCTCATTTATATTACAACTCAACAATTTTACTGTAAAAAAAATTGAACTGTTCAGTGAATTTTAATACAGATTGTCGAGGTCATAACATTTTCAAAAATGTTAGAACAATTTTATAGGAGAATGTTATTGTACTCTACTCCACAAAATGGAAGATTATTTACCCTCGTGTCTATGATTCCAAAATGTGGGAGCGTTATAAATCTACTAGTTCTAATCAAAGCTTTGAAGTGTAAAGGGCTAGTGCTCAGCATTATAAATGGAAACAAAAGTGGAAATCTGAAATAAAAACAGAAAAAGCTAGAAATACTCAACAGGTCAGGCAGCAACTGTGGAGAGAAACAGTTAATATTTCAAAATGCTCAAACCATTACCGGGTTCTTTATAAATGCAATATATAAATTCAGCTTCTCCTTCCCCTTTTATTATAACCTTTTATTTCACAATGATGGTAAATCATATCTACACAACAGAAGAATGTGGGATTAAGCTCCATATCGGTATTTGAATTTATGGGCCTAAATTTTCCAATTTAACTGTGTAACTGGGAATGGATTTGGGTAAAGGATCTATGTGCCTGGTCCCTGCCCATTTTTAAGCATTTGCTTTTTCACTGGAAGTGAATCCTTAGTGCCAATGCTCTTTTAGAATGAAAGGCACATTTCCAGCATAATGAAGACTAACCCTCAACATCCTTGGCTGATCAGATCTGTGCAGTTTCTCAAGACACAAACAGCGCACCAATACAACAAGGTCCATCCTACTACCAGTGTTGTAAAACGTAAGAAACAGGAAAAGAATAGACCATACGGCCCCTCGAGCCTGCTCCGCATGCAATTGGAATATTGTAGAACCCATGTGAAGCATGACTTCAATACAGTTGGCACAATTGTCAAACTTAACTGTCATGTGTTACGCAGTACAGTATGTGGCCTTCCATGACAAACCTTTTCCATGCAATGTCTTTGACAAATTCATGGCCCATGTGATTTCTGTGTAATTCAGATGAAGTGCAGTTACAGGGCAGGGTTATTCGAATAGGGCAAACAGATGTATGATTTTAATAAAATCTATAAATATTAATAACCTCACCTCACAAACTGATATAGATTACTTTGTATAAGATAATGACCTTATCTGTCTCAGTAATGAATTGTACTTAGCTCTGTGGCCTGAATAGTGAATGATATGCATATATTAAAGAATTAGATTGCCTCTCTGATCCAATGAATTATATTTGTTGTTCAATTGTAGAATTACCTCAGCTGTCTATGTCAAGTGATGAATCATTATCGGTGTTGTGTTATAGAATTGCCTCAGATCTCAGCCTAGTAATCGATTCTACTTGATAACATAGAATTACCTCCCCTTTTTGGCACCCGCGAAGCATTTTTACACAAAAAATAGGTCAAAAATGTAATTCTGTTCAGATCATTGGCTTCATAAATTTGGAGAAACAGTGTATCTGGTGGGAGATCATGGGCAGGAACAACCTTGGAAGCTGGTAAGACAGGCCACAAAGCGACTAATAGCCAGAGGTATTTGGAGCCAATAATAGGCCTCTAAGGGTGCATCAAACATAAGGGGGTGTTTGAAAAGCCTGATCAGCAGTCTGGGAGCACCAGTAGTGGTCAAGAGTGCGATGCCAAAAACTCACCAAGCACTCGGGGAATAGAATGGGAGTAGTGGCCAAGAGACAGGCTGCTGAAATGCCACTCGTGGAATGGGAGAGGTGAAAGCAGAAACAACTGATAAACCGGCTGAGGCATTGGAACTAAAATATTCAGGAAAATTATTGAAATATTATTATACACAATACTGATGTTTGAATTTAGAATTAAAAATTAAATAAAAGATGCTCTCTGAAGTACTGAGGAGATAATGAGAGAGGCTCCCCAGAGATCCTGAGAAGGTCCGAAAATAGGTTTTGGGAAGAAATATTACATTCAGTAGGAAAAGGATTAAAGTTATGCAGTTCAAAATATAAATAAGATGTTACATTTTAGTAAAATTTAAAAATCTCACCTATTAACTCACTTCATATTGTAGTAATCCAATATGGTGACAGCAGCAATTTTAGGTCTTTTTTTCACTATTTCAAAAAACACAGTGAATATATTCGGCATTTTGATATGCATGCTTTGAAAGTTCAATGTTAAATAAATGAGATCTGTTACTGGTGGGAAATAACTTATGGGTAAATCTAATGTGGGTAGGAGAGTCTCAAATGTGATGTGTCACACACACCAGAAGTGCGATGGTACAACAATCATGGACTAATTCTGAAGCGTTATGAAAAACAGACTTTGTCTTTAAAAACGAACCTTTATCTTAAAAAATGAACAAAGGTCCAAAATGGCCACAGAAGACTCTGCCTGATGACTTTGAATTTTTCTAAGTGCCCTGCTATAACGTCTTCATACAGCAGTGAGAGCTAGAAGTAACCCACTGTCTTCAACAGAACCTTCAATCAAGAGAGAAATCTACACTCATCTCAGGCCTGCATCAATCTAGAACTTGATTTCCAAGAGAATTCAACAGGTTTGTCGTAACCTTTCCCCCACTAAAAGCCATGTTCCTTTTTCCCCTCTCTATCTGTTTCTTGTGTGTGTGTGTCTGTGTGTGTGTGTTTTTGGGAGAGCGAACATGTGAGTGGATGTGGCTGCAATAATTTCAGGATAAAGCATATTAATCAATAAACAATTTATTTTTCTGTTTTTAAAAACCTACAAGAAAATCTGTCGCTGTCTGGTTATTTGAAAAATAAAACACCAAGGGGTTAAACTCCAATACAAGTATACTTGCTGCGGTCGGGTGGGGAGTTGAACAGTGGGAACCACCTATGTCACACCACGTGGCCATTACACATTGCCTTATGTGCTGTAAGTTAATGTCGCCCAATGGTAGGAGCACAGCAGTTGGCTTTTATATCCCTGAGCTAAGGAGGGGGGAAAAAATCAGGAAAGGTTCTTCATCGGACCACCATCCAGTGGCCCAAGCTTTAGAGTGTAAGGAGAGGAACTTGGTCAGTTATGATGTTGCCTATAGTTAAATAGTCTGTTAATGCTCAATGTCTAGATTCATGCATGAACAATGATTGGGTGAGATACTGGAGAACTGCTGATGCCTGTGAAACTGAATAGTTTCAAAGGAGGAAGTTAGGTTAGGAGAAAGTTCAATATCTAAGAATTACTATTCTCTCAGACTGTGTGCGTGAAACAATTTAGAATGTTGTTTTTGATATCCCTGTATTCAATCGGAGTCTTATGTGTGATATTACACCTTCCATCCCACCTCAAGATCACACACTCATGTTTTCTCACTATTTCTCTTGCTCAAGTGTGGGGCGTTACTATGGAGGCAAGCTTTATCAGCCTTTAATAATGAAAGCACTTTATAAAACAGGGCAGCCTTCAGCTTGTTTCTGTGTAGTTCTCTTCTCCACCAAAAGAACAGAAAGAGCAAACCACATGTTCAGCAACCAGAAAGAGAGGAGAAAGGAGATAAACAAAAAAGGCAGGAGAGCAATAGAAGACTTTAATTCTCCTTAAACCTCGCACTGAATGATACAGAATTGGTTTGATTCTCATAACAATGCTAGGGGAAGCTAGGTGTTCACTGTTTCTTGTATCGTTATTAAATTGGGAAGGCAGAGCTTCCGATGCCAGCATACTCAAACAGAATTTAGCACAAACAGGGTGGTTCTCTACGCTCTCTGTGACAGATGCAGTTACTAATTTTAACCATGTTTATGTTTTGGTGATGTCTCAGGATATAGGGTCATAGATATTTGAAGCTGAAAACTTTCACACTTGGGAATTACCCATTGATGACAATGTTGCTATTTTGTGACATGAATAGTATAGATCCGTATCCTACACATGTTCACCCACTTATTCCTGATGATTCTTCTTGATATTCCACAGAGGTTTTTCAGGAATTTACTTAGGCTTTCTCCAGATTTATCTGATCACAAGAGAAGCCTTCAACAACCCGTGCTTTGTAAATAAGAGAAGTAACATTCCAAAATTCATTTCCTTTTAGCACAACTCCACAGTACAAATTATACAGTAACAATAGAGCTTCTTGGAAGCACAAGGAGGTTACTCAGTTAATAACCGAGCCAATCGGTCCGGTTTCAATTCCTAGTCTGCTTTTAGTTGACTTTAGTCGTGAAGCAGGAGGGTTTTAGTAATATAGAAACAGGAGTAGGCCATTCACCCCCTCTAGCCTGTCCACTATTGAATTTGATCGATGCCACAAGACTATTTAGGCCCTTTTGCTCATACCCCTTGACACTTGACGTTTTATTGATCTCCCTCTGGAAACCTTCAATTGAACCCAGCATCCACAGCCTTTGGGGAGAAAGAGAATACCAGATTTCCACAACCCTTTGTGTGAAAAATGCTTCCCTGTTTCACTCCAAAACATCTATGATTGGCCTCATTAACCCTGTATTAGGAAGGGAAAGTAAGATAGGTTTCTCAATACTTATTTAAAAGCAAAATACTGCAGATGCTGGAAATCTAAAATAAAAACAAGAAATGCTGGAAATACTCAGCAGGTCTGGCAGCATCTGTGGAGAGAGAAGCAGAGTTAACGTTTTGGGTCAGTTCCGAAGAAGGGTCACTGACCCAAAACATTAACTCTGCTTCTCTCTCCTCAGATGCTGCCAGAGCTGCTGAGTATTTCCAGCATTTCTTGTTTTTATCTCAATACCTATTGCTGTGCAGCATCCTTTACTGGGCATACATGTGTTTGAAGATCAAATGAGGACAGGATGCCATATACTCAAGCAAAATTTGCTTATTTAGCTAGCAGGAAAGTCCTAGGGTGCAAAATTCAGATCCATAGCACCACTACCAGCTGATGTGATGCTGTACTTACAATCTTGGACCGTGCAGGTTCATTCAACTATTCACTTGCCACTCACCAAAGGATATATGTTCAACTGCAAGAAGGGCCCAGTAGTAGCATTATTTAAAAGGTTAGGCAGCCAAATTGCAGGTAAGGTAATTTAGAATAACTTCTGCTATTACAAAGTCTCTGAAAGTAGGCTCAGTGTTGGATCCCTTGCTGTTGTGGTATATATCAATGATATGGACTTAAAGGTAGGAGGCATGTTTGGGAAATTTGCAGATGGCACAAAAATTGGCCGTGTAGTTGATAGTGAAGAAGATAGCTGTAGACTTCAGAATTATATCAATGGTTTGGTTGAGTGGGTGGAAATGTGGCAATGGAATTCAATCCAGAGAAGTGTGAGGTAATGCATTTGGGGAGGGAAAACAAAGCAAGGGAATACACAATAAACGGGAGGATATTGAGAGGGGTAGAGGAAGTGAGAGACCTTGGAGTGCATGTCCACAGGTCCCTGAAGGTGGCAGGACAGGTAGATAAAGAGGTGAAGAAGGCATATGGAATACTTTCCTTTATTTGCCAAGGTATAGAATACAACAGCAAAGATGCAATGGTAGAACTGTATAAAACGCTGGTTAGGCCACAGCTAGAGTATTGCGTACAGTTCTGGTCACTACATTACAGGAAGGACATAATTGCTCTGGAGAGAGTACAGAGGAGATTTACAAGAATGTTGCCAGGGCTGGAAAATTGCAGCTATGAGGAAAGATTGGATAGGCCAGAGTTGTTTTTCTTAGAACAGAGGAGGCTGAAGGGTGACTTTATTGAGGTGTACAAAATTATGAGGGGCCTAGATAGTGTAGACAGGAAGGACCCATATCCCCTAGCAGAGAGGTCAATTACCAGGGGCACAGATTTAAGGTGATTGGTAGAAGGATTAGAGGGGACACAAGGAAAAACGTTTTCACTCAGGTGGGTCTCTGGAATTCACTGCCCGTATTGGTGGTGGAGGCAGAAACCCTCAGCTCTTAAAAGATACCTGGACCTTCACCTGAAGTGCTGGAAAGTGGCATTAGAATGGGTAGCTAGTTTTTCAGCCAGCGCAGACACGATGGGCTGAATGGCCTCTTTCTTTGCTGCAAGGTGTCTATGGTTCTATGGTTTCTATGACTGTTTTGGGAGGCGTTGTGATGAGTTGCTAGATTTGGCAGGGAGTGTTGCTGCATCCCCACAGGGAGGGCAGAGGATCTGCTGACCTGTCTACACAAAGGTATTGGAGTTTGGAGTGGCAGTGCCTCTCAGCCTGCAACACAACAGGGAGATAGAGCTGAGGCTGTGGAGAGGGCAAGTGATGTGCGATGCCCTCTGCTAATTTGGAGCCTGACTCCTCCATGCTCCTTGGCAGTGACAGAAGGCTGACTGGCAGGCCAGCCAATACACCCTGCATCTCGGTATGCATGCTCATCAGCTTTCTCCCGATGCCGCTCTCATCTGAGTCGCCTCTATCAAAACTCACAAGCATACTCACCCTCCGGTAAGTTGGCACACAAACTATCCTTTACCCCTGGCTTGTATAGCCCACATGTAACCAGTGACCCAACACTTGGAGATCCCAACTCTATACTAGCCTGTAAAGTAAGTGTAGTGCCAGTATCTGAGCTGATGTCTGCGAGCATCAAATCAAGTGACAGTGCCTCTTCATCAGTGCTATGATGTCACTTTCTCTTTTCCTCCTGGGTGTGCTGTGGCTGTGCAGGCAGCAGTTCTTGGGTGTCTGAGAGCAGGAAATCAGAAAGGGGAAGGTTAAGGTGAGGGAAGCGGGGTTGGGGTGGAAAGAAAGAAGTCCATGGTCACACCATCTACAACTTGCTCATCATTTCAGGTAGCAGGATGGGGTGAACTGGGAGCTTGAGAAGGGGCATAAGGCAGTAACGTAACATTAACGTCAATGTTCTCAATGATGCTGGATGCTCCCATGTTGTGTCTTGTATTTTGTAGTGTATCTGGGGTGTTCTGGAGAAAGTTGACCTTATCCTGAGTCTGAGACTAAGAACTCTATTATTTACATAATACTACATACACTCTCATCAAGCCTTCTAAGCTAGCATCCTTTGTGCTGCTACCTCTTCTTCTCCCAAGCCTAACCTCATGTGACTGTTACATCATCACTCTTACAATGGGAAGGGTTGCTCTGACTGTCTTCAGCATTAACCCTTTACATACTTATACTACAAGTCACAACCAGCCCTATGATATGTGGAAACATCTCTATATGGCTTAGAAAATGCAGGCGTCCTTGACCCCATTGGTTCTGCTCTTCTTCCTGTTATGGGCCACTGTGTCTTGCAAGAGAGAGTGTTGCACTGTGTTTGAGTGATGTGCCTACCACAGTTAGAGGTATGTGGAAGCAACAGGAGCTGGGTTTAAGTCTAGCATCATTGGAACATGTGCGAAGGCATGATTCCTGAGTGCCAGGGACAGCTGATGAGTGAGTGATGAGGGTGCAGTGAGAGAGGTTGGTAGAGTAGTAGGTAGATGTCACGTGAAGATATATCCACTGGCCTTGACAACCTGCATGAAGTCATTAGACTTCTGGTGGCACTGCTACCAGGTCCTCCGAGCCTGGGCAAGTTTCCCTCCAAGTTACACGTCATCTTGTCTCTTCACTGTTGCTGGGCCAAACCCTGGAATTCCCTCTTTAACAGCATTGTGGGTGTACAGATCAGCCATGATCTTATTGAATGGTGGAGCAGGCTCGAGGGGTGAATGGCCTACTTCTGCTCCTAATTCGTATTTTTGTATATTCATACCTATACCACATGGACTGCAGCGGTTCAAAAAGGCAGCTCACCACCACCACCTCAAGAGCAATTAGGGATGGGTAACAAATGCTGGCCTTGGGAGCGACGCTCACATCCCAAGAATGAATCAAAAAAAGAGACAAAAAATTGACCTCCCTTGTCACCTGCTCACTTTTCCCTTCCAAGGGTGGTCCTTGAGGGCCTCCTTTTCCCCCTCACAGAAACATGGTCTCTCTCTTCCTGTTCACCTCCACCACTATGGTCTCCTGGGAAGCCTCATTCTGTCCTGATGTTCCATTTTCCTTATTTACAATTGCAGCAATAGCATTCAGCAGCAGCCTCCTATGATTCAGTGCAGCTTTCCTTTAACAGAGGCAGAGCCTTAAGAGGAGCAGGCTGTCTGCATCATTTGCTCTCTTCAGACATCACTCAACTCCCGGCTGAGCACTGAGGCAGCTAGCAGAGCAGGCCCCACTCAGACCAATGCTACAATCAGGTAAATGAGGGGGTAACACCAAGTTTGTCTGGGCAAGTCACAAATTGTTACCCCTGTGCCCAAAAATGGCACAGACCAATTTTTAGGCCCTAGGAGCCTTACTTTCAAACATTTGTTTTCTTAAACACATTCGGATAACAGAAGTGACTCTGAGTGGACATAAGAATAATCTAGCCTGATGAAACTTGGGACAACAATCCAACAGACAACAAAATCAATTGGAGACCTCTGCAAGATTTTCCCAGTTGCCTCTTTTTTTTGTTTCTACACTGTCGTCTTGCTTGCTTGCCTTGTATTGGCAATCTCACTAACTGTACTTATTGTTTATTATGGAAAAATATTCTATTCACAGTTTGACTTGATGGCAGCAAAATATTTATGGTAGCACTTCTAAATAGTGTTAGAAACAGCTGGTTAATGTTCACATCTAGATGATTTTTTTCAATTTTGATATCTACAAATAAATTACCTTTGAGGGGAAAAATAATTCTGTAAGAAATTTATTATAAAGTTAAAGGGTTGTTAAATGTATGAGTTCTTTCAGTTTATATATTTAATTTAATTTCTTTTTACTACAGTTTTATTTCTGATTTCCATTTTGCATGTATTTATTCTCAGCTGTCTTGCCTTGATTCACTATACTATGACCAATCTTTAAGCAGGATATGTTCCCACACTACTCAATATTGGTCTGCCCCAATAAAACTACAGTGCCTTTTCATTCTTAGTATATTAGTGGGATCACTTATTAATTAAGGGAGCTCCATTAATGCATAATACATCATTTCAAATAAAAATGATAGGAAAACAAATATTTGTAAATACAAGGGAAAAATAAAAATTCTAGAAGTTCCAACATAAAGACATAAAATGCTGGAAATAAATAGTAGATCAGTTAGCAGAGGTTACTGGCTGACAACCCAGAGGAAAGGAAACTGAAGTTTTTGCGAGTGGAAGCCTGTGACCAGTGGTGTACCGCTGGGATCGGTGCTGGGACCCTTGCTGTTTTGTAGTGTACATTAATGATTTAGACGTGAATATAGGAGGTATGATCAGTAAGTTCGCAGATGACACGAAAATTGGTGGTGTCGTAAATAGTGAGGAGGAAAGCCTTAGATTACAGGACGATATAGATGGGCTGGTAAAATGGGTGGAGCTGTGGCAAATGGAGTTTAATCCTAAAAAGTGTGAGGTAATGCATTTTGGGAGGACTAACAAGGCAAGGAAATATACAATGGATGGTAGGACTCTAGGAAGTACAGAGGGTCGGAGGGACCTTGGTGTACTTGTCCATAGATCACTGAAGGCAGCAGCACAGGTAGATAAGGTGGTTAGGAAAGCATATGGGATACTTGCCTTTATTAGCTGAGGCATAGAATATAAGAGCAGGGAGGTTATGATGGAGCTGTATAAAACGCTAGTTAGGCCACAGCTGGAGTACTGTGTACAGTTCTGGGCACCACACTCTCGGAAGGATGTGATTTGCACTGGAGAGGGTGCAGAGGAGATTCACCAGGATGTTATCTGGGCTGGAGCATTTCAGCTATGAAGAGAGACTGAAAAGGCTAGGGTCGTTTTCCTTAGAGCAGAGAAGGCTGAGGGGAGATATGATTAAGTATACAAAATTATGGGGGGCATTGATAGGTTAGATGGGAAGAAACTTTTTCCCTTAACGGAGGGGTCAGTAACCAGGGGGCATAGATTTAAGGTGAGGGAATTTGAGGAAAAAAATTTTCACCCAGAGGGTGGTTGGAATCTGGAACGCACTGCCTGAAGAGGTGGTAGAGGCAGGAACCCTCACAACATTTAAGAAGTATTAAGATGAGCACTTGAAACGCCATAGCATACAAGGCTACGGGCCAAGTGCTGGAAAATGGGATTAGAATAGTTAGGTGCTTGATGGCCGGCACAGACACGATGGGCCAAAGGGCCTGTTTCTGTGCTGTATAACACTATGACTCTAGCATCAGCCATGATCTTAGTGAATGGCAGAGCAGGTTTGAAGGGCCGTGCATTGCCTACTCATGCTCCTATTTCATATGCTGTTACGTTCTACGGTCATTGAGGCCAATTTGAGTGCCCTGACTGCTGCTAAATTGAAATTAGCTAATTCAGCACAGTTGAGGAATTGTTCTTGAAGCCTTCCTCGTCTGTAAGGTTCAGTACCAGAAGATGTTATATTTTCCACGCAACAGTCTGAAGGTGCTTCATGGCACAAATTTGACGTAACATATGAGCTATCAAATACTGTAGAAATAATGTAGTGTGCTTTGGTGGAGCTCCTCTAATTAATGTGATGCAACCAATATACTAAAAGTTCAAATTATTTTTTATTAATGGTTACTGAGCCGTAGTAGAGACAAGACTGGGTCTAACTATTTGCTGGTAATTTAAAAATCAATGTGTCAGCTGGCATTATAATTTAATAACTCTATGAAGTATAATTTTAAGTAAGCACTGAATGCTATTTTGATGAATTGTACTTGAAAGATTATTCTCTGTATTAGTTGGTAGGAGAATTGAGGGAAGGTGGGGATGTGGTAGGGAATATGGGATTAATGTAGGATTAGTATAAGTGGGTGGTTGATGGTCGGCACAGACTCGGTGGGCAAAGGGCCTGTTTCAGTGCTGTATCTCTCTATGACTCTAAAATACTTAAATATTTTATTTTGATTTTTGTTCTTGATCAATCACCATCATTGACTAGAATTTTTAAAATTAAATATATTGCAGAGAAAAATGTTACAAACATTAATAAAGTTTAGGTATTTTGACAAGAAGGACCTAATTTAGTTTTGTAATAACTATGTTCATGCCAATATCAGGTTACATCAAATCTGATAAAATTAGATATTCAGCACAATATGTGAAGATGATTATGAAAACTTCATCAAGCAATGGGATACAATGATCTCTTTAGAATCCAGCAGCACTGCTATTTTTAAGTCCAATTGTATGAAATGATGAAACAGTTGATACTAGTGAATTATTTGTGACACTTTCCAGAGAGCAACAGGAGTTAACCAAATGTTTATTTTCTATGCTCATTTCTTGTCTTTCATTGAAAATCCACAAATTTGCTAAAGGAAATATCACAGACTAGTTTGGAAGTTTATTAAGCTACATTTGGATTTAATTCAAATTAAAACATAAAGGTATAACCTGTTTTCCTGAGTTATATATGATAGATAATGGAGGATGAGTTACGTAATTATATTTTCAGTCAAGGGGTGCTGTTGACGTGAGTAAACTGTTCAAACCCATTGTTAAAATCAGCAGAGACCTAATGTGTATTTCTGCCTTGAATTACCAGGTACTTACCCTGTTATTTCATGTGTGCATACCCTAATGTATTTTTCTTAATATAAGATTTCCTTCATTATGATTCTGCAGTGACTGCAGCTGCAAAGTTCAGGTGACGTGATGTGGGACAGAATGTCAGATTGGAACTGAAGATAAATCACATCATGTGATCGAGTATTGTAATATCCAAGTGAACTTATCTGTTTGAAATACGATTAAGAAGCTCACAAGAAGCATGCTGGCACTTTCACATGCCAATAAAGAAAATGGTAAAATTATCTATTTGGAGCAACCTGAATATCTCACCAGTGTTTGACATTGTAAAAAGTATTCAAGAGCTGGGGAATCAAAGGTTTTCACACTATAAAAGGATAAAGAACAGCCAAGAATTGGAGACAAGGTAACTCAAAGCAGATTAAATGAATACCAAGTCTAATTATTACACTGCTTCCCTGCTTCCACAGTTGGAACTCAAGAGAAACTGGGAAAATCAGCATTTACAAAAAAAATCAAACTTGTACCAGTCAGTGCCTTCCTGATGACATCCTGCTAGACCCTTCACTGAACAAACGGATGAAGTCCTTGCTGTTTGCAACCTGCAAGTGTATCCCATGTAGGTGGCACCAGCTGAACTTCAACCACATTGAATGTGTTGTGTAACTCTTCTAGAAAATTGCACAACTAAAAGACATCATGTACTCCCTCAGATTAGATGAAGTAACATCCTTGCAACTTGGTATCCATTCCTATGCTACTACAGGATAAAAGGGCTACCGTGAATTTGTAACAAAGGAAAAGAATATGATATTAAAAAAATGACAAAAAGGAAAGAGAATTGAGCTGATTAGAAAAGAATTTTTAGAGAGAACAGAAGGTGAGGCAATATCAGGGAGATTGCCAATAAGACAAACGACCAGAAAATAATTAAACTTCCATGTAACCTACAGCATAGTGATCTATCTAATTTTAAAAAATCAAACAGTCTCCCATTATAATAATAGACTTACTTAACCAATATTTAAAAAACCCTGATTGTATACGGAATTGCCAAAAATTAAGCTGCTATTTAAAAAGTGCTGGATGGAATAATAGCAAGCATTCATAAATACAGGCCTGCAAATTAAATCAACTTCCAGAATTGCAACATCTGTACTGGTAAAATTGAATTTGTGGCATTGTGTGAGCCTAGGAGAAGGTCACACACTTGGCCTCTTGGATAGAAGAGAATAGGAAAAATTAAAAAGATCCTACAAATTCATATTTTCCCCAAAAGACAACATAGCAGCCTAAATAAAGTTAATTGTTTTCTTTCCCTCTCCCATACTAAAATAGGTCCCAATTTTAACTCACTCAAAACCCATTCACTTACACAAAATTTCCATCTCTTTAACCATATGCCCACTATAGTGACACATTATTCTCTGGCTAAGATGGCAAAATAAGAAGCCTGTCCAATGCTTCTGTCAGTTATGATGTTTAATCAGTCATGAGTGTGGTTTCAATCAAGTCACTCTTTGTATTCCGCCCTGTATTTAGGATGGTGCCTTACACCTAATTGACACTTACCTCTGACAACCCTGCTGAGATCTTACAATTTATTAAAAACCTATTGTGACAAATATGGAATATTTTAACATTAGTTTCTGGATTTTTCTCTGTACTGCATTTCTTAACTTAAAAATGTTATTTTCAGAAGGATATTAATCCCAAAATAGCTGTGCAATTGGATGCTGGAAATACAGTTTCTGTTCTTTTAGTTTGCATGAAGTACATCAGGAAAAAGCCATTTAAGTCAATTGCAGCTGAGTACTAACAAGCACACCCAAGTTTAGAAATAACTAATAAATCACCAGGCTATTTAGCAATGACTTACTTTCATCAATATAGCTTTAACACTGACAGTTGTTGTCAAACCTGACAGCTGGCCACCAGAATACTTTTGTGTGCATGTTATAAAGTTTGTTCTACATTGTTTGAGTGAAGTATTTGTCTTGTAAACTGACTTCTTAAAAATCAGATCACAGTTCAAAGGATTTTATTTTAAAAAATCTGTCATTTTTGATGTACCACTTGATTATGGCTTTGACTGCCACAACAGACATGGAGGCAAGCTGCGTCTCCCTAGATAGGAACGCCTACATAATTCCCAGAAAGACCATAACTGATTGAGATTAGGCTCCTAACTCCCTTCTGACAAGTGTTCATCCATCTTTTTTGGATGGACCTAATTAAGCTAATCAGAAGAACTGAGCTCATATGTTTTTTTTATTTAACTCTTTCACACACATGCTCAAATGTTATGTTCTTTGCACTGACTTCACCTGCTTGCTTCTCTGAATAATTATCGGCAAAATAACCTTTTGATAGTTTAGTCTGCTATGAAAAATGTCTAGCATGACAAGTATAAATTATCTTCTGAATTGACATAGGCATGTTAGTGAAAATTGTTTCGCCTGGATTTTGTGGTTGTAATGATGGCAAACTGACATCGGTCGCCACCATTACAACTGTGAAATTGACAGCAACTTCTGATGCATGTGCAGTTAAACATGGAAATCCAGAAGTGGCTGTTAGTGACTCCAAGCTCCTTCTCAGGGTATGCTGTTGAGGATCTTGCAGATGGAAATCTCAGCAATCACTTGATATTAACTTTACTCTCGTAGTCGCGTTGGAAAAACCCTTGAAAAATTGCACCTTGTTGATGAGATGTAACTGGGTTTCTAATGGCATAATCATAATTATTGCTGCACAATCTAACTCTGAAATAGTTTTATATTTGTGGGATGTCAAATTTCTCCGTTATAGAGTCATAGAGTCGTACAGCAGAGAAACAAGCCCTTTGGCCCACCGCGTCCATGCCGACCATAATGCCTATCTATACTAATCCCACCTGCCTGCATTAATTCCATATCCCTCTATGCCTTGCTCATTCAAGTACCTGTCCAGATGCCTCTTAAATGTTGCTACTGTTCCTGCCTCCTCCGCCTCCTCAGGCAGCTCATTCCAGATACCCACTATTCTTTGTGTGAAATATTTACCCCTTTGATCCCCTTTAAACCTCCTCCCTCTCACCTTAAATATATGCCCTCTAGTTTTAGTCACCCCTACCATGGGAAACAGACTCTGGCTATCTACCCTGTCTATGCCTCTCATAATTTTATACACCTCTATCATGTCCCCTCTCAGCCTCCTTCGCTCCAGGAAAAACAGACCCAGCCTATCCAATCTCTGTTTATGACTCAAGCCCTCCAAATCAGGTAACATCCTTGTGAATCTTTTCTGCACCTTCTCTAGCTTAATCACATCTTTCCTGTAGTGTGGCAATTTTTAAAATCATACAATTTGTTAAAGTCTGTTTATGATATTTCAGCCTCCACCTTAATACTCATGTCTATGTACCAATCTTTATTTTGCTCTCGGTAAAATTATTAAAAAGTGAGGGATAATCAGTGCTTTTTGGTTCCTTGTTTGCTGTCTATGAGAATTCTTCAAAGTGATTGGCTGATTAATGACATCATTGCTGCTGGATGCCAGAGATCCCCTATAGCTGACACCAGAATGAAATTAATGTTGGGAAAAGGGAAATCTATGCCACAAATCATTAGATCTTTGGAAGCAGCTTTTGCAAGGTCAGAGGCGAGTGCTATCACTTCACTGCTGATAACACAATCCAGGCCTAAGTGTAATGTGAGACAATAAAATGATCTCTTGTGTTGGATCCCATTAGTTACACAAAGAGAGACGAAGTCCAACTGTAGCTTTAAGAAACTTTATTGCAGTACTTCTTGGTTACATCATCAGCAAAGCAAACAACAACAACACCTGGGCTGTTCTGTCCTCTCCTTTTCTCTCCCTTGTCTCCTCCTGCCCTCTCCTGCCTGAGCAGGGAAATCAAGCCTTTCTTATAGTTCTTCATACAAATCAGTGACACCCCCTTTATGTTCCCAGTTGGTTTACAAACTTTGCAGTTTCTTGGTGTCATGGCCTGATTGGGGTACTGCCTTGTCACCTTTCCCTCGAGCAGTTTCTCATCCCCCCTATCTCCTTGGACCATTAGGCTGATTGCTATACAATAGGCTACTATGAAGCAGCTTGCAGCTGTCCTGTTAGTTTTTGCTTGTTAGTCTACTTCTACTGATAAGCTGTCTGTGCAGCCCTGAAACTATGAAGTCAATTCTGATAAGCTGTCTCTGCAGCTCTGAGGTTAGTTTATTAGTAGTACATGATTGATTAATTATTTCACCTTAAATATCCCCATATTATTCTGTCCCCACATATTGTTCACTCAGAATAGGCTATACCAGATTATTTTGCACACAGGTCTTACTTCAGATCAATGGAATTGCAGGTTTGTTGGCTTTAGTGCCCCATCGATCCCTTACATTTCACAAATGTACGCTGATGTAGGGTTTGACAAGTTTTGCCTGTGTTCGATCTATCCTGATTAAAGTATGTAGTTGGTTCATGGTGGGCATGAGATAAGTGGGTGGGGGGGGGGGTTGGTTGGTGAAATGGGCATTCACCAATAGTGAGAACAGGAACATAATGGATTGGCTGCCATTTTACAATGCTTACATCATGTTCTTTTACATAGCCAACCGGCAGCCCTGTTTGAAGCTATGAGCGCATTTTCCATAACCGGCAAAGACCCCGTTTCACCCCCAGAAAATCTGGAGAAGCCTGAATCGTACATCAGTTTTCAATTGCCAATGAAATTTTGTTAATTTCTAAAATACTTAAGGCGAGAAATTGGGAGTGGTAGCGTCTGTTTTTTATTGGTGCTACAAGTCTTTAGGGATCCAAAATGGTGCTGCAGCGTGCATGCACACTTTGGTGCAGAAGATGCTGGACGCCATCTTGGGAAAGGCATTAACACATGTAGTTAACATCTGCAAGACGTATGCAGAGCAAGAAGATCATATCGTCATTCAGCGTGCAACACTGATTTGACATCAGTGCTGCCTTTTTGGAGCTCTACACTCCAGCCGACGCTCACTTAAGCTCACAGAGCTGAACATGGGTTAAACAGCTTGAAGGACATACCCCTCGCCTACCTCAAGAGCTCTGTTTAAGGGGATCATGAATTAGTTGCTGGTTGATATTTTTTCTGGCTATTATTACTATTCTACAAGTTTTTGGTGCTCTCCAAAGTTGTTTCAAGTTTCAAAAGTCTACAGGAAATGCTGTGGCAGGTGCTGAAGTACATTTTCTTGACTTCACGGCTTCTCCACAAACCAGGAACTCCTAGACAAGGGCACACTAGTGGGCCTTCCTCTTGGAATCCAGCGTGACTAGGGGAATGAGCAGAGGCCACACAGGACAGGTCAAGCTGCTAGAAGATGGAGGAGAAGGGGGTTAAAGGCTCTCACCAGGAGGCTATATCTACTTGGGGTGTGCAGAGAGCAATTCTCCTTCAGCAACCTCAGCGATGATCAATGCTTGAGACGTCTGCGCTTCAGTAAGGAGATCGATGAGCAGGGCAAGAACCGCATTGCTGTGCCTATGCATTTTTATGCATCTGGCTCTTTCCAGGCTGGTGCTGGAGATATTAGCAATATCTTACAGTTTACAGTACACTGTTGAATAAGGGAGGCCACTCTATTCAAAGGGAGAGAACTTAATTTCATTCCATCTGCCCAGAGACAAGCAGGCAGAACAAGCATGAGGGTTTACAGGCTTCCCCATGGTGGAGGGTGCGGTTCACTGTATGCATGATGGTTTGCGGAGCCACATGACAACTCTGCAATGTACTGGAACTGAAAGGGATTCCACTCCTTGTGTGTGCAGCTGGCGTGCAATCGCAGGCGGCGCATCATAAAGGCCATTGCTTGGAATTCTGGCAGCAGTCATGATGCCCTCATTCTGCAGCAGTTCACTGTGCCAGCTGTATTTGAGCCAGACTACTGGGCGACAAGCGCTATCTTCAGACTGCAAGGAGTCAGGAGGGCTAAAAGGGGTCATGAAAAGTCATTGGTAAGCAGGATTATGGAAAATCCCAAGGCTTTTTATACGTATATAAAGAGCAAGAGGGTAACTAGGGAAAGGGTTGGCCCACTCAAAGACAGAGAAGGGAATCTATGTGTGGAGCCAGAGGAAATGGGCGAGGTACTAAATGAGTACTTTGCATCAGTATTCACCAAAGAGAAGGACTTGGTGGATGATGAGCCTAGGGAAGGGAGTGCAAATAGTCTCAGTCATCTCATTATCAAAAAGGAGGAGGTGTTGGGTGTCTTGCAAAGCATTAAAGTAGATAAGTCCCTAGGGCCTGATGGGATCTACCCCAGAATACTGAGGGAGGCAAGGGAAGAAATTGCTGGGGCCTTGACAGAAATCTTTGCATCCTCATTGGCTACAGGTGAGGTCCCAGAGGACTGGAGAATAGCCAATGTTGTGCCTTTGTTTAAGAAGGGTGGCAAGGATAATCCAGGAAATTATAGGCCAGTGAGCCTTACATCAGTGGGAGGGAAATTATTAGATAGGATTCTTCGGGACAGGATTTACTCCCATTTGGAAACAAACAAACTTATTAGCGAGAGGCAGCATGGTTTTGTGAAGGAGAGGTTGTGTCTCACTAATTTGATTGAGTTTTTTGAGGAAGTGACAAAGATGATTGATGAAGGAAGGGCAGTGGAGGTTATCTATATGGACTTCAGTAAAGCCTTTGACAAGGTCCCTCATGGCAGACTGGTACAAAAGGTGAAGTCACACGGGATCAGAGGTGAGCTGGCAAGATGGATACAGAACTGGCTCAGTCATAGAAGACAGAGGGTAGCAGTGGAAGGGTGCTTTTCTGAATGGAGGGATGTGACCAGTGGTGTTCCGCAGGGATCAGTGCTGGGACCTTTGCTCTTTGTAGTATATATAAATGATTTGGAGGAAAATGTAGCTGGTCTGATTAGTAAGTTTGCGGACGACACAAAGGTTGGTGGAGTTGCGGATAGTGATGAGGATTGTCAGGGGATACAGCAGGATATAGATCAGTTGGAGACTTGGGCGGAGAAATGGCAGATGGAGTTTAATCCGGACAAATGTGAGGTAATGCATTTTGGAAGGTCTAATGCAGGTGGGAAGTATACAGTAAATGGCAGAACCCTTAGGAGTATTGACAGGCAGAGAGATCTGGGCATACAGGTCCACAGGTCACTGAAAGTGGCAACGCAGGTGGATAAGGTAGTCAAGAAGGCATACAGCATGCTTGCCTTCATCAGTCGGGGCATAGAGTATAAAAATTGGCAAGTCATGTTGCAGCTTTCAGTCACAGAACTTTAGTTAGGCCACACTTAGAATATTGCGTGCAATTCTGGTCGTCACACTACCAGAAGGATGTGGAGGCTTTGGAGAGGGTACAGAAGAAGTTTACCAGGATGTTGCCTGGTCTGAAGGCATTAGCTATGAGGAGAAGTTGGATAAACTCGGATTGTTTTCACTGGAACGACGGAGGTGGAGGGGCGACATGATAGAGGTTTACAAAGTTATGAGCGGCATGGACAGAGTGGATAGTCAGAAGCTTTTTCCCAGGGTGGAAGAGTCCGTTACTAGGGGACATAGGTTTAAGGTGCGAGGGGCAAAGTTTGGAGGGGATGTGCGAGGAAAGTTCTTTACACGGAGGGTGGTGAGTGCCTGGAACTTGCTGCCGGAGGAGGTGGTGGAAGCAGGTACGATAGCGACGTTTAAGAGGCATCTTGACAAATACATGAATAGGATGGGAATAGAGGGATACGGTCCCCGGAAGTGCAGAAGGTTTAAGTTTAGGCAGGCATCAAGATCAGCGCAGGCTTGGAGGGCCGAATGGCCTGTTCCTGTGTTGTACTGTTCTTTGTTCTTTGCATGCCTGATGACTGTTCGGAACTTGTGCACATGTGTGACGTAGGCATACAATGAGAGCTGTGCTGCCACATGAAATAGAACCATAGAAAAATTACGGCACAGAAGGAGGCCATTTAGCCCATCGTGTCCGTGCCCCCTAGCCGCCCATTCATTCCCACCTTCCAGCACCTGGTCCATAGTCTTGCCGGTTACAGCACTTCAGGTGCATGTCCAGGTACCTTTTAAAAGAGTTGAGGGTTTCTGCCTCCACCACTGTTCCTGGCAGTGAGTTCCAGACATCCACCATCCTCTGGGTGAAAAAGTTTTTCCTCATGTCCCCGCTAATCTTTCTACCAATCACCATAAATCTGTGCCCCCTGGTAATTGACCTCTCCACTAGAGGGAACAGGTCCTTCCTATATACTCTATCTAGGCCCCTCATAATTTTGTACACCTCAATTAAGTCACCCCCCAGCATCCTCTGTTCTAAGGAAAACAACTCTAGCCTTTCCAATCTTTCCTCATAGATGCAACTTTCAAGCCCTGGCAACATTCTTGTAAGTCTCCTCTGTACTCTCTCCAGAGCAATTATGTCTTTTCTGTAATGTGACCAGAACTGTACGCAATACTCCAGCTGTGGCCTAACCAGCATTTTATACAGTTCCAGCATTACATCTTTCCTTTTGTATTCTATACCTCGGCCAATAAAGGAAAACATTCCATATGCCTTCTTCACCACTCTAGTTATCTGTCTTGCCACCTTCAGGGACCTGTGGACATCCATTCCAAGGTCTCTCACTTCTTTTACCTCTCTCAATATCCTCCCATTTATTGTGTATTCTCTCACTTTATTTGCCCTCCCTAAATGCATTACTTCACATTTATCTGGATTGAATTCCATTTGCCACTTTTATGCCCACTCAACCAAACCATTGATATCTTTCTGGAGTCTACGGCTATCCTGTTCACTGTCAACTACACGGCCAATTTTTGTGTCATCAGCAAATTTCCCAATCATGCCTCCCACATTTAAGTCCGAATCATTAATATATACCACAAACAGCAAGGGACTCAACACTGAGCCCTGTGGAAGGACACTGGAAACCACCTTCCATTTGCAAAAACATCCGTCGACCATTAACTTTTGTTTCCTGTCACTGACCAATTCTGGATCCAACCTGCCACATTCCCCTGAATCACATGGGCTTTCATTTTACTGACCAGTAAATGTGATGGAGCAGACCATTGGTGTGCTGGAGCAATGCTTCTGCTGCCTGGACTGCTCTGAAGGAGCCCTGCAGTACTCGGCAGAGTGGGTCTAATTGTGGTGGTAGGTTGCATGCTGTATAACCCTGCCATCATGAAGGAACAGCCCTTGCCACCACTTATCAGATGAGAAGCTTAGGAGCAGGAGCATGCGGAAGAGGAGGAGGAGGATCTGAAAGAGGAAGGGAGGCTGCAACCTAGACAGGCTGTACATCTGGACCTAATTCAAGTGCGATACCAGTAACCTCAATTCCAATTCCCCATTCACCAACAGTCTTGCATTCCTTACCTTCGCTCTCATCACTGATCATCACACTGTCCTCTTGATCACATTGCAAAAATAATAACCAACACAAAATAAATATTCCAAACCAAATTTATAAACCAAATCATTCCATATGGTGTTAAAACTTAAACAAATTACTCTCATGCATCTTTATAGTGCTTGTCCTCTGTATGCCTTTATCTTTCCTAGTGTTCCTATACAATGCTACCCAGTGGCAGCAGCATGGCTGGCGGAAGACTGCTGACTTTCACTGGAGGAGACTGCAGATGGCCTAGGTGGATGACCTCGAACAATTCTGGGCCTAGAGGCCTGGCTTCTGATTGCACCACCTCAGCATGGGTGGCAGCAGTCTGGGTTTGCTGGCTGACAGATAACAGCAAAGGCACTGGCATAAAAGCAGTGATGGGAAAATGAACACTGTCTTCTTGAGAGAGGACAACAGGCTCATGCTCAAATGAGCCACTGCCATTCCCCTGGGTTGGCACCTCAACAATCTTAATAATCTGTTGGAGGACAGATTGCTGGACTGCTGTGAGACCCTGCAAGCCCCTTTGAATACTGATATCCAGAGTCTTGATGGCATGAAGCTGATCTCGCATGACTTCAGTTTGAGCTTCCATTGCAGCACTCAGATTGGCAGAAGCTGCTTCTGCTGCAATGGAAGCTGACACATCACTCATCAGACGCTGCATCATGGTTGGTTGTACAAGTGTGCTGATGGAGTTGGCCACTACTTGTATGCTGGAAAGGATAGGCTTCAAGCTCTGTGTAAATCCCTGTGCTAAGTTGGTGCCGACTCCTGCAAGCTCCTTGACATCGACTGCAGACTTCCCAATGCACCAAGCAGCCTGGCTCATTGAAGTCCTCATCTCAGTCCTCTGCAGCAGAATGCATGTATGACCTCACCTTCTGGTGAGCTGGCACCTGCGCTATCCTTGCTCCTTTCCCTGGATGCAGTGCACTTGTGCCCAGTGTCTCTCAACATGTGGTTCTCACCTCCATGCTATTCTCTAAGGCATGTGCAGTGCTTGGTTATGAGCTGGTGACTGCAATTGTGAAATCAAATGACAGTGTGACTTTGTCATCACTATCTTCTTGCTCTTCCTCCACTACCTGGCCAGGTTGCACTTCTTGGGTATCTGAAAGGAAAAAGGCACAAGGGTAAGGTTGTGGTGAGGTGAGGGGGAAAGTAGGAGGTGCACACTTACACCATCTGCAGCTTCTAAGTCAGAAGAAATTGTGGGATGATAGGGAAGCGGGATGTGAGAAAGAGGATACCATCATCTTCAATGGATTCAACCCTGCCAGGGGCCACAATCTCAGCAATGGCCGTTTCGATAATGGCCAGCACTATCTATTCCATTGGGGTTAAAGGATAAAGGCCCACCTCGCTCCCTCCAGTTAGTGCCTGCTGCCTCCAGTTCTGCACCACCTTCTCCTGCAAGAGAGAAGGAACTGTGTCAATGAGTGTCATGCAATGTGTGGCTGTCATGATTGAATAGTTGGTATTATGTGTAAGATGCATGATGTGGATGTGAAGTTTGCAGCAGTGCTAAGTGTGCTAGCTTGAGGTGAAACATATGAATGTTAGGTATGAATCGTGATTGATAGAGATTGTTTTTAGGTGAGTGATGGAGAAATGGTTGTTTGAGCAATGGCTGAGGCTAGTGGTGCACTTGGTAGGATATAGTATTTGAAGATGCATTCACTAACCTTGACCACTCATGTCAGGTCATTAAACTTCTTGTGGCATTGCATCCCAGTCCTTGGGGCTGCATTCCTGGCATTGACCTCTGCGGCTATCTGCTCCCACTGCCTTCTGGAAGGCCTCCTGGCCACCTGTGAATACAGGACATATCTCCTGCTTTCCAGCTCCTCCACCAAGACCTCCAGTGCAGCATCAGTAAACCTGGGCGCCCACTTTCCCATGTTCAATCTTCCTTCTCTCTTTCCCAGATCCGATTCAGCTTACAAAAGACTCCCAGTGTCTGTTTCAACCACAATGCACCTTGCTTTAAGTAGTGCAGGTCAGCTTTAAAAAGTGCAGGCTAGCTTTAAGCAATGCTAGCATGTAATGATTTTGGGCCTCCTGCTGATGCGTGCAGCCAATCAACAGTGCGATTAATGCTGGCTGCATGCAGAATTCATCATAATGAGTAGGAAGCATGAAGATGTTATGCTACCCGATTAAATCAAACAGGCGCAGGGTAATTTCGCATCGCGATCCCTGCTCCCGTTTTTGGGGCTAGTCAATTTAGCCCCATTAAAGTGGTCATACGCTCACTGAGAGCAAATGTAATTTTTAGAACAATACAATTCTCCCCTCAAAATTGCTTCTCTACTCTGTTGCTAGCCAAGTATCATGTACCATTTTTGAGAGGGTGGGCAGCAAGTCTCATTGCAGGTCTACGTCACTGTAACGACTATAAAATGTACGCGTACAAGACAAAATTCCTGCATGTTTTATTTTAGTATACCTGGTTAGCATGTTTGTATCAAATTCCTATTTTAACAAATTGTTAATCACAGTTAATATATGGGTATATGTGTTTGTTAGAAATGGAACACACAGAAATTTGAAACTAATGTATTAGTCAATGTATTAAAAATAATGGAGAGAAATGTTCAATCCCCTTGAGTGCTTTTGCTACCAATTTTACTTCCCGTTACATGTGAAAGAGGTTGACCTCCACTTGCTCCCACACTCTGACGCCCTAGCAGAGATAAGAAACTTGCCATGTCATGAAATATAGCCAAAAGACCACATAGCTCAATAATCTAATAAACTGATCTGTCCCAGTAGTATACATTTATATCAGAAATGGTTGCACTGCCACCTACAGTGGAGATGAAAAGCAGAGTAACTAAAGAAAGGAAAATGTGGGTCAGTGAGCTTAGTCATAATATTTTGTGATCTAGTTTATAGTGGATCGGGTTGTAATAGGGGTTGTTTAGCTCAGTTGGATAAATGGCTAGAGTGTGGTGCAAAATAATGTCAATAGCCTGGCTTCAATCCCTATATCGACTGAGGTAGTTCTAGGGGCCTACTTCCTTGCATTGCTCCATAGAGATATCCTATGGCATAAGCCATGATTAGCAACCCTTGGACAACAAGGACACAACATAGAGACAGAGGGGGCTGTAATATGAATTTTGGTAGCCCAGTGGTTCTGTTAATGGACTGGTAATCCAGAGGCCTCAGTTCAAATCCCACCATGGTAGTTGTGCAATATAAATTCAATAAGTTTGGATTTAAAAAAACTAATATCAGTAATGGTAACCATAAAACTACCAGATTGTCAGGAAAAACACATCCGGTTCGGTAATAGTTGTTAGGGAAGGAAATCTGTTGTCTGTGCTTGGTCTGGTCTATCTGTGGCTCTTGACCCACAGCAATATGGTCGACTCTTAACTGCCCCCTAAAATGGCCGAGCAAGCCACTCAGTTGTATCAAACTGCTACAACAATGTCTAATAAGAAAACTGGACTGACCACATGGCATTGACCTAGGCACACACAGCCCAGTCAACCCTGCAAAGCCCTCCTCACTAACATCTGGGGCCTTGTGCCAAAATTGGGAAAGCTGTCCCACAGACTAGTCAAGCAACAGATTGGCATAGTGGGCAGGATTTTCCCTACAGGCTTCTGAACCATGCTGTGTGGGGAACAGTTACTCAATGTGATTTTCCCTGGAGTGGCCAATTAATAGCCAGAGGGTAAGCTCACTGTCCAATTAACAATGACGGATAGAATCAGCAGCAGCAGGATGTCATGGCAGGTAAGTGAGGGAGAGGGTGCTTCAAACTGGAGGTGCCCTTTTTCAAACTTTTAATTAAAAATGGCCTTTGCCCCTCTACAGGGTGGCCTGTGTCGGCTGCTGCTGCACCGAGGCAGGCAGGGAGGGCCTATAAGCCTGCCTGGAGCACTGGCCCCTGGTTGGCTGCCTCTAGGCGCTAAACTGGACTCTGCTGCTTCCGGAAGCCTGGAGGCTGACTGTAAAATCTCAGTAGGGCTCTGCTAACAGGTCTTAATAGGCCTTTAATTAGTTAAATCGGCTACTCACTGCATGCGGGTGGGTAGCCCAGCTGACCCCATCCTATCTCGGGAAAATAGCCTGGGGGGTGGGATGGAATCTGGGAACCGGCACACAGGCACTATTTTTAGCACCCACCGCCTCCGTTCCCAGTCCTGGCAGTGGCTAAAAATCAAGTCCAGTCATACTCAGAGAATCATGACACCACAACGTCCCAAAAACCTCCATCACCATCACTAGGTACGTCCTGTGTCATCAGCAGGACAGGCCCACCAAAAATAATGGCACAGTAGTATATAGTCAGGAGGGAGTGGCCCTGTGAGTCCTCAACATTGACTCTGTCTCCTGGCATCAGGTCAAACATGGAAAAGGAATTCTCCTGTTGATTACCATCTACTGCTCTCCCTCAGCTGATGAGTCAGTACTCCTCCATGTTGAACACCTCTTGGAAGAACAACAACTGACTGAACTGGCCAAGTCCTGAAGGACATAGCTGCCAGACTGGGTTTGTGGCGGTTCGTTAGAGAATCAACACAAGAGAAAAGCCTACTTGACATTGTTCTCTCCAATCTACTTGTTGCAGATGCAATTATCCATGGCAGTATTGGTAGGACTGACCACCGCACAGTCCTTGTGGAGACAAAGTCTTGTCTTCACACTGAGAACACCATCTATTGTGTTGTGTGGCTCTAACACTGGGGTAAGGGTTTTTTTTAATTTAGATTTAGATTTATTTAGATTTAGAACAGAACTAGCAGTTCAAAACTGTGCATCCATGAGGCACTGTGGGCCATCAGCAGCAAAATATATTCGAGCACAATCTGTAACCTCAAGGCCTGGCATTTCCTACACTCTACCATTATCATCAAGCATGGTTCAATGAAGAGTGTAGGCGAACATGCCAGGAGCAGCACCAGGAGTATCTATAAATGAGGTTCCAACCCAGTGAAGCTACAACACAGGACTACATGCATGCTAAACAACAGAAGAAGCAAGCTACAGGCAGAGTTAAGTGATCCCATAACTAACGGATCAGATCAAAGCTTTGCAGCCCTTTGAATGGCGGTGGACAATTAAACAACTAACCAGAGGAGGAGTCATAGAGTCACATACAGCGCAGAAGGAGGCCATTCAGCCCATCACGTCTGTGCCAACTCTCCACAGAGCTATTCGCTCAGTCCCACTCCCCTGCTCGATCCCTGTAGCCCTGCAAGTCTATTTCCTTCAAGTGGCCATCCAATTTCCTTTTGAAGTCATTGATTTTCTCCATTTCCACCACCCTTTTGGGCAGCAAGTTCCAGGTCATTACCACCCACTGTGTAAAAACATTCTTCCTCATATTCCCCCTGCATCTCTTGCCCAAAACCTTCAATTTATGTCCCCTAGTCCTTGTACCAACAGTTAAAGAGAACAGTTTTTCCTTGTCTAACTATCTAAGCCTGAAATAATCTTGTACACTCTATTAAATCTCTCCTCAATCTCCTTTTGTTCTAAGAACAACAACCATGGCTTTTCCAACCTAACGTTATAACTAAAATTCTCCCATCCCTGGAATCATTCTGGTAAATCGCCTCTGCACCCTCTCAAGGACCCTCACATCCTTCCTAAAGTGTGGTGATCAGAACTGGATGCAGTTGAAGCCTAACCAGAGCTTTATAAAGGTTCAGCATAACTTCCCTAGTTTTGTACGCAATGCCTCTGTTTATGAATGCCAAAATCCCATATGCTTTACTCACCACTCTGTCAATATGTACTGCCACCTTCAAAGATTAATGCACAAGCATTCCAGGTCCCTCTGTTCCTGCACACTCTTCAGAACTGTGACATTAACTATATATTGTCTCTCCCTATTCCTTCTGCCAAAATGGAGGCTCCACAAACATCCCCACCCTCAATAATGGCAGAGCCCAGCACATCAGTGCAAAAGACAAGGCTGAAGCATTTGCAACGATCATCAGCCAGAAGTGTTGAGTGGATGATTTATCTTGGCCTCCTCCTGAGGTTCTCACCATCGCAGATGCCAGTCTTCAGCCGAAACGACTGAAGGCACTGGATAAAGCAAAGGTTATGGGGCAGTGACAACATCCCGGCTATAGTACTGAAGACTTGTGCCTCGCCCTTAGCTAAGCTGGTCCAGAACAATTACAACACTGGCATCTAACCGACAATGTGGAAAATTGCCCAGTTATGTCTTGTCCACAAAAGGCAGGACAAATTCAATCTGGCCAATTACCACCCCATCAGTCTACTCTCAATCATCAGCAAAGTGATGGAAGGTGTTGTTGACAGCATTATCAAGTGACACATACTGAGCAATAGCCTGCTTACCGATGTTCAGTTTGGGTTCTGCCAGGGCCACTCAGCTCCAGATCTCATAATAGCCTTGGTCCAATCATGGAGAAAAGAGCTGAATTCCAGAGGTGAGGTGTGAGTGATTGCCCTTGACATCAAGGCAGCATTTGATCAAGTGTGGCATCAAGGAGCCTAGCAAAATTGAAGTAAATGGGAATCAGGGGTAAGCTCTCGACTGGTTGGAGTCATACCTCGCATAAAGAAAGATGATTGGCGTTCAACACCACAATCATCTCAGCCCCAGGACCTCGCTGCAGGAGTTCCTCAGGGCAGTGTCCTAGGCCCAAGAATCCTCAGCTGTTTCATCAATGATCTTCCCTCCAACATAAAGTCAGAAGTGGGGATGTTTGCTGAGGAGTGCATATTGTTCAGTATCATTCACAGCTCCTCAGATACTGAAGCAGTCCGTGCCTGCATGCAGCAAGACTTCGAGAACATTCAGGCTTGGGTTGATAAGTGGCGAGTAGTGATTTCACCATACAAGTGCCAAGCAATGACCATCTCCGACAAGAAGAGAATCTAACCATCTCCCTTTGACGTTTAACATCATTGCCATCACTGAATCCCCCACCATCAATGTCCTGAGGGGGGTTACCATTGACCAGAAACTTAACTGGACCAGCCATATAAATACCGTGGCTATAAGAGAAGGTCAGAGACTGGGAATTCTGCAATGAATAACTCACCTCCTGACTCCCCAAAGTCTGATTACCCTCTACAAGGCACAAATCAGAAGTGAGATGGAATACTCTCCACTTGCCTGGATGGGTGCAGCTCCAACAACACTCAAGAAGCTCGACACCATCCAGGACAAAACAGCCCACTTGATTGGCACCCCATCCATTCCCTCCACCAACAATGCACAGTGCAGCAGTGTGTACCATCTACAAGATGCACTGCAGCAACTCACCAAGGCTCCTTTGAAAGCACCTATCAACCCACAACCTGTACCACTTAGAAGGACCAGGGCAGTAGATGCATGGGACTACTGCCACCTGCAAGTTCCCCTCCAAGCCACAAACCATCCTGATTGGAAATATATCATAGATCCTTCACTGTTGCTGAGTTAAAATTCTGAAACTCCCTCCCTAACAGCACTGTGGGTGTACCTACACCAGATGAACTGCAGCGGTTCAAGAAGGCAGTTCATCAACATCTACTCAAGGGCAATTAGGGATGGGCAACAAATGCTGGCCTTGCCAGCGATGCTCACCTCCCAAGGACAAATTAAAAAATAATTCAACAGCATTGCCACTGCTGAAATGCCCGGCATCAACATCCTGGGATTCACCATTGATCAGAAACTTAACTGGACCACCACCACCTTCCTGAGAGTATTTAGGGATGGGAAATAAATGCTGGCCTTGCCAGTGATGCCCAGATGAATAAAAAAAGAAGAGGAAAACAGATTTTGGTAATTATTCTCAAAAGTTGGAAGGTCAGCTCAAGCAGAAATAATTTGAAAAGCAACCAACAACATATAAAATCATTTTGAAAAGACGAGAAGTGTTGATATTACTTGCTGTCAGTCTTAATCTACTAACATTAAGTGACAGTAATGCAGTGTCTGTACCAGAAGGGAACAGGCCACCTGTGTTGTCTGATATACAGCTGCTGGAACAATGACACAGCAGGCTAGAATTGGGAAAAGTGAACTAAAAATAATTTAGGTGCATTGACTATTTTGTAAGAATATTATACTGTCAAAACCACAGGCACTCCTGAGTTACTCAAATTCGACTTGAGTAACAAAGCTTCATATTTAATATTTTACGCCACTGATTAGTGAAAATCTAATTGCTTTAAGCTATCATTAGTGATGCACAAAACTGTTGCTATTTATTAAGAATAAATCTTCGCTTGGACGTAGCTGCTTTAAATTGGTTAAAAGCTTTGTTGAAGCTTGCTTCAAATATTTACCTTTTTCATAATTTAGAATTAGTTCAAACTTGTGAATTGAAAAAAAATTAGCCAGTATTACAACACGTGGCAATGAACAGCATGTAGTTACAGTATATAAATGTGTTATGTGTTTGGGGAATTGTTAACCAGGTTGAAAATCAGGCCATAAATTTCTAAACAACCTTACAAAAAAAACTTGTGAAATTATAGCTACTAACTACATGTGCCTTTAATCTTCTAGAATGAAAGGTAGGCGTGCAAGAGAACTGTGAATTATAATTAGTCTCAAGCCGCTATCCAATCAGCTTCACTAGCACGATTTCCTTAGCGTATTGGTTGGTGTCATGATGGTATTACATGACCTTCAGTAAGGTACTCAGGAATCATATGACTGTGAAGCATTGTGATTATTTCCCCCAAACAGTTACAGTAAGTGAGGACATAAGCTTTGAGAGCAATCAATGACCTACCGATATTGTGACTGTGATTATTGTGGAAATTGGGCCGTGCCTTTTGATGTTGTACGGATTTCTGAAGGGGAAATGAAGTCTTACTTCCACTTGGTACAAATGTGTCGACATCTGGAGTGCACAAAACAGAAGAGTATGTATTAAACTTTTGATTTGGATTTATTGAGAACACTTACTTAAATAATTTGTATGGTATACTTTAATTAAAACAAAATATATTTCCAATGATCCAATATAAATCATGTATTATACATAATAAAGAAGAGTAGGAATGGAAACTGAGTCCATATAACATGTTGTATTTGTATGCTTAAAATTTAAAGTGAGGTGAATAGATAAAAGGAAGATTTTTATATCTATGCATAGTTAGAATTGTTCCAAAATATAATTACAAGGAAGAATAAGTTATTAATGCAGACATGGTAAAGCTGTTGAGCATGTTGCAGAATAATTTATAGGGTAATACTGGTAATTAAGTTTAGCTTTGGCCTACTTATTGGCCCCTATTATTCTAGGTGGGCATGAAATTGGATTTGAATTGTGACAGCTTGTACTTCCGTTGAAGATCAGATTAACTCTCCCATCAATGGTATTTACAAATAACGAATTAGACAGGATCTAATGAAGCTTCTGCTTTATCTGTGGGTAAATGCTATATTAATGTATTTAGATACAAGCAATAGTGATAGCACCAGAAGCCAAATAATTGTTTGGTTTTGTGGTTCTATGGCTTCACTAAGATAATTGCCGATATTTCTAACAAGTTGGGCTGCACTTAATGCCGGCAGTGGGCCCAACAGCAAACCGGAAAGCCAGAGCAACCCCGCCACCGCTGTTTCCAGGAGCCCCAACGTGATTTTATGCCCATCGGGCAATTAACTGCCTGCTGTTGGGGCTCCCATCCTTGTAAGGGTGTAGATCCCAACACCAAGAGCTGCCAGCCAGTCGGAGGGCTCAGGCAGGCCCCAATGATAGGGGTGGGGTTGGATGGTGAAGGCGGTGGGGGGAAGGGTGTCTCAGCAGGAATGGCCCTTGTTCCTGGGTGCCCTCTGTGGGCCACAGGGCACCCGATCAGGAGGGCGCCTCCCCCACCAAGCCCATAGGAGGCTGCCAGCTTTTACTGGGCATTCCCCCCATGTGGCGGAGGGCCTCAATTGGCCTCCGGGCAAGATCTTCCCCTCTACTGATTGAATTGGACAGAGTAGAGAAAGTGATGGGCACTCCACTCCTCACCTTTCCTCCCAATTCCACGGCTCCAGCCCCACCTCGCCACCCATTCCCATGGGCAAGATTAAATTCTGTCTCTTGGGTGTGAAATACAGATCCGTAATGCCACTGGAGGTGGTGCTGTGGAGGCTGAACATCCTGCTGGTGGGGCACACTGCACCTCCAGCTGCTTTTGGTGTGGCCCACATGGTACCCCATGCTGAGAAGGACCCTCGCATGGCATTCCTTGTGTGCACCAGAAGCACTGACCTGGTGCTATCATGACGTCGCATAGCCCTACCGGCTGATGTGGCACTGTACTTAAAAATTTTGACCACACATGTCCATTGTACATATTCGTTTGTCACTTGCCAAAGAACGAGCTTTCAGCTGTAAGAGGGGCCCAGCACTAGTGTTACTTAAATGGCCAAGTGCCCAAATTGCAGGTAAGATAATTTAGAATAATTTCTGCTATTGCAAAGTCTCTGGAAGTACTCTGGAGTGTTTTTGGAGGTGTTGTGGTGAATTCCTGGATTTGGAAGGGAGTGTTGCTGCATCCTCACAGGGATGGCAGAGAATCTGGTGACCAGTCCATACAACAGGTCTGGGGACTGCATTGGCAGTGCCTTCGGGTCTGCAGCATGACAGGAAGATGGAACAGAGGCTGCGAAGAGGGCAAGCTCTGTGTGATGCCCTCTGCCAAGTTGAAACTGGACTCCTCCATGTTCCTTGACCGTAACAGGAGGCTGTCTGGCAGGCCAGCCAATGCACCTAGCATCTCAGTGTGCATAACCATCAGCATTTTCCTGTATGCTACCCCATTGAGATCCTCATCCGAGTTCCCTGGAGCAGAACCCATCTGCAACCTCACCCTCCTGTGAGCTAGCAGACGAACGATCATTCGCGCCCCCCTCCCCCCCCAAGCGTGACTGCAGCCCATTCATACAGAGTGATTCACCACTTGCTGATCCCAACTTTATACTTGCCTCCAACGTGTGTGCAGAGCCAGTATCTGAACTGGTGGCTTTGAGTGTCAGATCAAGCGATGGTGCTACTTCATCAGCGCTGTGCTGTTGTTCTCTCTCCTCCACCTGGGTCTGCTGTGGCTGGACAGGCAGAAGCTCTGGAGTATCTGAAAGCAGAAAATCAGAGTGGAAAGGTGGTGTGAGGGAATGTGAGGTGGAAAACAAGATGTTCACAGACACAATATCTGCAGCTTGCTCATCATATGTAGCAGGATCAGGGTGAGGTGAGAGTTGAGATAGGGCATAAAAGGCAGGAACACATCATCGTCCTCCGTCTTCTCAGCAATGATGGATGCCACAGACTCTGTCACAGCCCGTCACATGAAGCGCAAAGCTGTCATCCCCTAGGGCTCAGGAGATGCAGGTATCCTTGTCCCCCACTGGTTCTGCTCTGCTCCTTTCTATTGTATGCCACGTTGTCCTTCAAGAAGAGAGGGCAGAATGCCAATGATTGTGTTAAACTGTGCTTGGGTGATGTGCCTGCCATAGTGACAGGTGGGTGTGAGTCTGACATGATTGGAATATGTGACAGTGAGGTGGAGTATCTAGATGTTAGGCTTGAGTCCTGCATGTCAGGGACTGCTGTTGAGTGTTGGTGGCATTGAGCAGCGTGAGAGGTTAGTGGAGCAGTGGGTAGGAGATGTCATTTAATGATGCATTCACTGACCTTGACCACCTGTATGAAGTCATTAGATTTCTTGTGGCATTGCTGCCAGGTCCTCGGGGCCAGATGCTGGGAATTGACCTCCCTGGCCACCCTGCTCCCAATCCCTTCCGAGACTGATTTTTGAGGGCTTCCTGACCCCCTGTGGAACCATGGCATCTTTCCTCCAGTCCACCTACACCGCTAATGTCTCCAGAGCTGCATCTATTAACCTGGAATCCTCTCTCTGCGCTGGTATTCCATTTTCCTTGTCTACTTTTGCAGCAATTGTATTCAGCAACAGCCTCCTACGATTCAGTGCTGCTTCCCTTTAAGGGGAACAGACTGCCTTTAAGAAAAAAAGGCTGGCTGCACCAAGCGCTATTGGCACATTCTGCTCGACCAATCCCCCTGCCCACTGAGCACTGAGGGAGCCTGCAGCACGGGAGCTACTCTTCCCACTGCTCCAATAAAGCAAATAAGCAGGGAGCACCAAGTTTATGTGCTGTCTACCTCCACCTCAACAGGAATGGGCAAGTCGCAAATTGCAACCACCGCGCACAAAAAATGGCACTGGCCAATTTTTAGACCCTGAGCTTTCTCTTGACGCTCCACTGCCTAATGATTTTTCATGATGCTCGAATTAATCTAGTATTAGATAAGCAGAAATTCCCCCAACTAAATATTAGAAAGACCGAAGCCATTGTCTTCAGCCCCTGCCACAAATTCCATTCCCTACTAGCCACTGTTTGATGCTGCACCTGACCTTTCACAACATTGGCATCCTATTTGACCCTCAGCTAAGCTGAACTCATATTGTCTCCAACAGCTAGACTGCTTGCTTCCATTTTCATAACAGTACCCATCTCCGCCCCTTCCTCAGCTCATCTACTGCTGAAACCTTCATCCGTGCTTTTATTACATCCAGCCTCAACTATTCCAATACAAGAGCAAAATACTGCGGATGCTGGAAATCTGGAATAAAAACAGAATGTGCCGGAAATATCAGCAGGTCTGGCAGCATCAGTGAGCAGAGAAACTGCGTCAGCGTTTCAATTGATGACCCCTACCCGAGTATTCCAATGCTCTCCTGGCTTGTCTGCCATCTTCCACCCTCTGTAAACTTGCTACTTGTTACTCGCTACGCATTCAAAATTTTGCTGGCCATAACATAACTCGCACCAAATCCAGTTCACCCATTGCCCCTGTGATTACTGATCTACATTGGCTTGCAGTCCAGCAACACCTTGAATTTAAAATACTCATCCTTGTATTCAAATCCCTCCATGGCCTTGCCTTGTAAAACGACTTGGGATATTTTACTATTTTAAACATGCTATATAAATGCAAGTTATTTAGGCCTTCCCTCTACTTTTACCATTGCCACTTGGTTCCTGCCATTAAGTTCCTGCATAAAGCAGTAAGTGTAATATGGGTGATTTATGCAGTCTTTAACATAAATTTGCATAAACAAAAATTATTCTTAAAATGCTCTAAAGTTCATTGTTTATGCAATTGCCGAGATTTTCCCCTAAACCACAAAAATAGTTAATTTTTTTTAAGAAAAGATATTATTGAACTGAACCTGGTGCCAATAAAAAGGTAAGGACATGTTGTGATTCCCATGAACCGTGCCAATCCAAAAGAATAAAATAATTGAAATTCATCTTCCAGCTAAGTTTAGATAAATTGGGGAATAACAAAGTGAAATTCTCTTTTACTTTTCCACTGAGGTCAGAAAAATATATTCTGAACAAAGAACTTTAGTTTTCCTTTTCACAGAATCATAGATTCTTACAGCACCGAAAGAGGCCATTCGGCCTGCTGTGTCTATGCTGAGTCTTCGAAAGAACTGTTCAATTTAGTTCCCACATGCCAGTTTTTTCCCCATAACTTAGCAAATTTGTTTTCTTCAAATACATGTCCACAATTGCCTTTTAAAAGTTCATATAGAATCGGATTCCACTATGCTTTCAGGTAGTGGGCTGGATTTTGTTGTCCCGCTGCCGGGAGTGGCGGCGGGTGCAGAAAATGGTGGCCACCCCATGCGGGACCCATGCCACTGCAGCGCCGTGATTCAGTACTGGGCACTCACTTAGCATATTCATTGGGGGAAGGCAAGTGACAGCCACAATCACGTGGCAGGGGCGGCATTGATGATACCCTTCATGGCGTCACCTGATGCGGGAGCAGGTACTGGTGCCATTCTTAAAAGGCTGACAGCCCTGCAGACAATTCAGCAAAATGCAGAGTTGACCCCTTCCTCCCCCTTCCCTATACAAATAGTGCAGAGTTGACTCCTTCCCTGTACAAATATTGCAGAGCTGACCCCTTTCCCACCTCAGTGGTGCCAGCTTTCCCTGGACAGGAAAGTGAAGGCGCATGAGTGCCACACATCGTGCTGCAGATCAGGAACTGAAGGTAAGATCATTGTGGGTTACAGTTAAATTAATGCAAACATATAATTAGTATATGGAAGGCAGGGTCCTGTTGCAGAGCAGCGGAGGGGCCGCCACGGAGTTTCCCCGCCAGCAGGAAGATCGGGCCCCCCAATACTGGTGTCAGATACCCTGGTGGTCTGCTGCTGCTCCAATTCTCTGGCCCCCCCACCACGGAACCTGACATCGGACTGGGAACAAAATCCTGCCCAGTGTGTTTCAGATCATAACAACTCTCTGTGTGAAATAATTTCTGTTTATTTCCCCTCCAGTTGTTTTGTCAGTTATTTTTAAATCTCTGAACTCTGGTTATCAACTCACTTGCCAGGGCTAATATTTTCTCCCCACTTGCATAATGTGAAGCCCTCACAATTTTGAATATCTTTATTAGATCTCCTCTTAATCTCTTCTGCTATAAGAAGCATCCCAGCTACTCCAATATCTCCACATAACTGAAGTCCCTCATCCCTGCTATACCTCCTCTGTACCTTCTTCAAGGCCTTGACATCCTTCTTAAAGTGTGGTGCCTGGAATTGTATATGGCAGCTGAGCCCTAACCAGTGATTTGTAATGGTTTAACATGACTTCCTTGTTTTGTATTCAATGCCCCTATTTACAAACCTAAATATCCCATACACTTTCTTAACTACCTCTTAACTTGACCTGGCACCTTTAAGGGTTTGTGACTATTCACCCCCAAGTGCCTCTGCTCTTGCACCCCCTCAAAATAGTACCAATTAAATTATGCTGCCTCTCTATGTTGTTTCTCCCAAAGTACATCACTTCACAATTATCCACATTAAATTGCATCTGCCAATGTGTCTGCCCATTTCACCAGTCTGTCCACATCCTCCTGAAATATATTACTATCTGTTCACTATTAGCTGTTGCCAAGTTTTGTATTATCCCCAAATTTCAAAATTGTACTCCCGAAACCGTCCAAGTTATGTATGGCATAAAAAGCAATGGTCCTAATACTGACCCCTGGGGGACCCCACTGCACACTTCTCTCCAGTCAGAAAAACATCCATCCACCACTACTCTCTGCCTGGTATTCCGTAGCCAAGTTACCACTATCCCTTTAATACTTATGCTTCTATTTTTCAAGTAAGTCTATGATGTGATACTTCATCAGATTCCTTTTGAAAGTTCATATATACAACATCTATTGACTTCTATCCATTCTGTTACTTCATCCAAGCTTTCTAAAATTCAAACAAAGAAACTACAGGCATGGTAATCACAGGTACTGCTGCCCATCTGTGAGTTTGAGAAATCCAGAGTAGGAAACAAGCAGTTGTTAATATTGTACATCCTCTACTCCAATTCAAAAACCTATTGATGCACGCTGGAAAATTCTGCAAACTGCGCACACTCAAAATGAATGGATGTGACAGTAACTCTCCTCAATAGAAAAAGTACTCAATCAAAGCCTTGTTCTTGAGAAAAGTATTAAAAGACAATTCATTTTATTTAATATTATTGTGAAATGTGTAATTATTTTATTTTAAGTCCTAATTTTGAACATCAGAAATTTCAACCAGTAAGAAAACAAAAATTCAAGAAGGTGTTTAGTTTGGTTCATATTCTTTTGTTCAATAGTAGGTGCTCCTGACCAGTTAGTCAGGACAGTTATTACCAGAGTTCTTAGCAGTCTCTCATTTGCAGTATTTTAATGACTTTCCTTGCTTACGATTCATAATTTCCCTAATTTTTCAGCTCTGACCTTTGCTATTTTACATTGAACCAGTCAACAAAGTATTACAGTGGAAGTGTGTGGTAGATATATTTTTTAATACATGATGAGTAGATCTTGAATGATGTTGTTCATAGATTAGTCAGAGGATATGCTGTTTAATAACAACTAAATGTGATGGGGAAAGTGTTACAGAAATTAAGTGCAAAACAAAAGACTTTTAGTATTGCTATACTTATAGAATATATAATCTACAACCTATACAGATATATAAGTAAATGTTGTGCTGAACAGCTCACATTGCAGCAAGTGTATGACAGCAAGTGCCACTTGCAACAGGAAATACATAAATTAAAAACAAGAACTGAGGACTACGGTCTTGCCAATACCAACTAAATCAGGAGATGTTGTTCACTAATTCCTGCAATTGGAGGAAAAGTGTTTGGCAGGTATTAGAGTGTTGAGAGATGGGTGTGCGATACGACAGTAGTTGCAAGACAGATATGTGAAATTATTATTTTAGGTTTTTTTTGTGCCAGTGGTTGGAGGAATGTGTCAAAGTATGGAAATAGGATTCTGTAATTTGACAGTCGTGGAAATATTACCAAGAATTTCAAGCTTTGGTGAATCAGATATGTGTAATGGCAAAGGTTGTGGCTGGGTCTATCAGCATTACAGACGATAGACCATAACTATGGGGAATGGCAATATCTTACATTACCACAAGGTAAGTGCAGCACTTTGCCAATAATGGGCATAGGGGATCCATGAGTATTAAGGGAAGGATTAGGATTGGTTCCATTGGCATTTCTTGCAAATATTAATACTGGTCGTGGTTGGGTAACAATGTGGGTGAAAGGCGAAACTGAATATGGTCCAACTTTTCCTTTTCCCCTTATAGCAAGTTTTCAACCAGAACCTTAATCCCACTTGCTCTGCAACCCAATCAGTAGCAGTGCTGGGGCGGGTGGGGGTGGGGGCGAGGGTGGGCATTTAGTGCTGGGGGAGGGTGGATCATGGAGGTGCAGGTTTTCCTGGCAGGGACCCTCAGTGGGCCACATATTTCTCACAGAGGAGGGCCCCCCCGAGCTCCCCCAAGCCTGCAGGAAGGTCACCTTGTTTTAACTGGGCAACCTCCCTGCTTAGAGGAGGCCCCCCCCCGCAACCCCTGCCACTTTCTGGTTAAATCCCAGAGGTGGCAGGAAGAGGCCCTTAAGTGACTGCTAACATGTCACTTCAGGGCTTCAATTGGCCTCTGGGCGGGAAGGCCATTTTTGGCCTATCCTGTCCCCTACAAAATTGCGTTGCGATGGAGAGGCGATGGCCCCTCTGCCCTCCCACCCCTCATTGCAATTCTATGGCCCGCCCCCCTCCTCCACACCCATCTCAGAGGGACCCATAAAATTCAGCACAAATGTTTCAAGTCTGTGATCTTTCATTTGATGAAAGGCCACAGACTTGAAACATTAATTCTGTTTTGCCCTCCACAGATGCTGCCTAACCTGCTGAGTGTTTCCAGGATTTCATGTTTTTGTTTCAGATTTCCAGCATCCAGAGTATTTTGCTTTTGTTTTCCATTTGCCACAATTTGGCTCACTCACTTAATCTGTCTATATCGCTTTGAAACTTCCTGCTCCTATCTGCACTACTTACAGTAAAAGCAAAATACTGCAGATGCTCGAAATCTGAAATAAAAACAGAAAGTGCTGGAAATACTCAGCAGGTTTGGCAGCATCTGTGGAGAGAGAAATGTTCCAGGTCTATGACCTTTCATCAGAACTTTCAAAGAGAGCTTCAGAGTGTCTTTGAAGCATTTTCTTTGTCCTCTCCTGGAACACTGGCCATTTGAGAGTTGAGAAAACAGAACCTGGCAGGGAAGACTGTTTTCAGCCATCCAGACAGTGTCCAGTAAATCAAAGTTAATTTTGCAGGAGTTTTGCCTGAATGTTGTCTTCAAAAAGGACAATAGCGTTTGTTCGATGGTTCTCCCATTGAATCCGGAGGATGCGGCGGAGGTATTGCTGATGGAATTTCTCTAGCACTCTTATGTGTCGCTGATACACAGTCCAGGTCTCACTGCAGTACAGGAGTGTGATGACAACAACTGCTCTGTACAGTAGGACTTTTGTTGACTTGCGGAAGTCTTTGTTGTCAACATTCGCTGCGTAGTTTGTAGGAGGCTGAGTTGGCGCAATTGATCTGGTGTTGGATCTCCTTGTCAATGGTGGCCTTTTGAGAGGTGGCTGCCAAGGTATGGGAAGTGCTCAACATATTCCACAGTCTCTCCTTCAATATTTATGGGAGGTGGAATATTTAGCTGACCAGGTATGGGTTGATATGAGTTTTGTTGGAATGTAGGAAATGTGGCAACCAATTTGCACTCAGCAAGCTCCCACAAACAGCAATGTGATAATGACCAAATAATCTGTTTCTGTGATGTTGGTTGAGGGATAAATATTGACCAGGACACTAGGGATAACTCCCTTGCTCTTCTTCGAAATAGTGTTATGGAATCATTTACATCCACCCACGCAAGCAGATGGGGCCTTGGTTTAATATCTCATCTGAAGGACAGCATCTCCGTTAGTGCAGTATTCCCTCTGTACTACACTGGAGTGTCGGCCTTGGTTTTTGTGCTCAAGAACTGGGACTGGAACCTGGAAATTTGTGACTCAGAGGTGAGAGTGCTACCAACTGAGCCACAGCTAACACACATAGATAGGGTTGGTGTATAGGAATAGGATTTCGGGGGTAGGCAGGAAAGTGGAGTTGTGTCCACAAACAGATCAGCCATAATCTTATAGAATGGTGGAGCAGGCTTGAGGGGCTGAATAGCCTACTCCTGCTCCTAGTTTGTATGTACGTATGTTTGTTATGGTCTCTGTAATGCAGCTGAGCAGCTGAGTTCTCCTGATGACCCAGCAGAATCACTAATTAAAACAGCAACAGAAAAGCAAGAAATATATATATATTTTTAAAAAGTTAATTGCATGACTGGAGAAAGTGGGAAAAGGCGCTGTCAGTTATATTCTTTATTATAGTGAGATCAATTTTTCACTTCTGAGTCAGGGTCACATATTTGATTCATGACGCATTGCAGCTTCTCAGACAATTCCTACTTGTTTCCCTAAACATCTTGCATATCTGTGTTGGGGAAGTGCCCAGAAAAGTAGCATTGTGCTTCTATTTAAATAGTGTACGATGGTTATATTAAATGTCGAAGACTTGAGAGTCTCTCTTTCTTTAGGTTTTAACCCTATACACCCAGTCGAAATCAGGTGGATCGACAGTTAAAATTGCCCAGGTTATTCACCCACTCTGGAGTTGCTGGGAGGCAAATGTTCCCAACTTTAACTCACTCTACTGAGCAGGCGACATGTACAGAATAGATTGCTGTTTTAAGGCCCGGATATTAACAAGGGCAGGTTATATAGACGATGGTGATGGCGGAGTAGGGAGTTGTGGGGGGGGGGGGTGCACGGGGTGGTTGGTGTCGTGGCATCATTTCAGACAGAAAGTCCCGGGTTTGCCCGCATCTCCACAGTGTGTGTCTTTTAGCCCTGATAGGATCCCAGTCCTTAAGTCAGCCTGATTGACGGGCTTGGCTTCCAGTTGGTGGGAGTGGGGTGGGGATGGGGATGGGGGGTGCGGTTTCCTGCAGCATGCTGCAGACGCCCTAGCAAAATTGAAGTCAATGGGAATCAGGGGGAAAACTCTCCGCTGGTTGGAGTCATACCTAGTGCAAAGGCAGATGGTTGTGGTTGTTGGAGGTCAATCATTTCAGCTCCAGGACATCACTGCAGGAGTTCCTCAGGGTAGTGTCCTAGGCCCAACCATCTTCAGCTGCTTCATCAATGACCTTCTTTCAATCATAAGGTCAGAAGTGGGGATGTTCGCTGATGGTTGCACAGTTCAGCACCATTCGTGACTCCTCAGATACTGAAGCAGTCCATGTAGAAATGCAGCAAGACCTGGACAATATCCAGGCTTGGGCTGATAAGTGGCAAGTAACATTTGCGCCACACAAGTGCCAGGCAATGACCATCTCCAACAAGAGAGAATCTAACCATCTCCCCTTGACATTCAATGGCATTACCATCGCTGAATCCCCCACTATCAACATCCTGGGGGCTACCATTGACCAGAAACTGAACTGGAGTAGCCATATAAATACCATGGCCACAAGAGCAGGTCAGAGGCTCGGAATCCTGCGGCAAGCAACTCACCTCCTGACTCCCCAAATCCTGTCCACCATCTGCAAGGCACAAGTCAGGAGTGTGATGGAATACTCTCCACTTGCCTGAATGGGTGGAGCTCCAACAACACTCAAGAAGCTCGACACCATCCAGGACAAAGCAGACCACTTGATTGGCACCCCATCTACAAATATTCACTCCCTCCACCACTGACGCAAAGTGGCATCAGTGCGTACCATCTACAAGATGCACTGCAGCAATGCACCAAGGCTTCTTAGACAGCACCTTCCAAACCCATGACCTCTACCGACTAGAAGGACAAGGGCAGCAACTGCATGGGAACACCACCACCTGCAAGTTCCCCTCCAAGTCACACACCATCATGACTTGGAACTATATCACCTTTCCTTCACTGTCACTGGGTCAAAATCTTGGAACTCCCTTCCTAACAGCACTGTAGGTGTACCCACGCCACATGGTCTGCAGCGGTTCAAGATGGCAGCTCACCACCACCTTCTCAAGGGAAATTAAGGATGGGCAATAAATGCTGGCCTGGCCAGCGCCACCCACATCCCATGAATGAAATAAAAAATTAATGCAAGCAACTCAGGAAGCCCAAATGTAACAAATGTAAAATCAGATTTGAATAGTATCTGCAACTGGATCATGTGATTTCCTACAATCACCTTTGTAATTGCATCACTGAATTGGACCAACAATTACTTTATTTACAATATCTCTCTTATTCAATGCATCAGTCTCTCTTTCAGCAAATCAGTTTAGTGATTCTAGAGAATGGGCATGCAGACATTAAGGGAAAAAAATGATGGGGTTGGGTTGGGGAGGACAGAAAAGATAAGATTGTTGATTCAGCATTCTATCAAATACATAATGGGGTTCTGATGAAAGGTCACTCTGCTTCTCTCTCCACAGATGCTGCCAGACCTGCTGAGTATTTCCAGCATTTTTTGTTTTTATTTCAGATTTCCAGCATCTGCAGTATTTTACATTTATTATATTATTACATAATGGGATAGTATGGCTGCTCAGAAACTGCAGGAGTGACAGACTGGAATCCTGCTTTTAAAACAGCTTGCCCATCAATTTGGGAAATAAAGTTGAAATCAGGAACTATTAAACAGTTATGCTTAAAAAAAACAAGGTTCAGTTAAGGTCGGGACACGATCAAATTGCTAAGCTCTTAATGATCTTTATCCATAGCATTTAGTTTTTTTCATTGAAAACGTTCAGACTTTGTGTTTTTTTTGTTTGAAACTTTGCACTTTTGTACTTAACTATGCATTGGCTTCTCTCAGGCACAACAAATTGATCCTACTTATTTTTGGGTCTGACACAGTACTGTTTATAATATTACACATGACCTGCTGTGGTCTGATGACCGCTCGTTTAAAAAGTGCTGTACATTAATTGCTCAGCATCCCACCACAAAGTGGCTCTTTTATTCTCAGTTTAGCCTGAGCTCATTACTACTTAGGAAGCAACTAGACTCAGCTAGTCACAGACCGTTGTTCTGCGTAGTCCTGAGAAATAGAGACAGGGAAATGTACACTTTTGGATGTTTTGCAGACGGATGAAAATCCTGGCAAGATGAACAGTGAAATATCTTATCAGTTTACAGAAGAGTTTCAGGAGTGTTTGGCCTTTGGAAAACATCTAGGTGTGTATTTATTTAAATCCAATTCTAAATATAAGTGATTACGGGAAAGAAGACTTAGACACTGAACCAGCCACTGCTGTGTCATCATTAATATAATTTCATGCCTGAAGTTATGCCATTCAGCAAGTTGCTATTGACATTGTTTTCTATGAAGTAAATTGGGAATTATATATTTTTACATCTTTTTACAGATGTTTAATGATTTTTAAAAAGTGAAACTCTGTGTAAATGATTCATTGTATATATTTAAATTAATTTTCATTTTTAAATAAGTAGTTTAATTGGCTAGGATTTTGCTCTCAACGGTGAAGGAATGGTTTTTGCCATTCACTTTGCATACAACAGCACACAGACCTTTCACTGGCTTGTCAGCATAGACTACCACTAATCCAGTGTCTGTTTCAGCATTGTGCCCTCTACAGAGTATCTATAGTATCTGTCTGTGAACATGGTAAGGAATAGTGACGCTCTTCAACCAATCAGATTGAAGAATCCTCATTGAGACATGCAGACTGCAAATCAGGAAGTAAAAAAAAGGAAATATAAATTATATTTGCATCATGTGCAGGAAGTGAAATAAAGATTGGGTCATACAATTGGGAGTAAGGGAGAGAAATAAAAGAGACAAACAGGAAAAGTAAAAGAAAACTATATTTTTTAAAAAGCTGCAACATTAATTTTCTTAGGGAATCAGACTCAACTCTTGTCATATTAATTTGTCAGGGCTAGAGTGTTTAGCAGTAACTAATGCTTATTATGCTGTTAAAACCTCACCCACACATGAATGCACTAGCCCTAACTTTTACAGCTGTCTTTAAAGCGGAACTAATAGGTATACTGATAAAATAATTCAATCCACTGCAATGATTTCAGTGCTGAGTTTATTGGTGAGGATTGCCTAAGCATATCCTGTGGAGGAGCAGGGTGTCTCTGATAGCAACTTCTGGATTTCTGTGTTTAACTGCATATGTGCGGTTGCCAGACATTGCTTTCAAATTCATCCTATAATAACAGCAAGCATTGATAGCCTCGATGTTATATTACAGCAAAGTCAGTGCCAATTTTTGTGGTTTACTTTATCAGTGGGTCCCTTAACCAGTGTATACAACCAGTCATCATCTTGTGAACTTATTCACTAAGCCAGTGTTTACCAACCTTTGTTTTGCAGGGCACTCTTTTGCAAATATTGACACACTAGCAGGAAGCCCCTGACCCCACTCCCTACCCCAATCCCAACAGCTGTCAGCTACTTGGAGGATATTCGTGCTATCATCGCAGAAAATACTTACATTCTATGCAACAGAAAGTGCTAGAAAGTCAACAAGTGCAGCAATGTGTTCACCTTTCAGACTTCCTGGCATCCATTCATGGGTCTCTAGAGTTTTTTTGTAAACTTATGTACTGAATGTTGAATATGAAAATGAACAATCACATATTTATTTATTGGGTACAAGTGTTACGATCTCAGTGAGACTGTTCACGTTTAAAATATGAGATATGAACCCCTAGACCAATTTAAAGAATTACGACAACATTTCATGTTTTAAGACTTTTATTACAACAACTGAATTAAATGAATTAAAAGAAGTCCCATTAACTAAATAGTACTTTGTAAGTAGCTGATACCCCAAATTACAAAAAGATGTGTTGTTTACTTATTAAAACACTTGAAAACCTCAGACACTTATATGTTATTCAGTCCTCTTTGATGGCGAAATCTTTATGATTAAAATCCCAAACTCCTCCCAGCTGTAATGGGTTGGATTTCCCAGATCTTTCTCCAAGTAAAAGTCCACTTATCCGAGCACTTGCGACCTGGGCATCTGTAAAAAAGTTGATTCTTGGTGATCCTGTTGATCTTTTACTTGCAAACCTCAACTTTCGAAACAGGTGCAGGTCTTCGCAGCCTTTTGCTCAATCTGTGTTTTCCTGAGAGCAGTGTACCCTCTCTCTCAATTGAGGCTGCCACAGCTGGTTCTCTTCCATAGATCACTGAAGGCAGCAGCACAGGTAGATAAGGTGGTTAGGAAGGCATATGGGATACTTGCCTTTATTAGCCGAGGCATAGAATATAAGAGCAGGGAGGTTATGATGGAGCTGTAAGAAAACGCTAGTTAGGCCACAGCTGGAGTACTGTGTACAGTTCTGGGCACCACACTATAGGAAGGATGTGATTGCACTGGAGAGGGTGCAAAGGAGATTCACCAGGATGTTGCCTGGGCTGGAGCATTTCAGCCATGAAGAGAGACCGAAAAGGCTAGGGTCGTTTTCCTTAGAGCAGAGAAGGCTGAGGGGTGACCTGATTGAGGTATACAAAATTATGAGGGGTATTGATAGGTTAGATAGGAAGAAACTTTTTCCCTTAGCGGAAGGGTCAATAACCAGGGGGCATAGATTTAAGGTAGGGGCAGGAGGTTTAGAGGGGATTTGAGGAAAAATATTTTCAGCCAGAGGGTGGTTGGAATCTGGAATGCACTGCCTGAAGAGGTGGTAGAGGCAGGAACTCTCACAACATTTAAGAAGTATTTAGATGAGCACTTGAAACGCCATAGCATACAAGGCTACGGGCCAAGTGCTGGAAAATGGGATTAGAATAGTTAGGTGCTTGATGAATGGCACGGACACGATGGGCTGAAGGGCCTGTTTCTGTGCTGTATAACTCTATGACTCTTCCTTTCTTACAGCCTACTCTGAAGCTGCAACCATTGGTTTTCTTTCTTACAGCCTGTCTGCCTGCAGAAAATCTGTTAAATTTATTTGGAATCAAAAGGCAATAGCTCATTGTCCTTTTCCAATGTGCAAAGTCCAGAAGTCTGGCTTCAGCTAAGCCACATGGGCCTTTCATTGTTTCCAGGTGTTAGCATTCACATTTGCATCCTCAGAATCAATGACTCCTTGTTTACGATCCGAAAGTGAAACCCATTATTCTTCAGGTGTTATACCCCTGCAGTCACTGTTTTTCAAAAAAAGTCTTTTATCAGTGTTCTCAGTTGTCCTGGTAACCAAGATTTCTGTCTTGGCTTTAAGCAGAATGGATGTAAGGCACCTGACATTTCTGACTCCATCTTAAACTTTTCAAAAATCAGTTTTTAAAACATAATCATGTTATGAAGTCATAACACTAGCCAATAGAAACTGACAAATGAAAATAGTTTTCTTCTAGTTTCATAGACATTCAGTAATGGAAGCACGTGTTTTGATTGAACATTTGTATACAATGGGGGAAAGAGACAGACTGGATAGCTTTACAGAGACTTGATGGCTCAAACGGCCTACTTCTGAGCCATAATGTCTCCATGGCCGAGATTTTATCTGGGCGACAGATGTCTCGACCACAAGCAACGGTGTCGGCAAGAGCCCTGCGTTGCCTCCTCCGGAGAAGGCCTGCCTGATCAAATGCCAAATAGGCACTTTAAGTGGACATCAGTGAACCTTTCCCAGGATCAAGGACCCCAGCAGCAGACGTTCCCCCTGCTGAGAGCTGCTGGCCAATCAGAGGCCGGCAGTTCTTCCAGTAATCAGTGCCACCGCAGAGGTGGAGGCTGCTGCCGATGAAGCCCTCAACCAAGGCCTTGGACCTAGGCCATAGGTAAGTCCCAGTGGGAGAGGTTTCCCGGGGTGGGAGCATGTAGGGGGGTTGGCAGCAAGGGCATAACGGTGGCTCTTAGCAGGCCCCCCATTCCCAATGCTGGGTCCCTCGTTCAGGCACTGTGCCTTTTAACGAGGGATGCCACCCCCCACCCTCACCCCTTCCCCAACCCGGAGCCAGCAGGCAACCTGAACAGGTTTGCTTGGTGTGCTCCCCGTGTAGGGACTGGCCTGCCTGCCACTGGGCTAATTTTGGCAGAGGTGGGATGAGGCCCTTAATTGGGCATTAATTGCTCATTTAAGGGCCTAATTAGTGGCGGGGTGGGAAGACCATTCACAGGCCCTCTCGCCCCGGACTTAATTTTTAGTGGAGGCGGGAAGGTGGCAGGGTTGCCCCCATGCCACAAACCATCCCGCTTGATGTATACGCTCTCCCCGCCTCCAAACCTGACGCGGGGGAGAGCACAAAATTCCCCCTTGCAACACTATGAGCTGGGTTTTCACTACAGGGGCGGGAAACAGAAATTGAGTCTGTTTCTTGGTCCTGAACATGCCCCTGAGGAGTGGGGAGGGGGGCAACAGTCACTTTTTGGTATTTTCACAGTGGCACCCCCTGTCCAAATAAGGGCCAGAATAGGGCTCTCGAAGCTGGAAGGCCAGTCAGAGGCCTTCCAGCTTGAGCAGCGCAGCAGGCTGTGATGGCAGGTAAGTAAAAGAGATGGCACTTCAACTTGGAACCCTTTCAACAATGTTTTTAAAACTTTAATTAAAAAATGGTTCTTGCAGCCAGGCTACCACTGGGTTGGGTAAGCACGTCTACAGCATGGCATGTGGCTACTCTTGCACCAGACAGGCAGGGAGACCCTCTAAGCCTTCCTGGAGGGCTGCCCCCTCCCCCCCTGCAAGGGCCAGCCTCCAGGCACCTAAACTGGCCACTGCTCGTGCAGGAAACTGGAGGCTTACAGGAAAATTCCAGTCGGCCTTCTTTAATTGTACCTAACAAGGCTCTTAACTGGCCTAATTGGTTACCCCTGCTTGGGGGAGGGTGGCCCTGCTAATCCTGATCCCTCTTCCGCTAAAATAGATAGCACCAGGAACACATCGGGAAACCAGCAAGTCAGCTGGCACTGGTATTTTCAGGCCCTGTCCGCCTCCAATCCCGCCCCCAGCAGGGCCCGAAAATCCAGCCCTATGTCTCTGTTATAAAAGTAATTTTTGGCATGTCTGAAAATCTGAATCCATGGTCCAAATGATGAGTCATGAATTGTTCCCATCAATGCTGTGGAGAAACAGTTTATAGCAGAGGTTGCTTCTTTCATTAAATCTAATAGATTTTATGCTATCAAAAGTTTAGTCTAGATCAATACAGTTTCTATTTGACTGTGCAGAGAAAGTGTACCAGTTTGATGTCTAACATTTTTGGCCCAAGGTTGCAGTATGCTCAACTCATAAAAGATTTAGAAAAAAACGTAGTTAGCAAAATGATACTCAAGATGTATTAACAGTTTCTACTATCAAAAATTGAAAAAAAAATTGAGATTCTGAAATTTTGTAGCTCTGGAATTGATGAACTCTACAGGAAACAATGTAGGTTTAAAATAAAATATTTGGCAGCTTTTTTTTTTAAATAAATGTGAAATACTTCACACATCATTATGGATATTAATGACTTGGATGAAGAGACAGAGAGTAATGTATTTAAGTTTGCTGATGATACAAAGTTTGGTGGAAAGGTAAGCTGTGAGGAGGATGTAGAGAGGCTGCAAAGAGATATAGACAGGTTAAGTGAGTGGGCAACAAGATGGCAAATGGAGTATAATGTAGGGAAGGGTGCAGTTGTTCACTTTGGTTGTAAATATAGAAAAGCAGAATATTTTTTAAAAGGTGTGAAACTGGTAAGTGTTGATGTTCAAAGAGACTGGGGGTACTCATACAAGGTATGCACAAAGTTAAAATGCAGGAGCAGCAGGCAATTAGGAAGGCAAATAGCATGTTGGCCTTTATTGCAAGGGGATTGGAGTACAGGAATAAAGAAGTCTTACTAAAATTGTACAGGGCTTTGGTGAGAACACACCTGGAATACTGTGTGCAGTTTTGGTCTCCACATTTAAGAAAGGACATACTTGCACAGGAGGCGGTGCAGCGAAGATTTACTAAATTGGTCCCTGGGATGAGGGGTTGTCCTATGATGAGAGGCTGAGTAAATTGTGCCTATATTCTCTGGAGTTTAGAAGAATGAGAGGCGATTTAGTTGAAATACACAAGATTCTGAAAGAGCTTGAAAGGGTAGAAGCTGAGAGATTGTTCCCACTGTTTAGGGAATCTAGAACACAGGAACACAGTCTCAGGATAAGGGGCCAATCATTCAGGACTGAGATGAGGAGAAATTACTTCACTCAACGGCTTGTGAATCTTTGGAATTCTCTACCCCAGAGGGTTGTGGATGCTCCATCATTGAATACATTTAAGGCTGGGATAGATTTTTGGTCTTGCAGGGAATCAAGGGAAAAGAGGATCGGGCAGGAAAGTAGAATTGAAGCCCAAGATCAGCCATGATCGTATTGAATGGCGGAGCAGGCTCAATGGGCCATATGGTCTACTTCTGCGCCTACTTCTTGTGATATGGATATAAAGCCATTAAAAATTGCAACGTCAAAACAGTCGGTCACGTGACCACCTGCTAGCCAACTAGGGGAGATTAAAATTTGGAAAAACAGAATTGGAGATCAGAACGCCGTGTGCTCCAGGTTGGAACAGATCCTGTCTAGTTCTGCCCGCTCATCTCTCCGGGAACTGAATCTTCTGAAAACACATGAACCACAAAGAGTGAAAAGTCTGCAGCATGCGATAGACCGAGCTACGCGATCCCATAACCAACGGATCAAATCTAAGCTCTGCAATCCTGCCACATCCAGCCGTGAATGGTGGTGGACAATTAAACAACTAACTTGTTGATGATCCATCTCGGCCTCCTCCTGAAGTCCCCAGCATCACAGATGCCAGACTTCAGCCAATTCGATTCACACAGCGTGATATCAAGAAATGACTGAAGACACTGGATACTGCAAAAGCTATGGGCCCTGACAATATTCTGGCAATAGTACTGAAGACCTGTGCTCCAGAACTTGCCACACCCCTAGCCAAGCTGTTCCAGTACAGCTACAACACTGGCATCTACCCTGCAATGTGGAAAATTGCCCAGGTCCTGTACACAAAAAGCAGGACAAGTCCAACCCGGCCAATTACCGCCCCATCAGCCTACTTTCAATCATCAGTAAAGTGACGGAAGGTGTCATCAACAGTGCTATCAAGCGGCACTTGCTTAGCAATAACCTGCTCAGTGACGCTCAGTTTGGGTTCCACCAGGGCCACTCAGCTCCTGACCTCATTACAGCCTTGGTTCAAACATGGACAAAAGAGCTGAACTCAAGAGGTGAGGTGAGAGTGACTGTCCTTGACATCAAGGCAGCATTTGACCGAGTATGGCATCAAGGAGCCCTAGCAAAACTGAGGTCAATGGGAATCAGGGGGAAAACCCTCCGCTGGCTGGAGTCATACCTAGCGCAAAGGAAGATGGTTGTGGTTTTTGGAGGTCAATCATCTGAGCTCCAGGACATCACTTCAGGAGTTCCTCAGGGTAGTGTCCTAGGCCCAACCACCTTCAGCTGCTTCATCAATGACCTTCTTTCAATCATAAGGTCAGAAGTGGGGATGTTCGCGGATGATTGCACAATGTTCAGCACCATTCGTGACTCCTCAGATACTGAAGCAGTCCGTGTAGAAATGCAGCAAGACTTGGACAATATCCAGGCTTGGGCTGATAAGTGGCAAGTAACATTCATGCCACACAAGTGCCAGGCAATGACCGTCTCCAACAAGAGAGAATCTAACTATCTCCCCTTGACATTCAACGGCATTACCATCGCTGAATCCCACACTATCAACATCCTAGGGGCTACCATTGACCAGAAACTGAACTGGAGTAGCCCTTTAAATACCGTGGCTACAAGAGCAGGTCAGAGGCTAGGAATCCTGAGGCGAGTAACTCACCTCCTGACTCCCCAAAGCCTGTCCACCATCTACAAGGCACAAATCAGGAGTGTGATGGAATATTCTCCACTTGCCTGGATGGGTGCATCCAGGATGGGTGCAACACTCAAGAAGCTCGACACCATCCAGGACAAAGCAGCCCGCTTGATTGGCACCCCATCTACAAACATTCACTCCCTCCACCACCGACACACAGTGGCAGCAGTGTGTGCCATCTACAAGATGCACTGCAGCAATGCACCAAGGCTCCTTAGACAGCACCTTCCAAACCCGCGACTGCTACCAACTAGAAGGACAAGGGCGGCAAATATATAGGAACGCCACCACCTGCAAGTTCCCCTCCAAGTCACACACCATCCTGACTTGGAACTATATCGCCGTTCCTTCAATGTCGCTGGGTCAAAATCCTGGAACTCCCTTCCTAACAGCACTGTGGGTATACCTACCCCAAATGGACTGCAGTGGCTCAAGAAGGCAGCTCACCACCACCTTCTCAAGGGCAATTAGGGATGGGCAATAAATGCTGCCCTGGCCAGTGGCGCCTGCATCCCATGAATGAATAAAAAAAAGAACAAGGTTTAAGAATACTGAGCCCCAACAAGAAGCAAGACTACCTACAATCAAGTGAGCTTGAAGCACAGTCAACATGAAACTCTTCTGAAATTGCCTCAAACTCCTCTCTACTATATTTTCTTCTCCTCTTTTCTGTCCCAATTTGCATCTGTGTATTGCGTGTGCATGCTAGCGTGGATGCATTGTATATCCCATAGGCATTATCCATATTAGAGTTTAAGTTTGAGGTTTAATAAATTTCACGTTTCTTCTTTAAACCTGAGAAAGCCTGTTTGTGCTCATTTCTTTGCCTTCAGGTGGCACAGTGACGCAGTGGTTAGCACCACAGCTTCACAGCTCCAGCGACCCGAGTTCAATTCTGGGTACTGCCTGTGTGGAGTTTGCAAGTTCTCCCTGTGTCTGCGTGGGTTTCCTCCAGGTGCTCCGGTTTCCTCCCACATGCCAAAAGACTTGCAGGTTGGTAGGTAAATTGGCCATTATAAATTGCCCCTAGTATAGGTAGGTGGTAGGGAAATATAGGGACAGGTGGGGATGTGGTAGGAATATGGAATTAGTGTAGTATTAGTATAAATGGGTGATTGATGGTCGGCACAGACTCGGTGGGCTGAAGGGCCTGTTTCAGTGCTGTATCTCTAACTAAGTAACTAACTATAATTGGAAATCTGTGAACAAGGATTCACAAAGGGGAAATTCAAAACACACTGTGTTTGAAATTAAACCCTGTTACAATAAGACCAGGTGAAGATAGTAACAGACCCCTAGATACCCTTCTCACCTGGTTTTAACACTACCCAGTGACTCCTGCTGGCAAAGGAATTTCAGAATTGCTCCTTAGAAGTGAAGCAAAATTGAGCTCAGCCGTGACAGTTCTTGTTATCAAATAGTTTGCTAATATTTAAGATGAAGACTGGTTTCTTTGGCTTGCAATGCCTGTGGAAGTAAACCCAATTAGTATTGATGCCTTCAAAGGAGCTGGGATGAGAAATATACCCTTTTGGAAACATTACTTTCATAATACAGTTGTGATGTTAGAGGCTGTCAATACTGGCAAAAGTTGCGGATATTCCTTTATCTTGAGATTTTTGATCCAATTTATTTTTTATTACTCCCTGACTCTTGCTGGCATATCATTCCATGGGCAGTGGCAGTATTCTAAGCCCTTGCCCAAGTGAGTCTAGGCAATGAGGACCAGCACTCCCTCCGAGATATCAGCACTTCTCCAATTCTGGCCTCTTGAGCATCCCTGATTTTAATTGTTCCATCATTGGCGGTCCTGTCTTCAGCTGCCAAGGCCCTAAGCTTTGGAATTACCTCTCTAAACCTCTCTGCCTTTCTACCTCATTTACATCCTTTAAAATGCTCCTTAAAACTTACCTCTTTGACCAAGCTTTTGGTCATTTGTCCTAATAACTCCTTATGTGACATGGTGTCAAATTTTGTTTTATAATGCTGCAGTGAAGTACCTTGGGACTTTTACAAAGGTGTTATATAAGTACAGGTGGTGGTTGTTATGGGTGTTGGCAGGCCATGTTGGATATCACAGCTGAACTTAATCATGTCGTCATCTGTCCCTTGCACACGAGCACTTTATAGCCCATATCACCAGATAGCGATTGAGAATGCAAACTCTAACTCCATATTGCCCTCCATAACGTGGGGTCAAGGAGATCAATGTAGCACCCTGTTTCACTCCATAGCCCTTAGATTATGTCAAGAATGGAATCTGGAACAATGGCCTAGTAACCTTATCTGCCAGACCATAGCCATAAAATATTATTACTTAAACCAAATATTTCAAGCCAGTAGTATGAACTGAATTAAGATATTACACCCACCATTTTTAAATTTGAAGTATTTCTAAATTAGTTTCTCATGCAACCCACTGGTCTCGGACTGCTTGTCTTACATGCAGTCTTGGATGAACCATAACTTCCTCCAGCCAAACTTTGGAAAGGCCAAAGCCATTGTCTTGTGGAGAAAATAACCACTCTCAAGTCCATGGGATTAATCATCAAGCATGGTGCAAGGGAAAAGTTCTCTGGTCACCCAAACAGCTTCTCAGTGAAACAGAGTCTGTAGCACACATTTATAAAATGCAATAACCATTACTCATTTGTTCACACTACCCCCAACACATACCAGGTCTGCAGCTTGATCAATAAACTGGATTGTACTGCCCCACTAACATTCTCCTGCCATCTTCTCCCCAGCCTTGAAGCTGCCAGTTCTCATGGTTTATGACAGCCTGTCCCATCTCCAGTCGCACCTTTATCTCTTTGATTAGTGAAGCAAGGACAGCATGTTTTCACAGATTTAGAAGCAATTAAATAGAGTTGTACAGTTCCAGCATAATGGTCAAGAAAGCATCCTATCATTCAATGGGCCCCTCACAACTACAGTGATCCTTCTAAATTTATTAATACATTCTAATGCTAATTCTACTCATGTTGCACTTCTGGTCCCACTTCAGTCTTCAGACTCCAACACCAGCTCAACTCATCAGCCAAAGAAATCCTCATCCAGGTCTTTATCACCTTCAGATTTGATTATTTCAGGACACCACTAGATGGCTTCTCTTCCTCTATAAACATCAGCTCTGTTGTCCATATCCTACGAAAAAAATCACTAATTCTGAATTATAGGCTTAGGATGCTGAAATTGGACATTCTCTTTTTAAGAGGAGATCCTAGAGTGTCGGAATCTATATACATAAGAACAACATGAAATTAATCCAAGTAGGTAATCCAAGGTATTATTCTATTGGTGTACTCGATTTTTTGTGCAGTTTTATTATATTTGTTTCTCATTTTTTTCTTCAAATCAGCCATTCTGCTGTGTGGAGGGACATAACAGAGGTGAGAGAGAAAAAGTTAAGTGGGGCTGTTGTTTCTCCCAACTTCCAGCCGATTTCAGTGCAGCACTGGTGGAAGCATTGCTGTGATCAGATCACACGGATGCCCTCTTCAAAGATGATGCATGCTGTAGGGAAATCCCAAGAAAGGTGGTGGAACAAAAATGCCTAAAAATACATAAATAAAAAGACAGAGATCTTATTTATTCTAAAACTAAAATTTTGAAATTGTTTCATGCAGAAATCATTTGAACTTTTTCAGAAACCCTTTACTGTTTGCAAATATAATCCTGATAATGTTATCATGCAAATGATTAACACACCCTGTTGATCCATTTAAAATGAATGGATTAACACCTGTATTAAACCAGCGAAGAGGAATTTAATACAAATATGTTAAGTGCCCATACCAGTGCATGTGGGGGTGGGGGGGGTTTGATGATGGAGGTGGGGCTCACTCGTTCAGAGACACTTAGTGCCTGAATGAGGGACCCGGCCTTCGGGAAGAGGGAGGCCCGCTGAGGGCCATCCCCCCACACAGCCCTTGCTGCCGAAGCCCTCTCCCTACCCCTCACCCCCCGTAACCCCCATCCTACGAGACCCCTCCCACCCTGACCTGCCTTAAGTCTGGTTTCAGTGCTGCTCCTCAGTGTCTGGTCACTGCAGCTACAGCAGCAGCCATGCTTCTGCAGTGACACTGTAGCTGCCGGCCTCTGATTGGCCGGCAGCTCTGCAAGGCCAGGACATCTAGCGATGGGGTCCTAAATCCTATGGATTTAGTGTCCAGTTAAGTGCCTGATTGGCACTAAATTCGGCGGGCAGTCCAGAAAAGAGGCGACTTGGGGATCTTGGCATCGGTTTCTCCCGAAGTCGAGACCCTCACTGTGAGCATAAAATTCCCTCCCCCCAGTCTTCAAATCTCCAAATGCCTATTGCCTATATGTTCATTCAGTAAGAATCTCTTATAATGTTGTTCTCATTTGAAGTACTGAGTGCATAGCTGTTTGCATTACAACTAGCTTTTATTTAAAACATATTTGCATAGGCATCTTCTGCATTTTATTGTACTGCACTTATTGAGTTTATAGTCTGCATGTGTCTTGCATGAATTTTATTTGTTGGTTTTCCTGACAGCACTTTGGAGTCACATTATGAAATGAATGTGCAGCAGTTTACAATGCAGTGTAATTTTAAACATACAAAATTCCATACTGGGTGTTTTACATAAGTGGCTAGGCCTCCAGTTACTGTCTTACTGGTATGTTTGGAGAAAGGCCTGGAATGATAGTGCTGCAACAAGAGCAATGAAAGCTGTTAAATGGCAAAATTTATTGCAGCGTTTTCCTGCCACTGTATGCAGGCAAAGTTCTTGACAAGGTTCAGAAAAGCTGGAGCAGAGGAAGGAAATTTAAAATTACATTTCCGCTTCCAACTTATGAAGTAAAAAAGGAAAATCAAGTCTGGTGTTCTTTTTTTGAGTTCAAGTAAGAGAAAATTTTATATGTGTATTTCACATAATTCGTAAGTACTCTGCTTCATTACTTTCATTTTGTAGTTCTAACAATCTCTGTAATAGAAAATGTAATCAGTCAAGAAACAAGTGAGAAAACCAGCAGCAAATAGCTCAATGTAGTTTTAAATGTGCTTGCCTTAGAAATCTCATCTTTATAAATTTTAAAAGCAATGCATAGAGATTATCTGTTACAATTCTGAAATATAGCTTTTAAAACCCTTTCTCTTGACTAAGAATGTAGTTTATAGCCCAAGTGCTGAATTATTTCCCAGCAAATCTCAAATCTACAGTGCAAATAAGTCAACTGTTTCCACATGATGAGTTTACATGAAGTTAATCTAACATACAGCTGTTCACACACTTCAGTTAAATGTTTATAAAATTAGTAGTCATAATTCTGCATCATAAGGAGCTATGAATAAAAAAATGATAAAAACCATTCATAGTGAAATTGTTTTTGAAATTAATTTAAAGAAAGCCACCATCAGTCAAGATGAAAATGTTTGCCGAGTAAGGGAGAGTAGAGCACCCAGTAATGAGTGGCTGTTAAAACAAAGTCAATCATGATATTTAAGGAGGAATTAGGTAATCACCTGCAGACAAATATTTAAGGCATATGGAAAGAGTAGGAAATGGAATTGAGTAGATAGCTTTATGATTAACCCAAGAAGCAATGTCCATTCTGGAACAAAAATCTCTCAAACCAGTGGAACAATAACTTGCATATTTTGTTGGTTAAATCTAAGGTTTAAGGTTACATTTCAACTCCTTTGTCATAACGTCAGTGTGACCTTTAATCTGTGGTAACATAGCAGATGATTTCTGGGTTGGGTTGCATACTACTTGGAAAAAGAATTTTGTGAGGATTCTTTTTATAGCTTCAAACAAGCCCTTATGAAGTGGCATAATGGCTTTTACTGTATTCATCTGTGGTCTTTTGTTGTCTGTATTGTCCTGTGTAAGAAGACATTTCCTAAGGAATTTTTTAAAGTAGCAACATTCCTGGAACTGTGCAGATATGTTTAAATCATCATTAAATGTTCATATTAGGACACGTATTTTAGTTTAGTTTTGGATTTCTTTGCTAGTGGGGATTTGATTGAAAATGTATGCATACTAATGACTTGCTATCAAATAAAATTTATTTCACTTAACTCACAGTGGCGTAGTGGTTAGCACTGCAGCCTCACAGCTCCAGCGACCCGGGTTCAATTCTGGGTACTGCCTGTGTGGAGTTTGCAAGTTCTCCCTGTGTCTGCGTGGGTTTCCTCCCGGGTGCTCCGGTTTCCTCCCACAGCCAAAAGACTTGCAGGTTGATAGGTAAATTGGCCATTATAAATTGCCCCTAGTATAGGTAGGTGGTAGGGGAATATAGGGACAGGTGAGGATATTGTAGGAATATGGGATTAGTGTAGGATTAGTATAAATGGGTGGTTAATGGTCAGCACAGACTCGGTGGGCCGAAGGGCCTGTTTCAGTGCTGTATCTCTAAATCAAAATCAAAATTAAAGTCACATTTTCTGTGAAAAACAATTGAATTCTCCAAAATTAGGGGCGGCACAGTGGCGCAGTGGTTAGCACCACAGCCTCACAGCTCCAGGGACCCGGGTTCAATTCTGGGTACTGCCTGTGCGGAGTTTGCAAGTTCTCCCTGTGACTGCGTGGGTTTTCGCCGGCTCTGGTTTCCTCCCACTGCCAAAGACTTGCAGGTGATAGATAAATTGGCCATTGTAAATTGCCCCTATTGTAGGTAGGTGGTAGGGAATATGGGATTACTGTAGGGTTAGCATAAATGGGTGGTTCTTGGTCGGCACAGACTCGGTGGGCGGAAGGGCCTGTTTCAGTGCTGTATCTCTAAATAAAAAAATAAAAAGTGAGTTTAATGGATTTTCAACAAAAACATACATTATAGGAGCACTTGCAAATATCAGAAGACATCAAACAACAACTATAGAAATCCACAAAGTTGAAACTTCAGCACCATACAAGCTGTGCAATGTACAGTTCAACCGTTTTACAAAATAGTGCATGATTATAGTCCAGTTCTGAAGAAGGGTCACTGATCCAAAATGTTAACTCTGCTTCTCTCTTCACAGATGCTGCCAGACCTGCTGAGTATTTCCAGCATTTCTTGTTTTTATTATAGTGCATGATTATAGTTTGCTTCCTGCTAATAGCACATTTATCCAAAATAATTGTCAGCTCTAATTCGTGCAGAGAAATATTCTATCAGGGCATCTGATTTAGATATCAACCACTTGCTCAACCATCTTGCATAATTCAGTACCCTGGCTGTGATAGGGGCTGGTTCCACTCTTGCTATCCGCTCATTGCGTCTATCTGTTTGGATCTCTGCCTCACATTCATTCCCACTTGAGTTACGATCCTGTTGGGGACGATTAACGTTTAAAAAGAGAAAGGTCTAATTCCCAGTTATTACTGAAAGAATTATGCCACAAGATTTCACATTTTATAAAAACTTTACTGTACAAGAGTTAAACAAAACAAAACACTACTAACAACACGACAATTTGGAAACACATATTTTAAATTTAAAATCTTAACAGAACATGAAGATGAATACTTTAAACTCTAAATCTCAACGAAACACCCTTGTTGGCTGTTACTTCCACCCCAAGAATTACACATTACAAGATCTTGGCAGTTTGTTCACTTCTTCTGGGACCAATCCAAAGTGTACCACAGCTCTTAGGAATTTACTTTGATTTCCTTAATTTCTTAGCTGTCTTCTGAGTTTTGAGATTTCCTTGGAATTCTCCCTCAACTTTGGCTAGGCAAATCCTCCAGTTCACCTTCTCATGAATCTGGATTTCCCAGCTTGAGCATGGGCCTGCATCAAAACAGAAACACCCCTGGTTCCAGATTGCCCCTCTGCTCCTGAGTCCAACTGATTTCGAAAAGCCAACTGCTTGTCTTAAACCAACAGCTCTCCTAAAACAAACTTTCTAAAAGCAACACACTGACTGTGTCAGCAAGTACCCAAAAAAACCTGACCCCAAAAGACATCTTCCAAACAACATATATGTCCATAGCAACGTGGTATTTGTGGGATGTCCCAGATAGCAATTTAAGCTAATTATTTCTAACTCCAGATCTTCTCTTTGATTTCTGATACCCACATGAATAATTGATATTGCTAACAATGACAGAGCAAATCCTTCTATACTTATTGGTTCCAACTGCTCAAATAAACAAGGCCACTTGTGGTTTTATGGCTTTCACCTCTCTGCTTTTGTAAGCACTCGGAGAGATTTTTGAACTTTAAATCTCTTTGTTCTGGGAAATTGTATGAATAATTTAAAACCCTGACAATGGCAGCTGCAGACATACCGGGCTGAATTTTATTAGCGCGCCGCAAATTGCGGTGGCACGCTTTGAAGTCAACAGTCTTCAGGTGCGAATGCGCTGCTGCTGAGTCCTCGTAATATTACACACGGGGGCTAATTTAAATGAAGGGGGTGGAACGGCCGCCCCCGATGACATAGAGGGGGAGGCAGCTCCATCCCTGGCAGCAGCACTGGCACCATTTTTAAAGGGCTTCAAGCCCTTAGGCATAAACTGAATTTTTAAAGGTACGTTTATGTGAATCAACTTAAAAAAGTTTTTTATTGGCCTATATGCCGATAATATATTTAATTCCCAATCCAAACTTTCCCCCCTAACCTTGTCACATTTGCCCTTCAATCCTTTCCTACCATCCCCACAGCCAATAAAAAGTGTTTTCCCACTCCACCCCCATCCCCACCAGTGTCTCGCCTTGAATCTCCAAATGGAGTTCCAAAGGCCCGGGACTTCCAGCCACCAGCTGCAATATTGCTGTGTGATGGCCACCCGGTCCAGGTAAGTTAATTAACATTTTTTTGAATATGTTTGAGTAGGCAAATGAAGGCCCCGCTGGGACCACACCAAGGCTTCGCTGCCGCCAGTAAAATGTGGCAGGGCCTTCTCAGTGTCGGAGGTTGTGGCGGGCCTCTCCTGCAAGTATTTTATGGGACCCCCACCACAACCTCCGACTCGAGGGACTGGTAAAATTCAGCCCACCATCTCCATCAACAAGTTAAGGAGGGGGGGGGGGTTCACATTTTTTAGGGTCTTTACACTTCCCATTATGACCTTACTAAATACACATGGGGCACCCTTTCATTTGTAAGCACCCTAGGTTTGTTTGCCAGCTTCTCAAACCAGGTGTTTCCATCTGTCTTGCATTAAAAAAAATTCAATTCCCAAATTAAAAGTTACCTCTAGAACATTAATACAAACCTTGAACAAGGTGATCATAACACTAGCATCAACATCCTTCTGCACAGCAACACTTTCTGTGTTGGCCAGCAATTTGGACATCAGAACCTTCTTATCAACACAACAATGTATGTAAAACTATGGCCTCTGGCAGTTTCTGCAGAGAACTCATGTTCTATGAGGCTCACTGTGTGAGAGGCTGCCATATTGTATATCTGGGCTGTGTCAGGTTTGTACTATGTCTGCTGGTGAGAGGAGTTTACAGTGCTGTAAGTAGTTGTCAGTGGATTATGCTTTTGTCAACTTCCTGTCATTGAATGGATCAGATGCATTACCTGCAGAACAACCAATGAAAATGGTACTATTGCATCATGTGCGACAATTACTTTTCACACAAACTCTTTCTTGCAGTGCTATTTTAAAGCAAAAGTCACATCAACATCCATTGGCTGGATTGTAGCATCCTGTATTGTGGTAAAATTATTAGCTGTGTCACATTCACATGCAGGGTCAGAACATAATCCCCACTGTCATAAGCAATCAAGGGGCTCTTAGTGCCTTGCGATGCCATGTTTTGGTTGCACAGCCACTCTTCAAAAGAGAGCACAACTCATCCATTCCTTTTATTGGTTCTTTGGCCTCCTTGTCCCGAGAGACAATGGGCAAGTGCCCAGAGGTGTTCAGTGGTTTGTGGAGCAGCGCCTGGAGTGGCTATAAAGGCCAATTCTAGAGTGACAGACTCTTCCACAGGCATTGCAGATAAAATTGGTTGTTGGGGCTGTTACTCACTGGGCTCTCTCCTTGCACTTCTGTCTTTTTTCCTGCCAACTGCTAAGTCTCTTCGACTCACCACTCTTTAGCCCCGCCTTTAGGGCTGTCTGCCAGCTCTGGCGATCACTGGCAACTGACTCCCACGACTTGTGGCCAATGTCACAGGACTTCATGTCGCATTTGCAGACATCTTTAAAGCGGAGACATGGACGGCTGGTGGGTCTGATACCAGCGACGAGCTCGTGGTATAATGGGCCCTTGGGGATTCTGCCATCTTCCATGCAGCTGACATGGCCAAGCCATCTCAAGCACCGCTGGCTCAGTAGGGTGTATATGCTGGGGATATTGGCCGCCTCGAGGACTTCTGCGTTGTAGATACGGTCCTGCCACCTGATGCCAAGGATTCTCTGGAGGCAGCGAAGATGGAATGAGTTGAGATGTCGCACTTGGCTGACATATGTTGTCCAGGCCTCGCTGCTGTAGAGCAAGGTACTGAGGACACAGGCTTGAAACACTCGGACTTTTGTGTTCCGTGCCAGTGCGCCATTTTCCCACAGCCTCTTGGCCAGTCTGGACATAGCAGCAGACGCCTTTTCCATGCGCTTGTTGATTTCTGCATCGAGAGACAGGTTACTGGTGATAGTTGAGCCTAGGTAGGTGAACTCTTCAACCACTTCCAGAGCATGGTCACTGATATTGATGGATGGAGCATTGCTGATGTCCTGTCCCATGATGTTCGTTTTCTTGAGGCTGGTGGTTAGGCCAAATTAGTTGCAGGCAGTCGCAATCCTGTCGATGATTCTCTGTAGACACTCTTCTGTGTGGGATGTTAATGCAGCATCGTCAGCAAAGAGGAGTTCCCTGATGAGGACTTTCCGTACTTTGGTCTTTGCTCTAAGATGGGCAAGGTTGAACAACCTGCCATCTGATCTTGTGTGGAGGAAAATTCTTTCTTCTGAAGACTTGAACGCATGTGAGAGCAGCAGGGAGAAGAAGATCCCAAACAGTGTAGGTGTGAGAACACAGCCCTGTCACCAGGTTTTATTGGTTACATGCAGAGTAACAACAGCCTGAAAATGTGAAGGGCAGGGTTGGAATTCCCAATAACCAGGTCCTCTCTTTTATCTCCAGTTATGCTTGCATAAACCATCACAGTCATTTTTTGCTGAGCTTTTCCCCCACCTGCAATCATTAATGAAAGCTAGCTTTGCTTGAGTGCACTTGTAAAAATGGCCAGTCTTATCTGCATTAAACATGCATTTGAGTTTATAAAGAAGTAACATTTCAAGAATTTTATCACTTACCCAGTTGTCACACTATCAAATATTTTCACTACAATGGGATCTGGAAGTTTAGATCTTTACTCATTTGCTTTTTAACCAATAGAGTCTGCTTTGTTCTCCGAATATAAATGGTTTGCTGCTCTGCACAAGGCAGAGTTATTCCGACTTGACCTAACCCTATTGATTGAGTAGCAGGACTTTGCAAATCCTAGTTTCATTTGTGTCTGCAATCACTCCATTTTTTCTAGAAATTGCATCCTTCCCAGCAGCATTGTCTCACAAAATGCTGTTTAAGTAGCAATCTAGAAGGTGCTTTTGGATTGGCCACTTAAGCTATGCGAAATGAAACACACAACTGAACCATCCAAGCTTTCAGAAAGTATACCAATTAAAGTTGGTTATTCCTGCAAATGTGCAAAAAAGTATCTTTTCTTTGAGGACCGTCTGTACACTTAGAGAAATTTTGTATCCATAGTTATTTGGAAAGCCTCTGCTTATCAGTACACAATGCCAGGTTGTACATCACATACATCAAATTGTTGCAAAAACATGATTGTGCTGCTTTGATGTGAAACTAGGCAAAATTGTGACCGCTCCTGGGACTCTGTTTGCCCCTGTTTGGAAAAAGACTGTTAAAATAATGCACCAGTACTGTCATTGGTATCATGCATCTAGTATTACTAAAAATGATCAACCAAGGAAAATATTTGAAATATTTGACACAATATTTAGAATGAATGTAAAATGAACCCCCGCCCCCCACCACCACCCCCCAGACAGTTACCAAATGAGTTGCAGTCAATATTCTAGTGCATATGTCAGATACTGTGTACTTGCAATTTTTAAGAACACTTAAGAATCGATAAAAGAAGACACGTTTGTTCATTTATAGTGCAGAGTGCTGTGGGTTTGCATATGCCACATGCTAGTTGCATGCCTTAATTGTTTACATAAGATTCTCTTAATCTTCAGATTTTGTTTTTAAAAAGGTTTTTCTTGGTGATTGTAAATATATATTTTAAAAAACAAATTAATATTGTGAACAATAAGTAAGTTTTCTATGTACAAAAACTATAGAATACTCACATACAAAAATGGACAGCTGAAGACTGCAAGTATCCATTTATGCCTAAGACATTCTTATAAAATATATAGCATTAGTACTTTTAATGAAGTAACACATTCCAATTTGTTTTGGAAATACCATTATTTAAAATGCTTTAATAAAACTATATATCTAAAATCACAAGATTGAACATGTGCAGCATTTGCAGATACAGCTGCTTCATCAATGATCTTCTCTCCAACGTAAGGTCAGAAGTGGGGATGTTCGCTGATGATTGTACAATGTTCAGTACCATTCGCAACTCCTCAGATACTGAAGCAGTCCATGTCCATATGCAGCAAGACCTGGACAACATTCAGGTTCGAGCTAATAAGTGGCAAGGAACATTCGTGCCACAGAAGTGCCAAGCAATGACGATCTCCAATAAGAGAGAATCTAACTATCTTCCCTTGACATTCAACGGCATTACCATCGATGAATCCCCCACCATCAACAACTTGGGGGTTATCGTTGACCGGGCACTGAACTGGAACAGCCACATAAATACTGTGGCTACAAGGGCAGGTCAGAGGCTGGGAATTCTGTGGCAAGCAACCCGCCTCCTGACTCCCCAAAGCCTGTCCACCATCTACAAGGCACAAGTCAGGAGTGTGATGAATCTGAGCAGCTCAAATTTATTTTGAAATATCATAAAAATTTAACATTGTTTAATTTTAAGTTGACAATTTAATCACATTGGTAAAGTTCTTGTGAGATGCATTATCTCAGAAGGGAGGTACAATATTGTGGTCTACAATATGATGTCATCATTAGAGATTGTGTTTGTTGCAAAAATTTTATTTTAGTTTTAACATATGCTAAACATATTAGAAAAGTTTTTATTTGCCATAATAACTTCACACAAACATACATTCTTTTTAGGTAGCTCCATACCCTGGAATATTTTACTAGTTCAATATGGAAATAACTATTCTTCCTGTCATTACTGAATGAGTTTCGCATGTGAGAATGCATAATTCTATTTGAGGCTATTTCCTGCTGCTCTCACATTGACTGCAATTGTTTTAGCAGGATTAAAAATACCTCTTTCACTTTTCCCAAGCAGCCATGTACTAGCAACTTTTATTAAATCACACATTTTATGCCATAGTGGTGCCAAATAATAGAAATAACTTATTTTTCACGCTAATCTTGACTTGACATCATTCTGCCCTGTTCCTTTTCACCTGGGCAGGTTTGAGGCAAGTGGGGAACCCCCTTGGAGCTGTTGGGAAGGTAATTAGATTATACAAACAGACAATTAAGTACCTCTTTAATCATGCACTCTGACTTTAACAGCCAGCAGACCTATTTCCTGAGCTGTTTGCAACTTGCCAGGGTCAACCAGATGGGCGCACAGTGGGGAGTGCCTCTTCAGTGAAACTGACAGGCTGGGAATCCTTTGATCAGTGAACCTGAAGAACTGCAGCCATGGCCAGGTGAAAGGCAGCTGCTCACAACACTCCTTTTCAGAGAGTGCTTTCACTGCTTGACAGTTAATTGCCAACTTCTTTGAAGTTACTTCGCCTGTCTTGCATTTCAGTCACCTTTAGCTGCACTTCCCTGCTACCAGCCATCACGCAATGGGAGCAGCTTTTGCACCTCCGGTGAAGAACTAGAGGAACAGCAATACCAACACCAACAGTACCAGTAGGAGCAGCACCAACAGTAGCATCAGCTGTTTTCTCCTCAGTCACATGCCATTCCACAGGGCAGAGGAGATGGATCCAGAGATCCAGCTCCAAGGAGATGAGACCCCCAGCGCAGGGTCTACAGGCAGAGGATCAGCTCTCTCAACATGTGTGAGCACCAGTGCCTCAGGAGGCTCAGGTTTTTATGACAGGTCATTGCTGACATCCACAGCCTCCGAGAACAAGATCTCCTTCCCAGTGGGCCAGGTGAGTATGCATTGTTAGTGGCTCTCAAGGTGACTGACACTGGAGGACCCAACGTCCCTCCCTCCCCGGTGCCCACAGGTCTCTGCCTCTCCCGGAGGTTGTGTGCTGTCTTCTTCTGCAAGGAGAGAAAACTGAGAGTTATGCATGTTAGAAATGGCTTGCGTGGATAGGAGGGAAGGACAACATTTATGGAGAGTGGGTCTTGTGGGAGTGGGATTGAGGCATGGGTGCAAGGAGGTAATAGGATAAGAATGAGTGTGAGGGATGGCTGTTCTTGAGGATGTGAGGTGCCCGGAGAGAGAGAAATGAATGGAGCTGCAAGGTGTGTTCTGAGGAGTGCTTTGCAGAAGAAACCTGGGAAAGTCAGAGTGTGGGGGTTGATGACTGAAAGTGCTGCGCCACTCAACTTTCCTGCCCTTCTGAGGTCCTTTATCCTCTTGCTCCACTGTCTCCATGTTGGAGGGACCAAACTCCTGCTGCTGATTTCCTCAGCCACTTCCATGCACACCTGCTCTTTGCAGAGGTTGTCCTCTTCCTCCTGCCTTAGGAAAGATCACCTCACTTCAGTCCCTCAGAACCCACAGCAGGACCTCAGGTAAGAGTGAGAGACCTGGGGAGCAGCCTTCCTAGGTCCCCTCTCCATTCCTGTGGTTGCTGCAGCCTCAGGAATCCATGTCCCTGCCAGGATCCCTTTCATTAGAAATCTTTCCTTTGACAGATCTGGCGCATGGTCCTACCCATCGTCCCTGATTGGTTGGGGAACCCAGAAGTGAGTGCCAATGGCGTAGCTCAGTTAAAAGAGCCAAGGCAAAGCCTGCTGCCACTGTCAATGGGTCCCCAACCCGCTACAGGTCCCACCATTTTGGCAGAGACTAAGAGTTTAAAATTCCACCCTTTATTTTAACTAAAAAAGCAAAATATCAAGCGGGTTTTAGAGTTTAAATTGACTAAATACAAAAAAAATCAAGACCTAATGATCAAATAATTCTAAATATTACATAAAAAAACACAAATAAAACCTGCTGGGAGCCCACAGGCTCTAGTATTAGCATGTTAGATTCCCACTTGTAGGTGTTTGAGAAATTCTATTCATGACTGATGTCTAAGCTTGGACTGTGTCCAAGTCCTGTCCTCCTGACTAAAGCGGGTAAAACGAAGGGAGCAAAAGGTGGTAAAACCTAATTAAAATGAAGACAAATAGAAAAAATAAGCCCATGGTGGAGCCATGTGGTGCATTTTTTCTTTCAATTGCTGCCAATTAAGTGGCATTAGGGTGGAAAATAGGCTTGACACCTGTTGTGCCAGGTCCCTGCCCATTTTAACATGCACAGCGAAAATTCGGCATCAATTCTATCAAAAGGACCCACACCAATATTGGTAGATGTGTACAAATGAAGCAAATGATGATTGGGACACCATAGACAGAATTTTCCCAGGCCGTCGGAGATGGGTTCGGGGACAAGTGAGCTGAGAGTGTCCCAAAATATTATGTTCGGTAGGGATCCCAATGTGATCCCGCCTTCATCTAACTTTTCCCGGGGCGGCATTGAAGGAAAGTGGGGAACCCCCTTGAATCTGTTGGGTAAGTAATTAGGAGCTTGTTGAGGTTGTCAAGAAGTCAATTATGAGGTCCTTTAGCCCTGTATCCTGGATTGCCCAGCCATGGAAAATGTTTCCTGACCTATCAGAAGCTGACCAGGGTCACCAAGGTGAGTGCACAGTAGGAAGTGCTTTTTCAGTGAGAGTGACAATCTGGGAAGGCTTTGATCAGTTACACTGAAGAGCTCCAGCCATGGCCATTGAGAGACTGTTGTTCAGAGCACTTCCTCTCTGAGAATGCTTTCACTGCTTGACAGGTGATTGTCAACTTCTTGGAAAGCACATAACCTGTCTAGCACTTCACTCACTTTCAGCTGCACTTCCCCACTGTCAGCCTTCAGCACCGAATGAGAGCAGCTTACACAGCTCTACCTTCCACTTCTGCTGAGGTTGAACAGCAGAGACCACACTACAGCCAACTGCTCCAGCAGCAGCAGGCGCAACACCAGCAGCAGCAGCACCAGCTGCCTTCTCAGCCGCATGTCCCTCCACAAGTCAGATGTTAAAGACAACAAGATTCAACTGGAAGGAGACGAGACTCTCAACACAAGGTCTACAAACAGAAGATCAACTCTCTCGACGTGTCTGAGTGCCAGTGCCTCAGGAGGCTCAGGCTCTCGTGGCAGGTTGTTGTTGACATCTACAGCCTCCTTGAACAAGACCACCTTCCCGTGGAGCAGGTGGACACGTATTGTCAATGTGCCTGTCACATGACTTCCCCTGGGTCTCTGCCTCTTGCCAAGTTGTGTGCTCTCTTCTGCAAGGAAAGAAAGCAGAAAGATGTGTGTGTTCATAATGGCTTGTGTGGAGAGGAGGGAAAGGCACCACACATGGAAGCGGTCTGTGAGGCAAGGGTGTGAGAGGCCAATATTCTGAGGGTGAGTGTTGGCTCACTTGGTAGTGCTCTTGCCTATGAGCCACAAGGTTTGGGTGCAAGTCCTACCCCTACTCACAAAATCAAACCATCCTGACTTGGAAATATATCGCCGTTCCTTCACTGTCGCTGGATCAAAATCCTGGAACTCCCTCACAAATAGCACTGTGGGTGAACCCACACCAGATGGACTGTAGTGGTTCAAGAAGGCAGCTCACCACCACCTTCTCAAGGGCAATTAGAGATGGGCAACAAATGCTGGTCTTGCCAGCGACTCCCACATCCCAAGAAACAAAAAAAAACTCCAGCGGAGGGCTGCATTGTTGGAGGTGCTATCTTTCAGGTGAGACTTTAAATTAAGGCCCCATCTGCCCTTTCAGGTGGCTATAAAAGATCTTGTGGCACAATTTTGAAAAAGAGCAGGTGAGTTATCTCCAGTGACCCAGTCAATATTTATCCCTCAATTAACATCACACAAGCAGATTATCTGGTCAACATATTGCTTTTTGTGGGTGTTTGCTATGCGCCAATTGGCTGCCACATTTCCTACATTACAACAGTGACAACACTTCAAAAAGTACTTCATTGGCTGTAAAGGACTTTGGGATGTCCGCTGATTGTGAAACGCGCTATATAGATGCAAGTCTTTTTCGCTCAGATGGGGATGTGAGGTGCCTGCAGAGAGAGGAAAGAGAAAAACTGCAAGGTGTGTTCCGAGGTGTGCTATGCAGGAGAAACCTGGAAAAGTCAGAGTGTAGGGGTTGGCAACTGAAAGTTCTGTGCCACTCAGCTTTCCTGTCCTTCTGAGGTCCTTCATCCTCTTCCTGCACTGTCTTTAGGCTGGAGGGACCGTACTCCTGCTGCTGATTTCCTCAGCCACTTCCATGCACACCTGCTTGGTTGCAGAGGTTGACCTCTTCCTCCCGTCCTTGGGAATGATCACCTCACTTCAGTCCATCAGAACCTGTAGCCATAGAAGGAGGGCATTTAGTTCTCTAACTTCAGAAATCAGCTTCATGGTAAATAAATAGTAAAGAAGTTATTTTTATATAATGCCTTCAAAATTCTTAGAATATGCCACCAAAGGTCATAGGCAATTGATTATTTGCAAAGTATAGTCATTGAACCATTGAGGTTTACAGCACAAAAGGTAGACATTTGGCTCATCGTGTCTGTGTAGGCTCTTTGCTAGAAATCCAAAACTAATCCCACTGTATCTTCTTTTACTTCAAATGTTTACTCAATTTGCTATGAAAAGATGTGATCAGGTTCTATGGAATACATATAATTTTGTGCGATTGAAACACACAAAAACACTCCTGCTCCCTGAGCTATGTTACAAACCCGCTTCATGAATTTTCTGCCTAGAACCACAATGACACTACATATACATGTTGCATCTGGAAGAGATAAATTTATTATATCTACATTCCATAAAGAGCTACAGAGTCACATTTTATAGATACAGGTATGAGAAAATCATTCTGGCTAACCATTCTCATTCTTTTTGACATTTCTTCAAAAACTAATAGAAAAAGTTGCCAAATAGCAGGTAAACGTCAACAGTAAGCACCCATGTATCTTTTCTTGACAATGATGTTACATTTGATGTTAAACACTGGCGAACAATTGTTTCTATTTGCCTACAAACCAACTTAAGAGATATGTCCATAATCATTCAAATTAGTTAGAATTAGATTTTTCTGCCCGACATGAAGAAGACAGGCATCATACTGATTGAATGTGACTGGACTGGCTATTCTTTTTTGTTGAAGGGTCAAGCTCAGACAAGAATGGCTTCTTCTCTAGCCCGTGGGAAAACTGACATAGGGACAATCTCATTATCCATTCACTATATTACAAGAACTACTAACCTACATTTTGTCAATTTATTTGAGGTTCAATGCACTTTCTGATTGCTGACGAATTCCATGAATGTGCTGTTACATATCTGTGGGTTTCACATGGACTGGCAATCTTCCAATACCTTGCTCAAGGGGATATTTTTCAGATGCCATTTTTAAAAATGTGAACTTGTAGGTGTTGGTGTTTCCACAATTTGCTGTTCTTGATCTTCTTGGTGGTAGAGGTTGTGAAAAAGGGAGCTGTTGTCAAAGTAAACATGATGGGTTGCTGCAGTGCATTCTGTAGCAAGCACATACTGCAGCCACAATGCACCAGTAATGAAGGGGATGGATATTGAATTCAGTGGCAGGCCTACCAACTAAGCAAACTGCCCTACCCTTGATGGTGTTGAGCTTCTTGAGTGTTGTTATAACTACACTGATCCATGCAAGTGTGAGTATTCCATCACACTTCTGACTTGAGCCTTCCAGATGGTGGAAAGGCTTTGAGTACTCAGGAAGTGAACCATTCATTACAAAGTACCCAATTCACATAGCCATGGTATATATGTGGTTGGTCCAGTTAAGTTTTTGGTTAAAGGTGACTCCAAAGATGTTGATGGTGGGAACTTAGTGATGGTGGTGCTGCTGCTTAAGGTTGGGGAGGGAGGTATTTGGTTTTTTTCTTGTAGATAGTCTGGCAGTTAGTGGAGTGAATGTTATCCAGTACTCTCAGTCTAAACCTTATCTCTTACACTCATGCTGGGCTTCACTATGATTGAGGATAAGAATGTCCATGGAGTTTCTTCCTTCTGAATTAGTTTTCTGATTTTCCATCACCATTCACAATTGGACGTGTTACGACTTGAGCACTTTACTCTGATCCGTGGGCTGTGGGATTGCTTAGATCTGTTTATAATATGCTGCTTTTGGTGTTTAACATGGGTAGGCTTCTACTGTAGCTTTATTAGGCTATCTGAGGTATGCTTGGTGCTGCTGTTGGAATGCCTTTGTACACTCTCTATTGAACCAGAGATAGTCTCCTGGTGTGATGCTGATGGAGGAGTGAGGGATGTGTTGGGTCATGAAGTTACAGATTTTGGTGGTATACAGTTCTGATGGTGCAGTGTGTCAGGAATGCCGTTTTTAGCCTGTTAGATCTGTCCTTGGTCTGTCTCCTGCAGCATGACTGTAGTGGCACATTACACAATGGAGGGTCTCGTCAATCGAGGACATTGTCCACATGGACTGTGCAGCGGTCACTCCTCCTAAGACTATCATGGACTAATATATCTGTGACAGGTAGGTTGGTGAGGACAATTCAAGCAGGTTACTTCCTTATATTTAACAATGAAAGATTATCACAGCTGTTCCAGTTTGCACAAATAAACATTTCTAACAGTGTAACAATCAATAGCAACAACAACTTGCTTTTATATAGCACCTTTAACATAGAAAAAGTCCCAAAGTGCTTCTTTGGAGCATTATCAGAAGCAGGGACTCTACCCGATTTCCTATCACCACACCCCCACTACCCTGAAGATAAATCGTAGTGCCCCACTGTAATATTACTCATTCTTTTGGTTTGTGAACTATTGTAAGATTCACAGGAATGTGAACATACCAACATACGTACATACGACCATACAAATTAGGAGCAGAAGTAGGTCATTTGGCCCCTTGAGCCTGCTCTGCCATTCAATAAGATCATGGCTGATCTGTTTGTGTTTTGACTTCCACACTCCCATTTACCCCTGATTCCCTTGCATAACAAGAATCTATCTACCTCCACCTTAAAAATATTCAATGACCCCACCTCCACCACCTTCTGAGGCAGAGAGTTCCAAAGTCGCACAACCCTCTGAGAGAAAAAAAACTCTGCATCTCTGTCCTAAAAGGGCGACCCCTAATTTTAAAACAGTGCCCCCTAGTTCTGGACTCACTCACAAGAGGAAACATCCTTTCCCCTTTCACCTTGTCAAGACTGTTCAGGATCTTATATACTTTAATCAAGTCTCCCTCACTCTTCTAAACTCCAGTGAAAACAAGCCCAGTCTGTCCAACCTTTTCTCATAAGAAAACCTGCTCATACCAGGTATCAATCCAGTAAACCTCCTCTGAGCTGCCTCCAACACATTTACATCAACCTTTAAATAAGGGGACCAAAACTGCACACAGTATTCGAGATGTGGTCTCACCAATGTCCTGTATAACTGAAGCATAACATCCTTACTTTTATTTTGAATTCCTCTCGTAATAAAGGATAGCATTCCATTAGCCTTCTTTATTGCTTGCTGTACCTGCATACTAACCTTTTGTGACTCCTGCACTAGACCACCTTGATCCCTCTGCACCTCAGAATTCTGCAGTCATTCTCTGTTAAGTAACACACTGCTTTTTTATTCTTACTGCCAAAGTGAACAACTTCACATTTTCCCACATTATATTCCATCTGCCAGATCTTTGCCCACTCACTCAACCTATCTATATCAGTCTGCAACCTCCTTATGTCCTCTCACAACATACTTTCCTACCTAATTTTGTGTCATCTGAAAATTTAGCTACCATGCCATAGCTCCCCTCATCTAAGTCATTGACATAAATTGTAAAAAGTTGAGGCCGCAGAACAGACCCCTGCGGGACTCCACTCGTCACATCCTGCCACTCAGAAAAGGACTAATTTATGCATACTCTGTTTTTTTCCAGCCAGCCAATCATCTATCCATGCTAATATTTTACCCCCTACACCATGAGCTCCTACTTTGTGCAATAACCTTTTATGTGGCACCTTTATCAAATGCCTTCTAGAAATCCAAGTACAGTATGTCAACGCGCTCTCCTTTATCCACAGTGCATGTTACTCCTTCAAAGAAATTCAATAAATTGGTTAAACATGAATTCCCTTCCACAAAACCATGCTGACTATTCTCGATTACCTTGAGTTTTTCTAAGTACCCAGCTATAACCTCCTTAATCAATTCTAACACCTTCCTCGTGACAGACGTCAAGCTAAATGGCCTAGTTACCTGTTTTCTGCCTCCTCCCTTCTTGAATAGAGCGATTATATTTGCTATTTTCCAGTCTGATGTAACCTTTCCAAAATCTTGGATTTTGAAAAATTAACACCAATGCATCTACTACCTCATTAGCCACATCTTTTAAGACCCCGGGATGAAGCCCATCAGGACCTGGGGACTTGTCAGCCCGCAGCTCCATCAGTTTGGTCAGTACTGCTTCCCCGATGATTGTAATTTCACTAAGGTCCTCTCTTCCTTCCACCTCCTGATTTACAGCTATTACTGGAATGTTTATTGTATCCTCTTGTGAAGCCAGAAGCAAAATATTTGTTCATTTCATCCACCATTTCCTTATTATCTACTATTAACACCCATTCTCACTGTCCATGTTGAAACTCTTGCTATCTGTTTTTACAAGTAATATCCAAAGAAAACGTAGGTTTTTATTGTAACTTCTACTGGAATATATATACACACAGCTACTGCAAGAGCACACCTACACATGTTTTACGCTGTCGGGCTACACCCACAACTCTCTGATCATGTGTGACGTGACATCACTTCCTCCAGTGATCCTTCACTTACAGTCTCTTAAAGTGATAGCACAACATCGCCCTTTTTTCCAAAGATAAAAACATATGTACGATATACAATGATGGTGCAGTTCAGATTAACTATACAGGAATAAAACAAAACATAATTTACACGTAAGCAAGTTTAACACTCTCTAAAATGTAGAGGAGCTTTGCTTATTTGTCCCGATCCTGAGCTGGGCTCGATTTTACAACTCCTCTGAGGCTCTGGTAACTCTGAACTCTGGTTAACATGCTCTTCCTCTGTGCTCGAAGCCTCTGCATGCTCATCTTCAGACTTTGGCTTTGAACATGTTCGCAATGCTACAGAGTTGTCACACATAGTGTTGTCATACAGCTCTCTGAGTTGACATCGGTTCTGTCTGAGAATCGCACCATTGGGTGTCTGAACCTCTTACAATCTGGGCTGGTCCTTACAACCTCTGCAGGATACCAAGTTCCTGATGCATGATTGAGGACTCTAACTTTCTGTCCTATTCACAGTCTGGTCCTGCTTGTCTGTCATACGATGCCTTCACCTTCCCTTGTTTCGAAACAAGTATATCCTTTACTGTGGAAAACTTAGATGATGACTGGGCAGGATAGTTCTTACCTGCCTTCCAAACATCAACTCTGCAGGTGACAGTAAGCCCATGTCCGATGGAGTAGCTTGGAGGTGTACTATTGCATCCTTGAGATCTTGTTCCATCTGCCTGTACTTCAAAATTAATGATTCAATCGTGTGCATCTTCGCCCACATATGTGAAGGTGTTTCATGTGGAATCAAAGGTACCTTCTGTTGATTTGGCTGATATCTTTGCCATGCCTCACAGGATTTCACCTCCGCTTCAACATCGGTGCTGATTCCTGGCCAATAAACAGTCCCTTTGGCAAGGCGTTTGGTACGTTCTATTCCTAAATGCCTTGAAGCAGTTAGGTTAGAACATCTGAACGCAGAGCTTCGGGTGCAGGACTTGTTTCTGCTTGAAAATCACCCCTTGTGATATACCGAGCTCATCTTGTTGCAGCCAGAAATAGTGTAGACGTTTGGTTACTTGCTGAATGGTGTCAGGCCATCTTTCCACAATCAACTCCCACAACAACAAGATAGGGTCACCTGCTGTCTTGTCTCTCAGTTGCTTGCATTTGTGGCGTCCAAATTTCATGATATAGATCTTCAATCTCAGTATCCACATGGTGGACATGCAAATCCAGCAAGATATCTGCATCTTTATTCGGGATAGGCAACCTGCTCAGGATATCCAATGTGACCATTTTGCTGCCCAGTTTATATCAGGCGTCACAATCATAGCCCTGGACCTTCATCAAAAGCCTCTGAATCCACGGAGGAGCACTTGTAAGCATTTGCATCATATGGTTTCAAGCGGCTTGTGGTCAGTCTCCACGTTAAAATGTTTTCTGAGCAAGTCGGTGTGAAATCTAACAATACCAAAAACCAGAGCTAAGGTGTCACGTTTGATGTTAGAGTAATTGTATTGGGTTTGCAACAAACTTGTTGACACAAAGGCGATTGGCTTCCCTTGCTGCCTGAAGCAGGCACCTAATCCCTTCTGGGACATGTCGACTTCATGTGTGGTCTCTTTGGTCGGGTCATAATAGCGTGCTGTCTTGACTTGACAGAGCTAACTTTAAGGGCTCAAATGACTGCTGGCGGTCTTCCTGCCACAAGTAAAGGATGTCTTTATGCAGAAATTCCCTAAGCAGTGCTGCTCACTCAGCCGTATTGGGGATATATGAGGCCAAAATGTTGAACAGCCCTAAACACCGTTGTAGGTCTTCCCGGTCCTGAGGAGTTGCCATGGCTGTGACATCTCTGATCTTACCTGGGTCTGGGCGTTTCCTGTAGCGGAATATATCAACCCAAAGTGTTGATGTACCCAACATTGACTGGCACTTCTTGCTATTAAATACAAGGCCCTCATATGATGAGCAGCCAGCATTAGCAAATGCAAGTTTCAGTCATGCTCTCCCTTGGCCCACCCCATCACTGCAATATCATTGGCTATACAGATACAGCCCAGGACAATTTCTGTTATCCTGTCCATGTATTGTTAGAAAGTGTCCTGGCTGACACACAGATCAAACAGTAACCATCTGAAAACAGTATCTCCCGAATTGTGTTCTAAAAGTTGAGAGTAGCTGGGACTTCTTGGCTAAATGGATAGACTAGTAGCCATGTTTCGCGTCTACATTTGAAAAATACTTAGCACCTGCGAACTAAGGATTCAGCACCTACAGGGTCAGAATTTTATACAAGCATCTCTTGAGGACTAAATTCCATCATCATGGGTCTAAGCAAATCCTGTGATTGGCATCTTTCTTCAGCACACAGGTAATGGAGCTGCTCCAATCAGAATGCTTGTGCACTTGGCAGGTGACTCCATTGTGTTTTATCTCATCCAGCTCCACTTTAAGCTTCTCGTGAATGTGCACGCTGCACTTCCTTGGCGTGTTGATAGTAGGAACTGCAACTTCCTTCACGTGCAATATGATATCACCCTTGAAATCACTGATTGTATCAAACCTGTCTGGGTAAAGTAGTTTCAGGTCTCTAACTGACTCAATGCACTCTATGTTGCAACCTTCCATAACTTTCAATGTGGTGTTGACCTCATGTATTGTAACATATCCTTAATCTTGTCAGACTAGAAGTCCTGCGATGGCTGATCCAGTTGTGTCTACAATATAAAACATTTGTGGTAGCCATTTGGAGCTCTCATAGCTGTACTGCAAGGTTATCGTTCCAATGCATTTGATTGGAGAACCATTGTAGGCAGTCAGCCTAGATGTGATGGGTCGTACTACAGATTCCCACTTCTTTGAATACATGTCCTTCAGTATAGGGAGGGATAGAATATTTACACTTGCTCTGGTGTCAGTTTTCACTCTGAGCTTATGCTTGCCATTCTTCTACGGACGTATAATCCCGATCATGATGAATGTTTCAGATTGTGTGATAGCATTAATACGTTGATCCAAGTTAACTAAGTGAAATGCTTGCTTGCTGTTCCTACGAGTGCATTCTTCATCTGTATGCTCCTGGCAATCTCCCTGTTGACCTGATGTAACTACTTGGGCTTGTGTTGTGTGTTGGCATACCTATTGTTGTGTTTGCATCCTGTCTTGCAGAAGTTCTCTCTGCATGTGATCTGTCACCATTCCTGTGTGCAGTATCTGAGCTTGGCCTTCTGCACTGCCTTGCCCAATGTCCTTGCATGCCATAAGCTTTACACTGGTCCTGGACAACAGCAAATTGGATGAGTCAGGCCACATTTGCCACAAGGCTTAGCAGACCTCTGAGCCTTGGTTACCATACCAATTATCATAGCCACCCCCAACGCTTGTAACTGTTGGCACCCTGCCATGATGGTTCAAATTTCCTTCCATCATTAAGAAGTGCATCTATGGTGTGCCCTTTCTCTTTTCTACCAGGTCTTTTTGAACAGATATTGAATTGTTGGAACAGGTCAATAACCCATTCCAACAATTCAATATCTGTGAAGTCGCATTCTTGAGCCTTCTCAGCACTTTGCAACAAGCTGGCCAATGGACGAATCTTGCATTTGCCAGTAGGTCATAACCTCAAGCCTATGTACTTGGAAATTGACCTTTACCTTGAGTTGATCTTCCAGGAATGCCCATAGCTTGCTAAAGACCTTCTGATCCTCAGCTGACAATCCTGATGTGTTGATCCATTGCAGGCCCTCATTGCCCTGTATGATCTTGATTTTTATAGCTTGTTTCACTGGTTCGCTCATTTCTTGATCCATGAAACACAGTTCCATCCATTGTTGAAACAGTTTGAACTCAGATGTTATGCTGGAAGCCTACCAATCCATAATTAGATACCTGAATGCCAATTTCTTAATGATTTGTTACGACTGAGGCGGGAGGAGTGCACTGTTAATTCAGTCCCGATTCCCCACAGGTCACAACATATATTTAAATGTTTCCACTTACCGCAACAATCAATCAGATACTCTACTTTTCCCCAGAATAAAACACACCAACCAGGTTTCTTTAATAAACAACAAAATTATCTGTTTATTATACCCCAAGTCATAACCAATAATGAAGTAAACATTCGCATGAATTGAAATATGAAAACCCCTTATTTTATCCCAGCCCTCATACATACCCAATATACACAACCGGTTAACCATGGAAAAAAAGGGATTTTTGTTTACGGCTGTTATAAAGAAATAGAAGGAATAAAAATTAACTTAGACTGAAGAGTAGAAGAACAGAAGGCTTCACATAGATCAAGTGTGCAGCAACAAAGGTTTCAATTCTCACACATATGATGTAAAATTCTTTCAAAGATGCAAGGTTTCTGGAAACATTCAGGATTTCTTCAAATACAGGAGGCAACAGTACAACTTGATGCAGGATTTGCTTTTCAAGACAGGGAAAGATGGGTTGGCTGGATCTTCTGTCTCAGGTCAATAAGCAAACTCCAACCGGCTGTTATTAGCCAAAGCAATTGGCTTTTTTTTTAAACAGTTCAAAAATGAAACTAACTGTTCAGCAATCCTGTGACAGCTATAAATCATGGTCTGTCATTTCCTTGTCATCATCTGTCCCTTCAGGTCAGAACCACCTGCTGTGTTTACTTGAAATCAGATGCTTTCTAGTAAGATTTGTTTCTGTTGACCTTCCTTTTTAGAAAACACCCAAAGTTTAGCTTCTTCAAGATTCCAGCATCCATGAAAACCTTTTCAGTTTTTAAAAAATACAGATTCTCAAGTTTTAACAAAAAATGGAAACCATCGTAACACCTCCGCCCTTGGAGAAATGAAACGCCATTTTTGAATGCATTTCATTACAATGTAAAAAAACAGAAGTTAAAAACATTTTAAAACACATTCTCACACTTATCCCCCTACCCCCATTCACTCTTTACCTACAATTTTGCTTTGTACTATCTTTACTCATATAACTCAAACAAAGTTAGATTCGTAACAAAACAACTGCAATAACATTACTTTTGCCCAAAATGTGGACAATCTTTAAGTGAAAGGGCTGCAACAATAAAGTCCATAGGAATATTCTGGCATTCTGGGTTAAATTTTTCCACAAAGGTTTTACCGCAGGAGCTCATTTAAATGGCTAGGGTGGACTGGCCCCCCAAATGACATGGAGGGGGTGGGTGGTCTGTCCCTGGCAATGGCATCAGGTGCCATTGCGCATGCGCAGATGCCATTTTTAAAGAGCTTTGAGCCCTACATTACAATTTAAATTTTTAAAGATACAGTGCTTTTTAAAAATGAAATAGTTATCCTGACCCTCTTACCCACCACCCCCCTGCAATAACCGTGTAAGTAATAACCTGCCCTCTTTCACTCCCCCCAAAACACTTAACTTGTGCGCCAACCTCCCCCCACCAAAATTCATCAACTTTAAACTTTACCCCTTCCCACCATCCCGTAGACCAATGAAATTAGTTTTACTCCGCTCCCCTCCGCCCACCAGTGTTTCGCCACGGAGACAAATTTACATATGTTAATTAATTTAAATAAAAGAATAAGTTACCTTCTCGCTCTGGGACGGATAGCGGGAGCGAGAAGGTAATTTATTCCTTTATTTAAATTAATTAACATATGTAAATTTGTCTCCGTCGCCGAGCGGTGGGGGACAGCCATGAGGCCTCGCCACCACCTGCAGACGCGGGCTGGGCCTTCCCGGCGTTGAGGCCGATGTTGGCCCTCTTCCGGAGACATTTTCCACCGAACCCCCTCCCCCCACCCCCCCCCGGACATCAGGGGGCCTATAAAATTCGTTCCACTGTTTTCACATTCTACCTTCATTACCAAAATAAACTTGATTTCAATTCTTTTGGATAACCATTTGTTTATTCATTTGTCACTTTGAGTAACATGCAGCCTGGAAGCTTTGCTTTCCATTATGCCATGTTGTACAAAGGTTTTGCTATTCTGCTGCAGCACTCACTAATTTAAAACCCAATATTGCTGCAGTTTAAATCACATGGTAACACACTTGAGCCTTTGTGCTGCTCTGCATATAATCATACTCTTGGTCTTAACAATAGCCATCAGGGCAATTATTTAGACTTTCAATACAGTTTGAAGTAACAAATGCAATTTTAACAAAAGCAGTAGCTTGCTGTAGTGTATATAATTACTCACAAGAGGAACCTGTAATTGCTGTATTTATTCTGCTGCATGGATGGATAGAATCTATATTTATGTTTAATAAGGCCTAATCAAGTCATTCTAAGTTTTATTTCCCTTTTTATAGTACTTTCCTTCTGCAAAGTGAGTTGTTTATTTGCTAGGAAAAAATGGCTACAAAGAGGAAATGGCGGAAGCCAGTGGAAGAGGAAGCAAAATAGATTTGTATTCTGGTAGCCATGGTATGAAAAGGTGCTTTGTCTCAAAAACAACATGTTTATTATAATCTTATTAAGAGAAAATATAATGTAGATTTTGATCAGAGAACAGCGGCCTAACTTCAGCTGATTTATTTGCTGCATATATTCTTAAACTGTGTTTATTTAATTCTGAAACACCACTGAATATATGCAACATGTGTATTGAGGGCAGTCTGAGATATTTCCAAAATGTGATCACACTTTTGAGTAATAAGATAGTCTTATGACTGAAACCTAAGCAGTGTCTTGGGAAATCATTGCCGTTTTTAATTCTTGAACTTTACTCTTACTTGACAATGTAACTTTGTCTTGGTCCTGAACTTGACTCACTGGATTATACTTATTCTCTCCACAGATGAAATCATGCAACAAGAAATAAGACCCCTGCTTGCAGTTGATATCGTTGAACAGCTACAGAAACAGTTTGCTATCCTATCAGGTGGGAAATTAGCAGTATTTTCTTCTTATGTCACTGATAACTGTTGGTGGTGTCTGGAACATGATAGAGAAGTTTCTTAGCTCAGAGTTTTGTTTGGCAATTAATGTGGTGCAGTGCTACAGGCAGTCAGCTACACTCATGATCTGCTTGGCCTCATGTCCAAAGATCAATCCTTGTAGAATAATATATATATGTTGTACATAGCTAAATAACAGTGAATGTATTGTGTTCAATAGAGAATGTAGATGGTTTTTGCAGTTGTTCTGCTGTTTTCCCATTTTATGATTTATGGTAAGAGAGCTTAACTAACTTATAAAGTTAAAAGAAAGACTTCCATTTATATAATGCCTTTCACAACCTCAGGACATCCCAAAGTGCTTGACAACCAATGCAGTATGTTTTGAAGTGTAATCACTGTTGTAATGTAGAAAACACAGCTGTTAATTTGCTGGTCCCACAATGAGATAATGCCCAGATAAGTTGTTTCTTAGTTATGGTTGAGGGATAAATATTTTCCAGGACACCTTTTACATCCGCCTGAGAGGACAGACAGGGCCTCAGTTTAGAATCTCATCCGACGGTCGTTTGCAAACATAGTCCAGAATTTTTCACTTGTTACATGGGAGCCTTCCACCGACTGATCCCGCCTCCGCCTAAGACCAATTAAGGGCCTGGTGATTCAGATCGGATTTACGATCCCCAGGCCCTTTATTGGTCTTAGGCAGAACTTCCACCTCATTGATCAGGAAGTCCTGCCTAATGGAGCTGCCAGCTAATCAGTGGGTTGGCAGCTCTTAGTCCCAGCAGTGCCACCAGGAGCAGTGGCCATTGCTGGGACTACACCCGGCTTCAAAACGAAGAGGAAGGACAGCATGAAAAAGTGGTAGGTTTTTGGGGCCTTGCCGCGGGTGTTCGGTCGTGCCCTGGTGAAGCAAGTAGGGTTGTTTGAGGGGGTGGAGGGTGTGTTGGCGATTGGGGTGGTTGGCGCATCAGGGGCGGCCCTCCGTCGGGCATTGGGGGCACAATCAGGAGGGCCCCCCGCCAGGCCATCAGAAGGCCACCTACTTTTGTCAGGGGCTTTTCTCAGGCCTGGGCCACCCACTTGCCAATGGTAAAATCCCCGTGGTGGTGGGCAGAGGCCCTTAATTGGCTGTCACTTGGCCACTTAAGGGCCTTAATCGTCCTGGGGCGGGCGGGCCATTTCCCGCTGCTGCCGCTTTGCATAAAATGGCTGCGGAGGCGGGAGCAGGTTGGGATGGGCCCCCTGAGCCTCCCACTCCATTTTATGCCCCCCCCCCCACCAGCCTGCTCTTTGTGAGGGGGGGGTGGGTGGTCAAATTCCAGCCATAGTTTGTAAATGGAGCTAATGTACTCCTGGTTATATAAATATTCTACTCCTAGCATAATGCCTTTAAGTGGCTGATTCAGGAGCTCTAGTGATGGCAGTAGTAAAAGCAGTTTGTTCAGCATTTCTGCCTTGAGAGCAGAATGAGTTGCAGTGTGGTGGACAAAACATAAAAATAATCAAAAGCAAATATTTGGTAATATTTCATAATGAATTGTTATAAATTAATTGTTTTGCACAATCACAAAATTTGGCTCCGTGTTGTCTGTTTTTCCATTACGCATGCCATTTTGCCTCCAAAGTACTGTGCATGGCATGCCCGCACACTTCTGGTGCTGGTCGCGCTGGCCAACATTTCGAGTAGGGCACTAGGGCGTGCACAGGAAGTATCTGCTGGCAGTATGCAGAGTAGGCAGATCGTGCTGTCAATCAGTGTGTAGTGCTGTCATTTTGGAGCTCAACACTCCAGCTAACACCATCTCTTAACCTCTCATAACTGAACATACGCTCGACAGCAGGAATGACCCCTCCACCCAGCCATCAGTGTTATTTAAAGGGATTATCAACTACTTTATGGTTAGTTGCTGATTGATTTATACTAGCTGTTGCTGCAATTGTAAAGGTGTTCGATGGTTTCTACAGATGTTTAAAGTTGTTAAAGTCTACAAGTGCTGAAGGACTTTGTCCTGACTTCATGGCTTCTGCACAGACCAGTTACTCCCAGACATGGCTGCAGTACTATGCATCCCCCTTGGTCTACAGCATGATAGGGAGAATAAGTAGAGGCAACTCAAAGTAGGAGAAGTTGCTGGAAGAGGGGGGAGAAGGACTCTCAGCAGGAGGCTACATCCAACCAGGGTACTCAGGGAAAATTCTACCTGAACCTCAGCAAGGAACAGGTTTCAATAAGGACATCTTTGAAATCAAACATCTGCTGCAGCCATATTGCAGCCTCATAGCAGGGCAAATACATCATTGCCAGTGACTTTGAAGGTGGCTGTGGCCTTGAATTTTATACTTTGAGCTCATAGGAAATAGGAGCAGGAGTAGGCCATTTGGCCACTGGAGCCTACTCCACCATTCAACTAGATCATGGCTGATCTTCTACCTCAAAGCCATTTTCCACCACTATCCCCACATCCCTTGATATCTTTAATATCTAGAAATCTATCAATCTCTGTCTTGAACATAATCAATGACTGAGCCGCCACAGCCTTCTGGGGTAGAGAATTCCAAAGATTCACCATCCTCTGAGTGAAGAAGTTCTTTCTCATCTCAGTCCTAAATGGCCTACCTCTGAGATTGTGTCCTCTGGTTCTAGATGCCCCCCAGCCAGGGATAACATCCTTCCTGCATTTATCCTGTCGAGCCCTGTAAGAACTTTACATGCTTCAATAAGATCACCTCTCATTCTTCTAAGGTCTAAAGAATACAGGCCCAGTTTCCTCAATCTCTCCTCATAGAACAATCCCGTCATCTCAGGAGCCAGTCTGGTGAACCTTCGTTGCAATTCCTCTATGGCAAGCATATCCTCCCTTGCTCTTTCTAGGGTGGAGCAGGCAATATTTACAACATCTCCCAGTTTTCCGTCCACTATTCTATAAGAAAGGTTACTGAGGCTCTTCCAAGAGAGCTGAATACATTTCATTCTCTCTTACCAGAGAAAAGCAAGCGGACTGAGCACACAGCTTTGTGTGGATTGCTGGCTTCCCATGGTGCAGGATGCCATTGACTGTACGCACGTTGTTTTGTGGGCACCACATGCCAACTCTGAAGTGTACCTCAACCGAAAGGGATTTGACATCCTTAACCTCCAGCTTGTGTGCAATCTTATGCGGCATATCATGCAGGTCAATGTCCAGTATCCTGGTAGCAGTCATGATTCCTTCATTCTGCAGCAGTCTACTGTGCCACCTGCATTTGAGCGAACATGGCAAACTTGAGGGAGAACTTTCGGGAAACAAGTGCTATCCTTTGATGAAATGGCTCATGTCTTCATTGCACAGCTCACACATATGACTGTGTTCCTGCTTCATCACAGTCTTCCTGTTCTTCCATCTCTTGCTCTTCCACTGCAGCCTGGAAATGTGGCAGTTCTTGGTTATCTAAAATGAAAAAGGCACAAGGCTAGGATTGTGGTGAGGGGAGAGGGGGAAAGCAAGAGGTGCATCTGCAGCTTGTAAAGCAGAAAAGATAGTGGGATGAGAGGGAAGTGGGATGTGCAAAGGAGGATTAGATATGAGGATACAGTCACCTTCAATGGTTTCAGCTCCCCACTTCAATGATAGCAGCCACCATCTCCACCATTGGGGTAATGACATGCAGCCGTGCCTGACCCCACCAGTTAGGTGCTGCTACCTCCAGTTATGCGCCAACTTATACTGCAAGAGAAAGGGAAATGTATCAGTGAGTGTGGTGCTATCTGTTTGGGTGATGTGGTCGTCATGGTTGAATAGCTGACAGTGTGTACAAGCTGTGAGGCTTGCAGAAATGCTGAGTTTATGAGGGTGTGATGAAGCTGGGAATGTTAGGTATGAGTCAGAATTTGTAGAGATTTATGATAGGTGTGTGGTGCATTGAGCAGTGTGTGAGGCTAGTGGTGCAGTTGGTGGATATGGCATTTGAAGATGTATTCACTGGCCTTGACCACTGGTGTGAGGTCATTGAACTTCTTACAGCACTTCATTAGGCCTTCAGAGTCAGATTCCTGGCATTGATTGCCACTGCTATCTGATCCCACTGCTTTTGCAAAGTTTGTTTGAAGGGCCTCCTGTCTGCCCGTGGTTGGTGGTATGTCTCCCCCTCTCCACCTCTTGCACATGTTGTGTATAGTTGTAGGGGATTCTATAGTTAGGAGAACAGATAGGCATTTCTGTGGCCACAGACGTGATTCCAGGTTGGTATGTTACCTCCCTGGTACAAGGGTCGTGGATATCACCGAGCTGCCACAGAGCATTCTGGAGGGCGAGGGTGCACAGCCAGAGGTTGTGGTCCACATTGGTACCAACGATAGAGATAGAAAAAGGGATGAAGTCCTGCAGGCTGAATGTAGGGAGTTAGAAAAGAGATTAGCAAGCAGGACCTCAAAGATAGTAATATCCAGATTACTCCCAATGCCATGTGCCAGTGATTATGAAATAGGAGAATACACCAGATGAATGCAGGCTGGAGAAGTAGTGCAGGAGGAAGGGCTTCAGATTTCTGGGGCGTTGGGACCAGTACTGGAAAGGTGGGACAACAGGAGGGGGATAAAAAGGAGGGGGTGTAGCATTATTGGTTAAAGAATCAATTACAGCTGTGAGGAGGGATGATATGCTAAATGAATCATCAAATGAGGCATATGGGTTGAGCTCAGAAATAAAAAAAAAGGGGCAGCCATACTAGTAGGAGTGTGCTATAGACCACAAATATTGAGAGGGAGATAGAAGAACAAATATTTAGGCAAATTTCTGAGTGCAAAATCAATAGGGCAATAGTAGTTGGGAATTTCAACCACCCTAATATGAATAGGGATACAAACAGTAGGAAGGACACAGAGGGCACAAAATTCTTGAACTGTATTCAAGAGAACTTTTTTAGCCAGCACGTAACAAGCCAAATGAGATGGGGTGTAATTCTAGGTTTAGTCTTAGGAAATGAAGCTGGGCAAGTGGATGAAGTAGCAGTGGGTGATCATTTTGGAGATGGTGACCATAATACAGTTAGATTTAACATTATTATGGAAAAGGACAAAGATAGAACAGGAATAAAAGTTTTAAATTGGGGGAAGGCAAATTTTACAAAGCTGAGAGGTGATCTGCCGAAAGTGGACTGGATACAGCTACTTGAAGGAAAATCAGTAACAAACCAATGGGAGGCATTCAAAAGCGAGATTCGACAGGCACAGTGTGGACAAGTCCCCACAAAGATAAAAAGTGGTACTGCCAAATCTCAAGCCCCGGTTATTTAGTAGCATACAGGGTAAGATAAAGCAGAAAAAGAAAGCCTATGACAGTCACAAAAAACTTAATACTTTAGAAAGCCTAGAGGAGTACAGAAAGTGCAGGGGTTAAGTAATGAAGGAAATTAGGAAAGCAAAGAGAGGACATGAAAAAGTGTTGACAGGTAAAATTAAAGAAAACCCAAAGATGTTGATTAAGAGCAAGAGGATAACTAAGGAAAGGGTAGGGCCTATCAGAGATGTACAAGGTAACTTATGCATGGATGCAGAAGATGTGGGCAGGGTTCTTAATGAGTACTTTGTCTCTGTCTTCACAAAGGGGAGGGATGATGCAGCCATTGTAATTAAAGAGGAGTGTGAAATATTAGATACGATAAGCATAATGGGAGAGGAAGTACTAGAGGGTCTGACATCCTTGAAAGTGGATAAATCACCAGGGCCAGATGGATTGTATGTGAAGCTGTTAAAGGAAGCCAGGCAGGAAATAGCAGATGCTCTGAGGATCATTTTCAAATCCTCACTAGATACAGGTGAGGTACCAGAGGATTGGAGGTCCACTAACGTTGTAGCATTCTTTAAAAAGGATGCAAGGGATATGCCAAATAATTATAGGCCGGTCAGTCTGACCTCGGGGAAATTATTAGAATCAATTCTGAGAGATAGGATAAACTGTCACTTGGAAAGGCATGGATTAATCAGGGATAGTCAGCATGGATTTGTTAAGGGAAGATCGTGTCTTACCAAATTAATTGAATTTTTTTAGGAAGTAACAAGGTGGATTGATGAGGATAGTACAGTGGATGTTGTGTACATGGATTTTAGTAAGGCATTTGACAAGGTCCCACATGGCAGACTGGCCAGAAAAGTAAAAGCTCATGGGATACAGGGGAATGTGGCGAGTTGGATCTAAAATTGGCTCAGTGACAGGAAACAAAGGGTAATGGTCGACAGATGTTTTTGTGAATGGAAGGCAGTTTCCAGTGGCGTTCCACAGGGCTTAGTGTTGGGTCTCTTGCTGTTGTGGTATGTATTAATGATTTGGACTTAAATGTAGGAGACATGATTGGGAAATTTGTAGATGACACAAAAAGTGGCCGTGTAGTTGATAGTGAAGAGGATAGCTGTAGACTTCAGAATGATATCAATAGCTTGGTTGAGTGGGCCGAAAAGTGATAATTGGAATTCAATCTGGAGAAGTGTGAGATAATATATTTGGGGAGGGCAAACAAATACACAATACACATAAACGGGAGGATATTGAGAGGGGTAGAGGAAGTGAGAGACCTTGGAGTGCATGTCCACAGGTCCCTGAAGGTGGCAGGACAGGTAGATAAAGTGGTGAAGAAGGCATATGGAATGCTTTCCTTTATTTGCAGAGGTATAGAATACAAAAGGAGAAATGTAATGCTGGAACTGTATAAAACGCCGGTTAGGATACAGTTGGAGTATTGCGTACAGTTCTGGTCACCACGTTACAGGAAGGACATAATTGCTCTGGAGAGAGTACAGAGGAGATTTACAAGAATGCTGCCAGGGCTGGAAAATTGCAGCTATGAGGAAAGATTGGATAGGCTTGGGTTGTTTTCCTTAGAACAGAGGAGGCTGAGGGGTGACTTAATTGAGGTGTACAGAATTATGAGAGGCTTAGATAGAGTAGACAGGTAGAACCTGTTTCCCCCAGCGGAGAGGTCAATTACCAGAGGGCATAGATTTAAGGTGATTGGTAGAAGGATTAGAGGGAACATGAGGAAAAACATTTTCACTCAGAGGTGATGGGTGTCTGGAATTCACTGCCTGGATCTGTGGTGGAGGCAGAAACCCTCAACTCATTTGGTCCTGCACCTGAAGTGCTGTAACCTGCAAGGCTACGGGCCAGGTACTGGAAGGTGGAATTAGATTGGGTGGCTAGTTTTTTCAACCGGCGCAGTCACAATGGGCTGAATGGTCTCTTTCTGTGCCGCAACTTTTCTATGGTTCTATCTTTCCAAGATATCTGTCTGGAGTGAGACCGGAATCACCGGCCTGTTGATATATATCAGCAAATCATCCACAATAGTTGGTAGGTTGATTGGCCATTATAAATTGCCCCTAGTATAGGTAGGTGGTAGGGAAATATAGGGACAGTTGGGGATGTAGTAGGAATATGGGATTAGTGCAGGATTAGTATAAATGGGTGGTTGATGGTCGGCACAGACTCGGTGGGCCAAAGGGCCTGTTTCAGTGCTGTATCTCTAAACTAAACTAAACTAAACATAACACATTTGGATAAGTTTGTCAAGCTTTTGTCGACTGAGAACTTTTCCCTTGTGATAGTCCTATGAAGCTGAGTTAAGTCCACACAAATGCGAAGAGTACTGTTTGGTTTAGGAACTGGAACCATTCTCGAACACCACTCTCTTGGTTTCATGACAGGAGAAATGACTGCCATCCTGGTTATCTCTTCTAGCTGTATTTGGACTTGCTTCAGCAATGGGTGTGGTATCTTCCTAGGTGTAAAGATACATGTTGGTTTAGCATCTTCTCTCAATGTGATGCTATATTCAGTCTTCAGTCTTCCTAGACCAGAAAATAGTTTTGGCTCTTAGATTCATGTTGCTTGATTTCATCCACTTTTTTGATAAGATGAAGATCTAAATTCACTTTTCTGCTCAAAAGAGAAAATTCTCGATTCTGTAAAACATAATGTTTCCAATATCTGCTTTCCCTTGTACTGGGGTGTTGTCTGTAGCTTTTCCTTGACTTTCAGTTCAGTCTCTCCTGGACCGAGTAACTGAGTGTCTCTTGGTTGCAAGCAATGTGTTGATAGCCACGGTTCAAAACTGTGATGCTTGCTCCAGTATCTAATTTAAAATTGGCAATGTGTCTGTTGAGATAAATATCTGCTGTCCAGAATTTCTGGTTAGGTTCATTGATCTCCCCAAGGAAAATTCCTTACTTATCCTTCAATGGAGCTTGTTCCACTTCATTGATCGCTCTTTGCATGAAGACTTTTTGTTTGGGATCTTGAAAAGTAAAGGTGTTGCTTTGACACATTTTTCCAAAATGGCCCACCGTCTTACAATTAAAGCATTCCACTTTATTGCCTGGACACTGTTGATGCCTGTGGGTCTTTTTAGTGCTGGCAGGGTTTCATGGCGTCTTGCACTGCCCGAGTGTACCTTCTTGTCTGGAGACTGTTTCTCAGTACAGTCATCAGAATTTTTCTGACCCAAGGTTTCTTGTCCCCTCTCAGGATTGCTCTGTTCTACCCATGGACCTCTGCTTGTCTGATGATGTGTATCGCCTTCTCCAGGGTGAAATCTTCTTTTGACTGTAATACATCCGATAGAGGTTCATCCACAATGCCCACAACTATGCGGTCTCTTATCAATTCTGTCTTCAGTTCTCCATACTCACATTTTTCAGCCAGTCTATACGAATCATTAATGAAATATCCACCGATTCACTCGGTTTCTGGACCCTTCTATTAAACTTGGCCCTTTCTAAGATCTTATTACTTATTAAATTAAAATATTTATCGAAGGCTTGCAAAACATCATCAAGCTTATCGGAAGCCTCATTAATGCCCTGCCTTGCAATCGCATCATCAGCAATTGTACCTTTTGAGTACAGCAAAGTGTTTACTTGTTCAGCTTCAGACTTGCTATGCAGCTGGGGAGCTATCCTGTATCTTAAAAATCTTCTCTACAGAGACCAGTTCTGATTATGGTTAGTTCCTTCCAAATTCTCAAACCTTTCAGGTATCATGTATTTTGGATCCATATCCTTCCTAAACTCTGTAGTTTGTTTTCTTTCTTTGATAAATTTTCATTCTTGCTATTGAAATGTTCCCATATTTTTCAGAGGTTTCCCATTCTTATTAGAGGTTTCCTATGCTTTTCCCATGTGGTCGGCTCGAGTAACAGCTGCTGACTTTCGATCTGCCCTTTGTGAGGATTTGGTTTTTCCTCGTTTTGCCTGCCCCAGTGTGCTGTTAGACAATGTTTCTATCCTTTTCTAAAGGTTGCTTAACCAATCCCCGACCGTCACTCGGTTCTGTGACTTGATGCCTGTGATCGCTTTACTTGGATTTTACTCACAGACTACCATGCTTCTGTGCTGCAGCCTGAATTCCTATACGGTTGACTCTCTGTGTCTTTTCGTTGTCTATGGAGCAACTCTGGAGATCTTTGCAGCTTCTCCACGAGATCTGCAGTCTTTGGCTATTCCTGTACCAGGTTAGGCTTCTTAAAATCTTCTGGATGTGTTCACCATTGTCATCATGCTGTATGTTGTTGCTAGCATTTCAGATGCTTGGTTGGGCTTGATTTACGGAGATCTTGGTGTTGTTTTAAATCTAAACAGTAACTCCTTTATTATATTTACATGGACTATATACACTTTCCATAAACCTATCTAGCTCTTACTCTGCATGATGTTTCTTGCTTCTCCCCAAGTCCATTACAAACTTGGGGCTGAATCTTCTGTGCCTGCCGCCATTGTTGGCAGCGGGTGAATAAAACGGCAATCTTCCATGTGACGTCTCATTTGAATAGCCAGTGCAGCAGCTCCTCCCCCCCACCCTCATCACCTGGAGGGGTTAGGCTGTCCGTCCCTGGCAAGGTGGCAGCTGCCTGTGTGTGGGCGTTAACGCCATTTTTAAAGGGCTGTCAGCCCTACCAGGAGATTTAAATATTTAAAGATAAAGTGAATGAAAAAATAAATAAATTTATTTTGCCCCCTCCCACCCCCCAATAACCATTACATTAATTATTTGCCCTCCCCCCCCAACACTTACCTTTACAATCTGACCTACCCCCCCCCACCAACCCACAAACTTTCACCAACAACCCTTCCCACCATCCCCGACACCCATGAAGTTACTTCGATCCTGTCCTCCCCTCCCACACAAAACAAAATCTGCTTTTCTACTCTTCCCATCAAAGTGGATAATTTTATACATCCCCACATTATATACCATCTGCCACCTTCTTGCCCAATCACTTAACTGATCTATATCCCACTGCAAACTCTTTGCATCCTCCTCACAGCTCACTTTCCCACTGTATTGTCAGTAAGTTATTATTTGCATTTGGGACTGTCCCAGAATCTGTTCTATAAACAACAACAATTCACATTTATATTGTGCCTTTAACATAGAAAAACTTCAGAGCATTCAAAAGCATGACAAAAAAGCATGCCAAATATGAGTCAAAGGAAGTATTTGAAAGGGTGACCAAATGATTGGTCAAAGAGGTGGGTGTTAAAGGAGCAGGGGCGTACTGGATCCAGCAAAAGGGGGATGTATTAATGCAGCATCTTGGAACACTGTGGGGAAAACAGGAAGTCTCCTGATTTCCTATCTGGTCATTCCTTCCTTGTTCAGGAGACTCTTATAAGTGGGGAGGGAGATGGAGAAATGGAAAGATTTAGGCATTGAATTCCAGAGTGCGAGGCCTAGATAGCTTGTTGTGAGGTGAAAGGGAGATAGTATGCAACAGAGGCTGATTTTAGTTTGCTGCAGTAATTGAAGCAGTTGTGAGAATTGTGACTGTGCTGCCTAATTGATTCCAGGAACGAGAGACCAGAACCAGCTTGATGGTCAGGCCACATTAGCAGCAACTGGTGAGCTGTGACTGCTGAATTGGTATTCCAAGGCAGTTTGCCAACTGTGGAGGGTGGGACATTGGGTGGCTCCTACACCGCTGGCAGAGACCTGGAGGGGGAAGTTGATCGTGGGGTGGGGGTGCATGCAAGGAGCTGAAAATTTCTGAACAAAGTAACAAATAACATATATAAAATAACCCCACACCCAAAAGAGGTGAGTACCTAGAACTAACATGCAACCCTCGTCTCAAACTACTTAGTTATCTGTTGTATTAACGTGTTGTGCTTCGTAATGTGGAATACAAACATACGAATTAGGAACAGGAGTAGGCCACTTGGCCCCTCGAGCCTGCTCTGCCATTCAATAAGTTCATGGCTGAACTGATTTCTCCACATTTCCACCTACCCCCGATAACCTTTCACCCCCTTGCTTATCAGGAAACTATCTACCTCTGCCTTAAAAATATTCAAAAGACTCTGCTTCCACCGCCTTTTGAGGAAGAGAATTCAAAGACTCACGACCCTCTGAGAGAAAAAGTTTCTCCTCATCTCTGTCTTAAATGGGCGACCGCTTATTTTTAAATAGTGACCCCTAGTTTGAGATTCTCTCACAAGGGGAAACATCCTTTCCACATCCACCCTGTCAAGACCCCTCGGGATCTTAGATATTTCAATCAAGTCGCCTCTTACTCTTCTGAATTCCAGCGGATAGAAGCCTAGCCTGTCCAATCTTTCCTCGTAAGATAGCCCGCCCATTCCAGGTATTAGTCTACTAAACCTTCTCTGAACTGCCTCCAACACATTTACATCCTTCCTTAAATAAGGAGACCAGTATTGTAGGGGAAATAAGGTGTTTGCCATTGTGAAAACTGGATACTGAAACGAAAGAAGCCAATCATTTTGTTTATTTACATGTCATACATGGTAGGTTCACACAAAAGTGCTGCACTATCATATCATGGAGTGATAAGACTTGGGGCTGGCTTCTGTGTAGGAAGCAGGGCTCTTGGCTCTGGGTCAAAAAGGTGGTGGGGGGGGGGCCACCTCTGCATTTTCGCGGCCCCCCCCAGAGCAATCCTGCGGTGTTTTTCAATTAAAGATTCATGAACTGGGATTCCTGTCCCTTTTAAAGACTGGGATCCTGCCTCCAAGAGCTGCCTGCCAATCAGCTTAGTAGCTTAGTAGTATCGGCAGCGCCACTGGGAGCGGTGTCCACTGCCGGTACTGCAGACGCCTCGTACCCATGCCTAGTGCTGGAACCCCAGACATGAGGTAGGTGAGGTGGGGTCACCGGGGTCAGTCTGAAAGGTCCTGGCGAAGGGGTTGGGAGGGGTGGTTGTGAAGTCCAGGGGGAGGAGGATCTCGGGGGGGTATTGTTCCCAGTGTGTGTCCTCCGTGGGCCACAAATTGCCCAGGTAGGAGGGCCCCCCCCCAAGCCCACAAGAGGCCCCCTCCCCCCCACCCCCCCTGTCCCCCACACCGGTAAGATCCAAGTGGCGGTGGGACCCCTTAATTAGCCATTAATAGGCCACTTAAAAGCCTCAATTAGCCTCTGGGCAGGAAGGCTGTCATCGGCCTATCCCACCCCCGGGAATATCACTTGGTGACAGGCCCTTTGCCCCACCGTCCCCCCTGCCACCTGTTGCGATACTCTGTACGCCTCTGCCTCGATCCGGCCTTGGGAGGGCCCATAAAATCCCGGCCTTGGGGTCCTGCCAGTGATCTACCAGATGACAAATTCCACATCCTCATTGTTTCACCAAGTTATAAGGTGTTTGGGGATGGAAGGAAAATTGAAACTATTTAAAGTAATCACAAATGCAATTGGAGCAATCAAAAATCCTGTTTTGAAATCTCGCCAACCTCCCCACAGTTGTCAACATGCTAAATACATTACATCTCAAAGGTGTTATGAATTCTGGCAATTTGTTACAATAAAAGACAAAGAGACAAAATTCTGTAAAAATCTTGCCAGTAGTTCTGAAGTATAAATTAAGACTATGCGCAGAATAATCATAAATGAAATGAATTTTTGTATTTTGATTTGTTTTTATTATTAGCCCCATTTTATAACTTGTGTAAATCTCTTTGCTTCAGAACACCATTAATTTCTTGTCAAAATGTATAGAAAATGTTTCCATTATCATCCGTGGATTTCTTTCTACATATGCGCTTTAGGAAATGATGTGACACTGTTTTTTCTGTAGTTTAGAATGTCATATTCTTACATTCCAGTAACAGTCATCTCTACAGATGGGGTTGTTCATGAATTAGAAAATACTGCCATAGCAGGTGATTTTTAGGATCAAGCATTGCTATTCAAGGTGCCGCACAAGAGGCTGCTACATAAGATAAGGATGCATGGCGTTAGGGGTAAAGTATTAGCATGGATAGAGGATTGGTTGACTAACAGGAAGAAGAGAGTGGGGATAAATGAGTGCTATTCTGGTTGGCAATCAGTCACTAGTGGTGTGCCTCAGGGATCGGTGTTGGGACCGCAATTATTTACAATTTATATAGATGATTTGGAGTTGGGGACCACGTGTTGGGTGTCAAAGTTTGCAGATGACACTAAGATGAGTGGCAGAGCAAAGTGTGCAGATGACTGTGAAACTTTGCAGAGGAACATAGATACATTGAGTGAGTGGGCAAAGGTCTGGCAGATGGAAGACAATGTTAATAAATGTGAAGTCATTCATTTCGGTAGGAGCAACAGTAAAAAGGATTATTACTTGAATGGTAAAAAGTTGCAGCATGCTGCTATGCAGAGGGACCTAGGTGTCCTTGTGCAAGAATCACAGAAGGTTGGTCTGTAGGTACAGCAAGTAATTAGGAAGGCAAATGGAATTTTGTCCTTCATTGCTAAAGGGATTGAGTTTAAAAGCAGAGAGGTTATGTTGCAGCTGTATAAGGTACTGGTGAGGCCGCACCTGGAGTACTGTGTGCAGTTTTGGTCTCCTTACTTGAGAAAGGATGTACTGGCACTGGAGAGGGTGCAGAGGAGGTTCACTAGGTTGATTCCGGAGTTGAGGGGGTTGGCTTATGAGGAGAGACTGAGTAGATTGGGATTATATTCATTGGAATTCAGAAGAATGAGGGGGGATCTTATAGAAACATATAAAATTATGAAGGGAATAGATAAGATACAAGTAGAGAGGATGTTTCCACTGGCAGGTGAAGCTAGGACAAGAGGGCATAGCCTCAAGATTAGAGGGAGCAGATTTAGGACTGAATTAAGAAGGAACTTCTTCACCCAGAGGGTTGTTAATCTATGGAATTCCTTGCCCAGTGAAGTAGTTGACGCTTCTTCAGTAAACGTTTTTAAAGCTAAGGTAGATAATCTTTTTGAACAATAAAGGAATTAAGGGATACGGTGAGAGTGTAGGTAAGTGGATCTGAGTCCACGAAAAGATCAGCCATGATCTTATTGAATGGCGGAGCAGGCTCGAGGGGCCGGATGGCCTACTCCTGCTCCTAGTTCTTATGATCTTATTCACCAAAAAAAAAATCAGGACTAGATGGTCTGTAATGCAAATTGCTTCAAGAATAACAACTTTCCTCATGTTGAGGGATGGCATTAAAAAGGAAATTAGAGATGCATGCAATAAGGGTACGACTGTAATCATAGAAACATAGAAATATAGAAAATAGGAACAGGAGTAGGCCATTCGGCCCTTCGACCCTGCTCCGCCATTCATTATGATCATGGCTGATCATCCAACTCAGTAACCTGTTCCTGCTTTCGCCCCATATCCTTTGATCCCATTTGTCCCAAGAGCTATATCTAACTCCTTCTTGAAAACATACAATGTTTTGGCCTCAACTACTTTCTGTGGTAGCGAATTCCACAGGCTCACCACTCTCTGGGTGAAGAAATTTCTCCTAATCTCAGTCCTGAATGGTTTACCCTGTATCCTTAGATTATGACCCCTGGTTCTGGACTTTTCCCACCATTGGGAACATCCTTCCTGCATCTACCCTGTCAAGTCCTGTTAGAATTTTATAGGTTTCTATGAGATCCCCCCTCACTCATGGGTGACTTTAATCTACATATAGATTGGTCGAAACAAATTAGCAATAATACTGTGGAGGAGGATTTCCTGGAGTGTGTACGTGACATTTTTTTAAACCAATACGTTGAGGAACCTACTAGAGAACAGGCTATCCTAGACTGGGTATTGTGCAATGAGAAAGAATTAATTAACAATCTTCTTGTGCTGGGCCCTTTGGGGAGGAGCAACCATAACATGATAGAATTCTTCATTAAGATGTAGAGTGAAGTAGTTGAATCCAAAACTAGGGTCCTGAACCTAAATAAAGGAAACTACGAGGAATGAGGCGCGAGTTGGCTATGATAGATTGGGGAACTTTACTAAAAGGGTTGACAGTGGATAGGCAATGGATAATATTTAAAGAACGTCTGCATGAATTGCAACAATTATTCATTGCGGTCTGGCGCAAAAATAAAACCAGAAGGGTGGCTCAACCGTGGCTCACTAAAGAAATTAGGGATAGTATTAGATCCAAGGTTTAGAATTCAGCAAAGGAGGACAAAGAGGTTGATTAAGCAGGGGAAAATAGAGTATGAGAATAAACTTGCGGGGAACATAAAAACTGACTGTAAAAGCTTGTATAAATATATGAAGAGAAAAAAATTAGTGAAGACAAAGGTAGGTCCCTTACAGTCAGAAACGGGGGAAATTATAATGGGGAACAAAGAAATGGCAGAACAATTAAACCCATACTTTGGTTCTGTCTTCACAAAGCAGGACACAAATAACCGTTAGGGAACCAAAGGTCTAATGAGAGGGAGGAACTGAAGGAAATCAGTATTAGTAAAAAAAAAAGTGCTAGGGAAATTAATGGGGTTAAAGGCTGACAAATCCCCATAGCCTGATAATCTATATCCCAGAATACTAAAGGAAGTGGCCTGGAAATAGTGGATGCATTGGTGGTCATCTTCCAAAATTCTATAGACTCTGGAACAGTTCCTACAGATTGGAGGGTGGAAAATGTAACCCCACTATTTAAAAAAGGAGGGAGAGAAAAAACAGGGAACTACAGACCAGTTAACCTTACATCAGTAGTGGGGAAAATGCTAGAGTCTATTATAAAGGATGTGATAGCAGAACACCTAGAAAGCATAAACGGGATTGGGCAAAGTCAGCATGGGTTTACAAAATGGAAGTCATGCTTAACAAATTTACTGGAGTTTTTTGTGGTTGTAACCAGTAGAATAGATAAGGGAGAACCAGTGGATGTGGTGTATTTGGATTTTCAGAAGGCTTTTGATAAGGTCCCATATAAGAGGTTATTGTGCAAAATTAAAGCACATGGGATTGGGGGTAATATACTGGCATGGATAGAGAATTGGTTGACAGACAGGAAACAGAGAGTCAGAATAAACGGGTCTTTTTCTGGGTGGCAGGCAGTGACTAGTGGGGTACTGCAGGGATCAGTGCTTGGGCCCCAGATATTCACAATATATGTTAATGACTTGGGTGAGGGAACTAAATGTAACATTTCCAAGTTTTCAGACACCACAAAGCTGGGGGGGACTATGAGCTGTGAGGAGGATGCAAAGAGGCTCCAATGTGATTTGGACAAGTTGGGTGAGTGGGAAAATGCATGACAGATGCAGTATATGTGGATTTATGTGCGGTTATCCACTTTGGTTGTAAAAACACAAAGGCAAATTATTATTTGAATGGTGATAGATTGGGAAAGGGGGAGGTGCAATGAGACCTGGCTGTCCTTGTACATCAGTCGCTGAAAGCAAGCATTCAGGTGCAGCAAGCAATTAGGAAAGCGAATGGTATGTTGGCCTTCATTGCAAGAGGATTTGAGTACAGGAGCAAGGATGTCTTACTGCAGTTATAAAGGGCCTTGGTGAGACCACATCTGGAGTATTGTGTGCAGTTTTGGTCTCCTTATATTAGGAAGGATGTTCTTGCCTTGGAGGGAGTGCAAAAAAGATTTTCTAGACTGATGCCTGGGATGGCAGGATTGACGTATGAGGAGAGATTGGGTTGACTAGGCCTATATTCACTAGAGTTTAGAAGAATGAGAGGGGATCTCATAGAAACCTATAAAATTCTAACAGGACGAGACAGGCTAAATGCAGGGAGGATGTTCCCGATGGCTGGGGACCCCAGAACCAGGGGTCACAGTCTCAGGATATGGGGTATGCCATTTAGAACCGAGATGAGGAGAAACTTCTTCACTCAGAGGGTGATGAACCTGTAGAATTCTCTACTGCAGAAGGCTGTGGAGGCCAAGTCATTAAATATATTCAAGACAGAGATAGATATATTTCTTAATGCCAAAGGGATCAAGGGATATGAGGAGAAAGGGGAACAGGGTACTGAATTAGATGATCAACCATGATCTTTTTTTGAATGGCGGAGCAGCCCTGAAGGGCTTAATGGCCTATTCCTGCTCCTATTTTCTATGTTTCTATGTTTGTTTGACTTTTGACTGATTGCCTGTTTCTGATTTTGTGTTGCTTTAAACTCTGGACCTTTTCCAATTTTTTTCAATCTCTGTGGGTGAAATTGTTCCTGCTGAAAAATGTGAACAAATGACCATTAAGATAGCGATTTTAAAAAAAATTGTTCAGTGGCAGCCATGGCTCCAGTTACACCACGGGCCATCTCAAATAATTTGAAAATTGAGTTGGTTTTATTTTCTTTGTTTCAAAAGCTTACCAGTCAATTTCCTATATGATATAATGGATAATAAGGAGATGGCAGATGAACTGAACAGATATTTTTCATCGGTCTTCACTATTGAGGATACTAGTAACATGCCAGTATTAGCTGTAAGTCAGGAAATGGAAGGTAGAGAGAAACTCAATAAAATTACAATCACCAGGGAAGTGGTACTGAACAAATTGTTGGAGCTGCAGGCTGACAAGTCCCTGGGTCCTGATGGACTTCATCCTAGGGTGTTAAAAGAAGTGGCTAGTGAGATAGTTGATGCGTTCGTTTTAATTTTCCAAAACTCCCTAGATTTGGGGAAGGTTCCTTTAGATTGGAAAACAGTAACTCCTTTATTCAAAAAGGGAGAGACACAGAAAGCAGGAAACTACAGGCCAGTTAGCTTAACTTCTGCCTTAGGGAAAATGTTAGAAGCTATTATTAAAGATGTTATAGCAGGGCACTTAGAAAAATTTAAGGTAATCAGGCAGAGTCAACATGGTTTTGTGAAAGGGAAATCATGTTTAACCAATTTATTGGAGTTCTTTGAGGGAATTACATGTGGTGTGGATAAAGGGGAACTGGTGGATGTATTGTACTTAGATTTCCAGAAGGCATCTGAAAGGTGCCACATCAAAGGTTATTGCAGAAAATAAAAGCTCATGGTGTAGGGGGTAACATATTGGCATGGATAGAAGATTGGTTAGCTAACAGGAAACAGGGAGTAGGCATAATTGGGTCATTTTCTGGTTGGCAAGATGTAATGAGTGGTGTGCCACAGGGATCTGTGCTGGGGCCTCAACTTTTTACAATTTATATAAGTGACTTAGATGAAGGGACCGAAGGTATGGTTACTAAATTTGCTGATGCCACAAAGATAGGTAGGAAAGTAACTTGTGAAGAGGGCATAAGGAGGCTACAAAGGGATATTGATAGGTTAAGTGAGTGGGCAAAGACCTGGAAAATGGAGTATAATGTGGCAAAGTGTGAAATTGTCCACTTTGGCAGGAAGAATTAAAAAGCAGCATATTATCTAAATGGTGAGAGATTGCAGAGCTCTGAGATGCAGAGGGATCTGGGTGTCCTAGTGCATGAATTGCAAAAGGTTAGTCTGCAGGTAGAGCACGTAATTAGGAAAGCTAATAGAATGTTATTGTTTATCGCAAGGGGAATTGAATACAAAAGTAGGGAGGTTATGCTCCAGCTATACAGGACATTGGTGAGACCAGTACAGTACTGGTCTCCTTATATAAGGAAGGATGTAAATGCATTGGAGGCAGTAAAGAGAAGGTTTACTGGACTAATACCTGGAATGGGTGACCTGTCATACGAGGAAAGATTGGACAGGCTAGGCTTGTATCCGCTGGAAATTAGAAGAGTAAGTGGTGACTTGACCGAAACATATAAGATCCTGAGGGGTCTTGACAGGATGGATGTGGAAAGGATGTTTCCCCTTGTGGGAGAATCTTGAACTAGGGGTCACTGTTTAAAAATAAGTGGTCGCCCATTTAAGAAAGAGGTGAGAAGAAATTTTTTTCTCACAGAGGATCGTGAGTCTTTGGAATTTTCTTCCTCAAAAGGCAGTGGAAGCAGAGTCTTTGAATATTTTTAAGGCAGAGGTAGATAGATTCTTGATAAGCAAGTGGGTGGAAGGTTATCGGGGGTAGGTGGTAATGTGGAATAATCAGTTCAGCCATGAATTTATTGAATGGCGGAGCAGACTCAAGGGGTCGAGTGGCCTACCCCTGCTCCTAATTCGTATGTTTGTATCCTTTGCACATTTGGAATGTTTAAAAAAGCAGGGAGTCATTGGGCTGGATTTTGCTCTGAGCAGCAAATGAACAATACAGGCCATTCATTACACTTGCATTTGCCCACAGATTCTGCACTGGAACTTGCTGTAAATTAGAGAGGCATTCAGCACAGCGCCCTCTACCAGGGATCTGGGGACCTGTATGATCAGGGCAAATAAATGTGTATCTGCTTAACCAGTCAGATTGACGAATCAATAATGAACAGTGCAGAGTCATAACCAGGGAGTGTCAGTTAGAATATTGAATTCAATGTCAAATCAGGTACAGAAATGAAATAAAGAGAGGGAAAGATGGGATTATGAAAGAGATAAGTGACGAAAAGAAAAGGTTTAAAAAAAGTTTTATTTACATTTATTTTCTAAAATCTCCAACAATAATTAAAATCTGAAGGAATAAGACACCACATTGGTAAAGTTTAATTTTCAGTGCCAAAGAGGTTGTTTGGCAGTAATTAAGACTCATCACACCGTTAAAAGAATACTTACACTGGAAGGACAAGACCTAACTTTCTCTGTCAAGTTTAGTGCATGTATATCAGATAAGTACAGGAACTTCATACAATTCAATGTATTTGAATGGTGAGTCAGGTGGCAAGATACCATTATATTGCAACTTTTGGAGGAGCAAGTCATCTTAGGCAGCAATATCCAGATTTCCATGTTTAACTGAACATGTGCAGTCATCAGAATTTGCAGTCCGATTTCCACATAAATATTGGTGAGTTCTGTCAGCGTACAGCAAAATTCAGTGCAGTATCTTTAGAATATGATAATATTTATGTTGTCCTTGGAAGAGTAAAATCAAGATAGCAAAATTGTTTTAGTGGAAAAGGAATAATAAGAAAATGCACTCATGTTACCAGATCATCAAATTATCGATATTGGTGAAAAGCTTTTTACTACATGGGACCACAGGGGGGCAGCAAACTCCCACACTCCCAAAAAAATTATCTTAAAATAAGAAATGAGATATAATTAACCTATAAACAGCACATTTATTATAAGAAATTTTCTATCACTTGTAGATGTACAGTGGTAGATTATTCATTATATTGCATCCACTGGACCATCCTTCTGTACAGTTACTACAATCCTAACCCCTTCCCCCTTTCTGAGTTACAAGCTTTGATGTGGGTGAATCTGTATGGCTTCAATACCAGAGAACACCTCAAATAGAAAAAAATAAAGCCAGCAAAAGAATGCTGCTGTGGGATGCGGTAGTGATGTAGTTACAATGTGACATTTAGTGCTGATTGTGCTGTTGATCTTTGCTGCTTGTTTGCAGACAACACAGGACATCCTCATGAGGTACTGATGTAAACAACAACTTGTATTTATATAGCACCTTTAATATATTAAAACATCCCAAGGTGCTTCACAGGATCATTATAAAAAAAAATGTGACAATGAGCCGCATAAGGTGACATTAGGGCAGATCGCCAAAAGCGTAGTCAAAGAGGTAGGATTCAAGAAGCACCTTAAAGGGAAAAAAAAGAGAGGCAGAGAGTTGGAGAGGTGTAGGGAGGGAATTCCAGAGCTTAGGGCCTTGACAGCTGAAGGCACAACATCAATGATAGAGCATTTAAAATTGGTAATGCTCCAGAGGCCAGAATTAGCTGAGCTCAAATATCTTGGAGGGTTATTGGACTGGAAGAGATTGCAGAGGTAGGGAGGGGCCTGCTCATGGAGGGATTTGAAAACAAAGATGAGAATTTTAAAATAGAGGAGTTGTTTAACCAGGAGCCAGTGTGGATCAGCAAGCACAGAAGTGATGGGTGAATGAATGAGACAGTGTGAATAAGGACATGGACAGCAGACTTCTGGATGATGTCAAGTTTACAAGGGTAGAATGTGGGAGACCAGACAGGAGTGCATTGGAGTAGTCAAGTCTAGAGGTAACAAAGGCATGGAAGAGGGTTTCAGCAGCAGATGAGCAGAGGTAGGGGCAGAGTCAGGCAATGTTATGGAGGTGGAAGCAGGTGGTATTACTGATGGTGCAGATATGTGATCTGAAGTTCATTTCAGGGTCAAATATGACACCAAGATTGCAAACAGTGTAGTTCAGCTTTAAACAGTTGCCAGGGAGAGGGAATGGAATTTGTAGCAGGGACCAAAGACAATTTGAGGAAATTTCTGTTCATCTAATACTGTGTATTGGAGAAGCAATCTGCTAATTTTGCCACAGTGGAGAAGTCAAAAGGTAGAGCTGGGTGGGGTCAGGAAACATGTGAAAATGAGATGATGTCGCTGAGGGGCAGCATTTAGCTGAGAAATAGGAAGTGGCCAAGGATAGGGGCATATCAGAGGTAATGGTGCGGGAGTGGGAAGAGAAGCCATTATGGGTGATCCAATTAGATAGGTAAGAATGGAACCAGCCGAGTGCAGTCCCACCCAGCTGGACAGCTGCAGAGAGGTGTTGGAGGAGGATGGTGTGGTCAACCATGTCAAAGGCTGCAGACAGGTCAAGAAGGATAGTTTATCTTTGTCACTGTCACATCGTTGTTGTTTTTGTGTTCATATTACTTTGGCACTCTTTGCCTTCTCAATGGTAGATGCGTAGGGTTTGGAGATGCTGTCAAAATAGGTTTGGTGTGCGGCTGCAGTATTTCCTTTAGATAGTTTTACAAGCACAGTTCACTGTGGTGGACGTGTTAGATTCTCAGTCCAGTAGCAGGGGTACCAGTTAAATGAACTGCTCTATCTTGGATCATGGTGAGCTGCTTGAGTGTAGTTGTAAGTGTACTCATCCAGGTAAGTGGTGACTTCCCATCACACTCCTGACTTGTGCTTTGTAGATGGTGAAGAGGCTAGAAAAGGATCAAGTGATGAGCTACTCATCACAGATAACCTTATCCTGTGTGCTGCTCTTCTGGCCACGGTGCTGAAATGGCTGATCCAATTAATCATGTAGTCAACGGCCATGCCCAAGATGTTGAAGATAAAGGACATTTGAAGATGAGAAGGAGAATGTTGAGCTTTTTCTTTTTGGAGATGGTCATGACCTGACAATAATGTAATAAATTTGGCACTTGTCAGGCCAAGCTGTGATTTTGTCTGGATTGTGCTATAAATTGACCTTGGCTGCTTCCCTACAGAGGATTTACAATAAACCTCCATTCGATGGCTTGATAACATTCAATTCACACTAATAATCAGGTTTAATTTTGTTCATGTTTGTCCAAAAGCAATTTGACCTCCCTACCATTTACATGCTGTGAGCCAAGGCAGGTATCAGATTACTGCATGTATTACAGGCAGATATTCCATTTCACATAGCAGGTTTAAAATACATTGTTTACATCAGTCGTACTTTAGTCCATATGATTCAAAATAGTTTGAAAGTGGCATCAGAAGTTGGGATGAATTTTTTTGCGTTGTGTAGCTAATGCATTTTTCACGAATTAGCAGCTAATGTGATGTATGCTCGAAATGAATCCTGGCTTTGAGAGATTTATCTTCAACAGAAGGTCCACAGCTCAGGAAATAGTAGACTAGAAATATGAATTTGAAAGCCAACTCAGTATTAGCTACCAAGATCACCATGGACTATAGATACATCCTATCCCCCTCTCCCACCATCCCCTCCCCAACCAGAAAGTGCCAGGAGTCATGTAATTATGCAATATTAACTTGTTTTTCAACTGCTGCGACATTATTACTATACTTGTGTTTTTTTAAAAACTGTTTTAAATATTTTAAGCCATATGTTCCCACCAGCTGAAGAATAATCCTGTACCAGTAAATATTGGGATTAATTGCTGGAAAATTCAATCAGATTAGATTTTAACTGACTGATTGTCATTTGATATCTTGATCAATATTCTGTACTTTAATTTTGAAAATACTATTTAGAACTCCTGAAACTATTATAAAGTCAGAAAAGCCGAATAAAAGCTGCCTCCCTCCTAATTCTCTTACCAGCTGAAATGGACCTTTATACAATTTCTCCATTATTAATTTGTAAAGTTGATTAATGAACAGCAGTTCCATTTGCTGTTGCATTTAATTAGCTTGAGTATCAATGATTAGGAAGATGTAGTGTTGTCAGAAGAAACGAGTTGATCGGGTAAAATAATTTATTGATTCATATGATAAAGGTTATGATAGTTTTGTCAGTATTTTAGGAAAATAAGAACTGCTAGATGAAAAATGCGAAAAGTCCACCTAATTTACTTGTTACCATCCTGGTAGTCACAAGATACAATGGAATTGTTGACTAATCAGGGTAACCAATTTCTATCAGTTAGTTTACAACAGATCCAGGCATGATGCAAGGAAATCCAATTGTGGAAAGCCTTGGAAACCATGCATGGGCCCAATTTTAGCCCATTCAAGACCCATTCACTTGAACAGAGTTAAAATCAGGCATAGCATAGATCCAAAGTCACCTGTAGCTCTAAAGCATACTACACTTATCACATACCATTCTCAAATTACTCATCCTCTTACTGTATTTCTTCGTATCAGTAAAGTTTGGTAAAAATATAAAGGATTAAAAATTTTTAAGTGAATGGAATGGGTGTCTTCATGGGTTAGAACAATATTTCTCCTCTCTGATATCTGGGTTTAGTACACACAGGCATTGTGTGTGCTGATCATACCCAGGTCTATCTCTCCACCATAGGCCTTGACTCCACAACTACCAATATGCGCCTGACTGAAATATAGGAACAGGAGTAGGCCATTCAGCCCCTTGAGGCTGTTCTGTCTTTTCAGTTAAATTATGGCTGATTTGTATCTTAATCTCATCTAGCCACCTTAGTTCCTTGACCCTTAATTCATAACAAAAATCTATCAAACTCAATTTTGAAATGTTCAATTGACCGAGCCTCGACAGCTTTTGGGGGAGAGATCTTCATATTTCTGCTTCCTTTTGTGCAAAGAAGTGTTCCCTGACATTGCCCCTGAGTGGCATACCTGTAATTTTAAGGCCATGCTCCCTTGTTCTGAATTCCCTCACCAGAGAAAATAGTTTCTCTCTATCTATACTGGAACTTGGCATCCTCAGCAGAGACAGTGCGGCAGTGGGATTAGTTTGGTATTGATACAGGGCTATGGGCAGAGAGTGGGAGTAGGGAGACTGGCTGAATTGATGTTGCAGAGAGCCAGCACAGACTCGATGGGCTGAATGGCTTCCTTTTGTGCTGAAACTATTCTATGATTCTACCCTATCAAGTCCTTTAATCACCTAAAACACCACTTCTATAATCAAGGGAATACAAGCCTAGTCTATGTAACCTTCAGCATAATTTAACCTTTTAGCTCCAGTATCATTTTGGTAAAAAGCCTCACTGCTTGTACAAAGTCAAGTCATAGAGGAGCAAGAATTTTCCTCAACTTAGTATTAGCAAAACGAAACACACCTTTTTGGGCTTTTGCCTAAAACTCCATGCCTAAGTCCTCAGTTCCCACTGTCCAGGCAGCTCATTCAGACAAATGCCAACAATGCCCAATCATGGTGCCCTGATTCTGATTAATTCTGAGTTCAGGTCTAAACTTCATATTTTATTCTTTACCAAGAACATCTATTCCCACCTCTACAATATTGCCTGTCTCCTTCCTTACCTTATGCCCACTGCTGTAAACTAACCCATGCCTTTGTCACATGCAGACTCAACATCTTAGGAAATACTCATATCATCTCTTATTAAGCTGAAATGTAAGTGCTAGAATTGGCTGATTTATACTGCATACTTATTTAGATTTAGATTTAGAGATAGAGCATTGAAACAGACCCTTCGGCCCACCGAGTCTGTGCCGACCATTAACCACCCATTTATACTAATCCTACACTAATCCCATATTCCTACCACATCCTCACCTGTCCCTATATTCCCCTACCACCTACCTATACTAGGGGCAATTTATAATGGCCAATTTACCTATCAACCTGCAAGTCTTTTGGCTTGTGGGAGGAAACCCACGCAGACACAGGGAGAACTTGCAAACTCCACACAGGCAGTACCCAGAATTGAACCCGGGTCGCTGGAGCTGTGAGGCTGCAGTGCTAACCACTGCGCCACTGTGCCGCCACTTACCTTGAACTACTGGAAATACTCAACAGGTCTGGCAGCATCTGTGTAGAGAGAAACAGTTAACATTTCAGGTCTGTGACCCTTCATTGGAACTGGCAAAAGTTAGAAATGTAATAGTCTTTGGGCAAGTGAAAGGGGGGAGGGGGGAAGAAAAACGAGAAGGAAGGTCTCTGATACATGGAGGGAGAGATTAAATGACTGATTTTTTTAGTTTAGTTTTTTAGTTTTAGTTATACAGCACTGAAACAGGCCCTTCGGCCCACCGAGTCTGTGCCGACCATCAACCACCCATTTATACTAATCCTACACTAATTCCATATTCCTACCACATCCCCACCTGTCCCTATATTTCCCTACCACCTACCTATACTAGGGGCAATTTATAATGGCTAATTAACCTATCAACCTGCAAGTCTTTTGGCATGAAACAGAATGCAAATAGGGAGCTAAATAGTTATAGTGAAAGACAAAGCATGAGTCCAGACAGCGTGCTAATGGCAGAATAATGAACAACTCTGTACAAAAACAAAAACATGAAAAACAAGTTTAAGACTAGCACATGGTTAAAAATAAATAATAAAAAATATATTTTTACAGCGAGCTCGTCACTGGTATCAGACCCACCGGCCGTCCATGTCTCTGCTTTAAAGATGTCTGCAAACACGACATGAAGTCCTGTGACATTGATCACAAGTCGTGGGAGTAAGTTGCCAGTGATCGCTAGAGCTGGCGGGCAGCCATAAAGGTGGGGCTAAAGTGTGGCGAGTCGAAGAGACTTAGCAGTTGGCAGGAAAAAAGACAGAGGCGCAAGGAGAGAGCCAACTGTGTAACAGCCCCGGCAACCAGCTTCATCTGCAGCACCTGTGGAAGAGCCTGTCACTAGAATTGGCCTTTATAGCCACTCCAGGTGCTGCTTCACAAACCACTGACCACCTCCAGGCGCTTACCCATTGTCTCTAGAGACAAGGAGGCCAAAGAAGAAGATATATATATATATACACATACACACACACGTATATATAAATAAGAATTAATGGGGCTCATGATCTGAAATTATTGAACTCAATATTGAGTCCAGAAGCCTGTAAAGACTGTAAAGTGCTTAATCGGAAGATGAGGTGCTGTCCCTTGAACTTGAGTTGAGCTTCACTGGAACAGAACAGCAGGCTGAGGACAGAAATGCAGGAATGAGAACAAGGTGGTTATCTCCCGCGACACCCTAGTCCACTCCTCCATCATCCCAAAACCTCATCTCCTTCCCATGGCACCTTCCCATGCAATCGCAGGAGGTGTAATACCTGCTCTTTTACCTCCTCTCTCCTCACCATCCAAAGCTCCAAACATTCCTTCAAGTGAAGCAATGATTTACTTGTACGCCTTTGAATTTAGTATACTGTATTCACTGCGGTCTCCTCTACATTGGGGAGACCAAACGCAGATTGGGTGACCACTTTGCAGAAAACCTCCGCTTGGTCCGCAAGCATGATCCCGAGCTTCCGGTTGCTTGCCATTTTAATTCACCACATTGTTCTCATGCCCACATTTCTGAGTTTTTGAATTGACTTCCAGGTTGACCAAAGCGCTAACTCCCACCTAACCTACCATATCAAGTGCATCATTAGAGTGATTATGAGATTGTCTGGAGATCTTAACAGCAGGTTTTCATGAGAAGGAATTTAAAATATCTCATAGCAGGTGCGAGATAGACTAATTCATTCAGGGTGAGAAACGGCGCTGATGCAATCAGTAATGTACCAGAAAAGGAGGTGAGGGAGGGGGCCTGAGTAGAACTGAAACAAAAAATGCTCCACATATTGCACCAAAAGACATGCATAGCTAAAACCCACATGGATTCCCATAACAACACCTTTTATTTGGAAGAAGTGAGTGGTGTTAAACAAGAACAACTTCTCCTTTTAACTGTAAAATCTCTTCCTTCCTGTTCCAGCAAAAGGTCATTCACCTGAAACGTTAACTCTGATTTTCTCTCCACACACCCTGTGAGACCTGCTGAGTATTTCCAGCATTTTCTATTTTTCAATTCAATCCTGTCCTCATCTGATATGCACATATCCAGCAGGCGTTGGAGCACTGAGGAGTGGGTTCAGGATAACCACAAAATTTTACTTTGATGCAATTGACACCAGTGATCTAGATTTTACTCTGGCTGATCAGGTTACTGCCACATTTTTAAATTTTTCAAAACAGCTACCACCTCGGCTATAATGGGTTTGCCACACTTTTGTGCAGACTTTGAAATATTCTTAATTGGCATTTACCACTAGAGTAAAATTGCAAAAGCATGCAAAAATTGATTTACTGTCCACACAATGCAAAAGCTAGGCTAATATTATTTCATTGTATGAAAACAATGAGACAACATTTTCAATTTTTATCATGTTGTTATGATACTTGTCCCACTGTTTTTGAATTGTTCTGTCAAGGTGCTGACATTATAGGCTGAATGGCTTCTTTATATGCTGTAGACTTCAATGTTTCTATTTCGCTCCCTGCCTGTGCTGAAGGCACACATTAGGGACTGTTTTATGGCTGTCAGCTGCCATCTAGTATCTCGTCCACTTGACATTCTTCATGGATGAGCATAGACAGAGTGGTAGCAAGATGGTCAATCACGGGGAATGTCATAGCCGAATCAGATCATGCATTTCCAGCAAGCGGATATGGGATAGCAATTTGAGCAAGGAACCCTGACTAATATTCTCACTTCTAGTTCAGGGATGCTGAGGCCAATAGTAATGATCCACTAAGGTTCCTGGTGAGATTAGTTTACGTGATCCACACTATACACTGACCCTTGTACGCTCCTCATCTGAAGCAAAATACTGTGGATACCAGAAATCTGAAATAAGAGAGAAAATGCTGGAAATACTCAGCAGGTCAGACAGATATAATTTTTAGATTTCCAACATCAGCAGTATTTTGCTTTTGCTCCTGATCTGCATTTGTTCAGTATTGTGCTTTTACCAGAGTCAGTGGGGGAATGTTCACAATTGCTTTTACTCTGTACTATTTTTAAATGTTATCACTGTAAATCAGTGCAGATTTTCTTACCTTCTAACTCAAATATTTTTAACACAGGGGGACGAAGCAGAGATGGTGCACCAATCATCACTTTTCCAGAACACATGGCCTTTGGGGACCTTTCTGATGAAGACTTTCTGAATGTTGTAACATATTTGACTAGCATTCCGAGGTGAGCTGGGCTATTGTTGCTGTAAATAATATATGCACACTTTGTATTTTATACCACTTTATATCATAGTACATAATCAATATATTTTTCATTGGACTACAAGCACTTTTAATTTATGGCTATGGTACTTTGTTATACAGGATCATTAGGGCTTTCAGTGTGTATGTTTGTACAAAAGCAGGATTGAGAAAATACTCATTGAATAGAATTTTCGCAGAACGAGTTTGAAAGTAATATTTGTACTTTGTCATTTCCACATGTAATGTTACAGCAATTCCACAGCAGAAACACTCAACTCAATGAAAAATGTATCACTTATCAGCCCGTTTCCACCTGTTCTACTCATTTTCCTATATTATCATTTAAATACTAAAACTCATAGCAATTTGGGAGCAGAGAAATAGACATTGTTGCACAGGAATTTGTAGCCGTAGCTTAATGGGTATACTCTTACCTCTGAGTCACAAGGATCTGGGTTCAAGTTCCACTCCAGGGCTTGAACAGAGTAGCCAAGGCTGACACTCCAGTGCGGAACTGAGGGTGTACTTTGCAGTCTTTGGATGAAAAGTTAAACCAAGGCCCCATCTGCCTGCTTGGGTGGATGTAAAAGATCCCATGCCACATTTTGAAGAGGAGCAGGGAGTTTATCCCCAGTATCCTGGCCAATATTTAGCGTTCAATTGACATCACAAAAACTGATTATCTGGTCATTATCGCATTGCTGTCTGTGGGAGTTTGCTGTGCGCAAATTGGCGGCTGCATTTTCTACATTACAACAGTGACTGCACTTCAAAAATAATTAATTGGCTGTAAAGAGTTTTGAGATGTCTGGTGGTCGTGAAAAGTGCGATAGAAATGCAAGTCTTTCTTTCTCTGCAAAACAGACTGAGGTGCTGGGAGACATAATTCTGAGGCAGTGCAAAACCACCACTGGCAGGAGGGTGTAGTTACAGTGTGAGAAGTTTACATAGGCAGTTTTCATCATAAATATCATTAGTTAAAGTCTCCCATGTCATTATAAATGTAGACATAGGAAGTTCTAATGGAAACAGCTGATAGAAACGTATGACAAAAGCATGTCTATATCTATGCACAGACCTAAGATTTGAAATATATTTATAGATAATTGAATATTTTATCAGATTATATCTGCCTATTTTGTTATATTTTGTAGTCCACTTTTGGAGGAAAGGGAATTAAGTAAGGCTGCATCTGCTGACAACGCTACCGCTAGGTGGCGCTGCTGTGGTACATGCGCAAATACAGCCTGTGCCACTAAAACATCACAGACTGCGACTTTAGGCAGCTGCCAGAACTAAAGATGGCGCTGCTCAAATAATCACACAGAGGCAACCTAACAAACACATGTCAGCACACAATGGCGGAGTGAAAGATCAAATGAGCGGGCCGGGGCCGGGGTGGGTGGGGGGAGCGGACCGGGGAGGGGGAGCGGAGCGGGCCTGGTAGGAGCGGAGCGGCCGCGAGTGGGCGAGCGAACGGGCCGGTGATGGAGGGAAGTGGAGCGGCCGGAGACAGCGGCGGAGGGGGGGGGGGGGGGGGGGGGGGTAGGGAGGAGGAGTGTGTTTTTCTGCGCGTGCGCCATAAACGCAATGGCAAAAGGCGCACCGGCCAGTCCCCACACCCGGCGACACCAAGGTCTTCGGCCGCTCGCTCCGCGCGGCTCTCTACGGCCTCTTGCTTCCGGCCCTCCCCATCCAGCCGTTCTCTCCAGCTGCAGATCCCCCATCCTACTTCTCAACTGTACTTCAGGCATTGCAGCTCCCTGGTCCCTGCCTTTTGCATCCCTCTCTTCAGGAGCTTCTGAATTTAACTCCCTCCCACTACACCCCCACACCTCCTCTCCCCCCACCCCCTCTCTATCTCTCCCCCCACCCCCCCCTACCTCCCCCTCTCCCCCCACCTCCACCTCCATCTCCCCCTCCACCTCTCCCCCTCCCCCTCTACCTCTCCCCCCCCCACCACCTCTCCCTCCACCTCCCCCTCCACCTCTCCCTCCTCCCCCTCCACCTCTCCCCCTCCACCCCCCAACCCCCCACCTCTCCCACTACCCCCCACCTCTCCCCCCACCCCCCACCTCTCCCACAACCCCCCACCTCTCCCCCCACCCCCCACCTCACCCCCACCCCCCACCTCCCCCTCTCCCCCACCCCCCACTTCCCCCTCACAACCCCCCCCCCCCCCAAGGACCACAACACAGTTGAATATCTGGTGCAGTTGCAAAGTTGGGAAAATAGCATCAAAAACCTCAACAATTCCAGGTTTAATTATTGAGAAATGTTATTAAGTACATTAAGCATTCGAGGCACTGCTGTGCATGGATACATGAGTGTTCTGTCACCAGTATTCCCATGAGACAGACAGGCCGAGTCTCTGCTATGCAGAACTAAAGAGATTGTTCCTGGAGAACCTTGTGGTGAATGAATGCGTGGCTCTCTATTCCACTACTGTATTGTCCATGTGAAGAAGGCAAAGTCACAAGAGTCTGAGCTCAGTCTATTCTTGGTGAATGTTCCCCAAGCGCATCCCAATGTGCACTCCCACTACATCCATAAATGCAAGGTTCCTTTCCAGATCGTGACAAGTTCCGCAGCATGATCCAGTTGCCTTCATTGCTTGAATGCTGAGCTTAAATCTCAAGGATTGTTTTCTCGACGGCATGTTTTACATGAAAAGAAATAAGGAAAGAACATCAGTGTCAGTGCTTCCCCCGTCCAATGAAATTATTGTTGACCATGCTTTATGTTTTGCAGTAAAGGCATGTACTGATAACACCGCCAATGAATCACTTAGTACCCACCTCAGCTGTAGGAGTCAGGATGATGTTACTGCCCCTATCTCGTGATGGTTCAATGCTGCTCTCAGGGAAAACATGAATGATGTGAGGGTGCTGGAAAAAGAAGCACATTTCTTTTGGACTATGAACATAAAGTAGGCCATTTAGCCCAGCTGTTCCCTGCTCGTGGTTATGCTACTCCTGCACCTTCCTATCCGCTCCCATTTAATCCTGCCTACTACTATCAGCATCATCTTCCATTTCTTTCGCTCTTATCTACCTTTGCCTTCAAGCAACATTGAGGCTGGAGAACGGTGTGGCTGCACTCCCACCTCACCAGTTGTGTACACAGCAAGAGCATTCACACTTGTGCTACCACTGGGACACGGCATGCTTGTTTTTTTTTAAAGAGATACAGCACTGAAACAGGCCCTTCGGCGCCACCGAGTCTGTGCCAACCAACAACCACCCATTTATACTAACCCTAGTGCTCAGTCTCTTCTTGCTGAATGTTCCCCAAGTGCTTGACCACTTTGGACGCCCTCTCTGCTTGACAGGCAGCAGCTGCCAATTGCGGAGTCTCACAAGGCTCTGCCTGGTTGTTTCAAGGGCGGACGGGGAAACAGGTGGCTGTGTGTCCATGTGCACTGCTCTGATGGGTGCAGGAACAGAGCAACTTACAACAGGGACTGGAGCACATGTACTGCCTGCACACAGCCCCAGACAATGGCAAGGATTTTACTGCAGTGCAGTGGACTGGAGCACATGCAGTGCCCCAGACAATGGAAGTGTTTTCAGAGCAACTTGCAACAGGGACTGGAGTACATGCAGTGCCCCAGACAATGGAAGCATTTTCAGAGCAACTTGCAACAGGGACTGGAGCACATGCAGTGCCCCAGACAATGGAAGCGTTTTCAGAGCAACTTGCAACAGGGACTGGAGTACATGCAGTGCCCCAGACAATGGAAGCATTTTCAGAGCAACTTGCAACAGGGACTGGAGCACATGCAGTGCCCCAGACAATGGAAGCGTTTTCAGAGCAACTTGCAACAGGGACTGGAGCACATGCAGTGCCCCAGACAATGAAGCATTTTCAGAGCCAATTACAAAGGGACTGGAGCACATTTACTGCCTGCACATGTAGTGCCCCAGACAGTGGAAATGTTTTCAGAGCAACTTACCTTGGAGCAATCTCCTCTTTCTGATGAAAATGAAGCAGACTGAAATCTTCAAAACGACTAAATAATTGCGAGAAAATGCCCGACAAAATCTCTCCTCCTTCCACTTTCAGAAACTCGCGCCGAAGCTTGACGCATGCGTGAATACCCGCTGGCGTTGCATAAAGCGCATGCGCAGAGGCCGACCAGGCGCGTTGCTCGAAGATGCACACGTCACGCGATGATGTCATCGGCGCATGCGCTAACCAGTCCTGGCAAGCCGGAACGCAGCTCATGCGCAGAGAGCAGGAGACCGTCTGCGCATGTGCGCACCGCGGCGCAGCCTGATGACGTCAGTGACGGCCAGCGTTGTCAGGAATCACTTTGATTAAGTAAAGTACTCTCAGTAAAGGTATGAAAACATGGTAATTATGATCAGCACCACAAATGCCTAAACATTGCATTTTTTCATAACATCTTAATTTTTTAAATATAATTGAGTTTCGAATGTCCAAAAGTTATGGGCCTAATTTTCAAAACTTATATAAAGCTAGGGTGTTCCATGAAAGAGGCTTGTACTTGTGTTTATAGTTTTCACAATAGCAGCTCCTGAAATTCAAATACAGTCTTTCTGACAATATAACATGGAATGAAAATCTATATATATCTCTTGGAATGACATTAAAGGAAAAAACATAAACATAATTGCTTCGACTACTGTGACTCAGTCACAATGCTCAATTCATTATTATCTAATAATGTCAGTATCTTGTGGTTTATTCCCGTGTAAGATAAAGAATAGAACTGTCCTCAACCTCCTGATTTGCTACATGATAGCTTATTAAATTACAAATTATAATGGAACTAATATGGTACACTTGATACTAATTGATTATTTAAAGGATCATTTGTCCTTATGAAGAGAAAGTATATTCTTCAATGTTGCAAACAGCAAGAGTTTATTCCCCAAATCAGGCTATTGCAAATAGTAAGTAGATTGGCAAGGGTGGAGGCATCACTTTATGTGACTATGAATAATGAAATAAATTGGATAGATGTGGGTGAGAACCATGGGAGTAGTGACCACAATATGATAAGGTTTAAACGCTGAATCTCCTCGGTGCTTTATTACATGGCAGTGGGTCCCACGGACCGTAGGTGTCATAGAGTCAGAGGGCTGGATTTTGTAGTCTGGCGGGCATGAAAACGGCGGCCATTCCCCATGGGACCTGCCAGTGATGTAGGAGAGGAGCAGTATTACTCCACGATGATGATACTGGAATCGAACGACCAGTCAGTTATTTTTCTGGAAAACTTAATAACTACCAGAAGAAATACTCCACCATTGAGAAAGAGGCTTTAGGTCTCGTATTGACTCTTCAATAATGGCAAAAGGGAAATAACAGTTTACACCAATCATAATCCATTGAGCTTTCTAGAAAAATTCAAAACCAATAACGCTAGATACAACCTTTCACCTAAAGATTGTACATGTTGTAGGAAACAGCAGTGTAATTGCTAATGCTCTATCCAAAATTTAAATAGGGGTATAATGGAGGCAAACAACTCAGAAATATAAAATACTGTTGTTAGCTGTGTAAGGTGTAAAATGTTAATAATGAAAATGTTTGCAGTGTTATATGTGATTATGTTGTAAGAAAAGTCATTACTGTGGTGAATAGACAGGGCGGCTTGCACCCACCAATCACATGGAAGGGGCGGCTGTCCATCCCTGGCAATGGTGTCAGCTGCCTGTGTGCAGGCGCTGGCGCCATTTTTAAAGGGCAATCAGCCCTGCTACCTCATTTAAATTTTTAAAGAACTATCCCCTCAAAATATATTAAATAAATTTATAACACCCCTTTCCCACCCCCCAATAACAATTACATTAACTATTTTCCCATTCCCCGCCCCCCCCCATAAAACACTTACCTTTCAAATCTGACCTCCCCACCACACTGAAAATCTTAACTCCTCCCCCCCCTCCCCACCAGTGTCATGCCGCCTTTCCTTGGGCTGGGCCCCCTCGATGTCAGGCTCCATGGCAGACCGCTGCCGGCCCCATCTTTCAGGTCCCGCCACCCCCCACGGCACGGAGCCCGATATCGAGGGCTTCGTAAAATCCAGCCCTGTTTGTGGTCATTTGGGAGGTGGACAGTGGAAACCAGCCATGCCATCACCCACCTGGCCGTAACAATTGGGGGCTTTGAGCTGGGATTTTTGAAACATCAGATTAAATGAGATCTTTGGAAACAGGAGGAAAATTGACCTCTAAAACTGTGGAAATTTAAACACAGGTTTTCTCATATTCTACTTTTCTCTATGATGTCAGAAACAAAAGACCTGGCTGCATTTAATGCTAAGAAGTTTGTAGAGCAGGGAAACATATCCAATAATAAATTAAATCAATTAAATATTGAAGATTTAAAAACCCTAGCTGCCCAGGTAGGAGTTACTTTCAAGAAAAAGGCAAAGAAACCAGAAATAGTGAAGAATTTCGCTATTTTAAATGTACTCCTGAACCAGAAGAAGAAAGCATGAAATCTGAATCTGAAAAATAGCCCTCGCTAGAATGCAGTTGAAAAGAGAACAGATGCAGTTTCAGAAGGAAAATGAGGAAAGAGAGATGCAGTTTAGTTTAGTTATACAGCACTGAAACAGGCCCTTCGACCCACCGAGTCTGTGCCGACCATCAACCACCCATTTATACTAATCCTACATTAATCCCATATTCCTACCACATCCCCACCTGTCCCTATATTTCCCTACTACCTGAGGGGATCTACGAGGCAAGTTCTTTACACAGAGGGTGGTGAGTGCCTGGAACTTGCTGCCGGGGGAGGTGGTAGAAGCAGGTACGATAATGATGTTTAAGAGGCATCTTGACGAACACATGAATAGGATGGGAATAGAGGGCTACGGTTCCCGGAAGTGCAGAATGGCCTTAGTTTAGGCAGGCATCAAGATCGGCGCAGGCATGGAGGGCTGAATGGCCTGTTCCTGTGCTGTACTGTTCTTTGTTCTTTGATACCTACCTACCTATACTAGGGGCAATTTATAATGGCCAATTTACCTACCAACCTGCAAGTCTTTTGGCTTGTGGGAGGAAACCGGAGCACCCGGAGAAAACCCACGCAGAGACAGGGAGAACTTGCAAACTCCACACAGACAGTACCTAGAATTGAACCCGGGTCGCTGGAGCCGTGAGGCTGCGGTGCTAACCACTGCGCCGCCCATAGATGTGTGTGTTTTTATTTTACTCTTCTCCTTCTGCTTCTCTCTCCCACCTGAGAGGAAATGCAGCTTTAAGAGGAAAGGGAGTACCAGTTGAAAAGAGAGGAAATACAATTGCAGAGGGAAAGAGAAGAAAGAGGCAGCAGCGAAAGAGGTTGATTTAGAAAAGCTGCAAGCACAATGTTAGAATGCTGCCAATGATTTAAACAATATGTCCATTTCAGAGCAAAATTTTGACTTTGCGAGATACTCAAGATGAGTGCCAAAATTTAATGAGAAGGAGGTTGAGTCTAATTTTATCTCATTTTAAAAGATTATTAATAGACTAAAATGGCCAAAAGAACATTGGACTAGACTCCTGCAAGGCAAATTAGTGGGTAGAGCTCATGAAGCTTTTTCTCTGTTATCAGAAGAGAGTTCTTCTGACTACGAACAAACTAAAACAGCAATTCTAAATGCATATGAGTTAGTACCTGAAGCCTATCAACAGAAATTCAGAAAAGCTCAGAAAAGACCTGCTCAGACTGTCATTAAATTTTAAAGAATTAAACATATGGCTTTTGATATAAAAACAAGAAATGCTGGAAATACTCAGCAGGTCTGGCAGCATCTGTGGAGAGAGAAGCAGAGTTAACGTTTCAGGTCAGTGACCCTTCTTCAGAACTAGCAAATATTGGAAATGTAAAAGGTTATAAGCAAGTAAAGTGGGGCTGGGGCAAGAGATAACAAAGGAGAAGGTGTAAATAGGACAAGGTCACAGAATAGCTGACCAGAAGGTCGTGGAGCAAAGGCAAACAATATGTTAATGGTGTGTTGAAAGTCAAAGCATTAGTACAGATAGGGTGTTAATGGACTGAAAATTGAACAGCCGCAAGTACAAACATGAAAAAAAAAGTGGGTAAGCAAACTAAGATGAAATAAAATAAAACAAACACACAAAAAAAAATTTTTTAAGGAAAAAGAAAAAAATAACTGAAAAAAGTAAAATGGGAGGCTCATCATGCTCTGAAATTATTGAACTCAATGTTCAGTCCGGCAGGCTGTAGTGTGCCTAATCGGTAAATGAGATGCTGTTCCTCGAGCTTGCATTGATGTTCACTGGAACACTGCAGCAATCCCAGGACAGAGATGTGAGCATGAGAGCAGGGGGGAGTGTTGAAATGGCAAGCAACTGGAAGCTCGGGGTCCTGCTTGCGGACTGAGTGGAGGTGTTCCGCAAAGCGGTCACCCAGTCTGGGTTTGGTCTCCCCAATGTAGAGGAGACCACATTGTGAGCAGCGAATACAGTATACTACATTGAAAGAAGTACAAGTAAATCGCTGCTTCACCTGAAAGGAGTGTTTGGGGCCTGGGATAGTGAGGAGAGAGGAGGTAAATGGGCAGGTATTACACCTCCTGCGATTGCAGGGGAAGGTGCCATGGGACGGGGACGAGGTGGTGGGGATAATGGAGGAGTGGTCCAGGGTGTTACGGAGGGAACAATCCCTTCGGAATGCTGACAGGGGAAGGGAAGGGAAGATGCGTTTGGTAGTGGCATCACGCTGGAGGTGGCGGAAATGGTGGAGGATAACCCTTTGGATATGGAAGCTGATGGGGTGGAAAGTGAGGACAAGGGGAACCCTGTCACGGTTCTGGGAGGGAGGGGAAGGGGTGAGGTGCAGGAAATGGGCCGGACATGGTTGAGGAAAAAGGAAGACATATCAGAAGCGCTGTCATGGAAGGTAGCATCATCAGAGCCGATGCGTCGGAGACGGAGAAACTGGGAGAATGGAATGGAGTCCTTACAGGAGGCAGGGTGTGAAGAAGTGTAGTCGAGGTAGCTGTGGGAGTCAGTGGGCTTATAATGGATATTATTAGACAACCTATCCCCAGAGATGGAGTCGAGGAAGGGAAGGGAAGCGTCGGAGATGGACCATGTAAAGGTGAGAGAAGGGTGGAAATTAGAAGCAAAGTTGATAAAGTTTTCCAGTTCGGGGCGGGAGCAGGAAACGGCACTGATACAGTCATCAATGTACCGGAAAGCAGCGATTTACTTGTACTTCATTCAATGAAGTATACTGTATTCGCTGCTCACAATGTGGTCTCCTCTACACTGGGGAGACCAAATGCAGACTGTTTGACTCCTTTGTGGAACACCTCCGCTCAGTCCGTAAGCAGGACCCCGAGCTTCCAGTTGCTTGCCATTTCAACACACCCCCCTGCTCTCATGCTCACATCTCTGTCCTGGGATTGCTGCAGTGTTCCAGTGAACATCAACGCAAGCTCGAGGAACAGCATCTCATTTACCGATTAGGCACACTACAGCCTGCCGGACTGAACATTGAGTTGAGTAATTTCAGAGCATGACGGGCCCCCCATTTTACTTTTATTTTCAGTTATTTTTTCTTTTTCCTTTTTTAAAATTTTTTTTGTGCGTTTATTTTATTTTATTTCATCTTAGTTTGTTCAGTTTGCTTACCCACTGTTTTTTTTCATGTTTGTACTTGCGGCTGTTCAATTTTCAGTCCATTAACACCCTATCTGTACTAATGCTTTGTCTTTCAACACACCATTAACATATTATTTGTCTTTGCTCCACAGCCTTCTGGTCAGCTATTCTGTGACCTTGTCCTATTTACACCTCCTTTGTTATCTCTTGCCCCACCCCTGCTTTACTTGCTTATTACCTTTTACATTTCTAATATTTGCCAGTTCTGAAGAAGGGTCACTGACCTGAAATGTTAACTCTGCTTCTCTCTCCACAGATGCTACCAGACCTGCTGAGTATTTCCAGCATTTCTTGTTTTTATTTCAGATTTCCAGCATCCGCAGTATTTTGCTTTTATTATATGGCTTTTGATCACTGGATATGATCTCTCAAGCTAGAACCCTCCTATGAAAGTTGGAGAGAGGTGATTCTTATTCGAAGAATTTAAAAATAGCATCCCAGTTAATATAAGAACCTATATTGAGGAGCAGATAATTACAAGGGTGAAAGAAGCTTCAGTCATGGCAGACGACTGTGAGCTTAACTCATTAACTGGGGATTTCATTCAGTTTAGTTTTTATAGTAAAAATCTTAAATGTGAAGCCTTGTCACGTAATTCTTTAAATGGGTCTGGGGGTTCATATCTCATTTTTCATGTTAACAATCTCTCTGAGGTTGCAACAATAGAAAGCTGTAGAAATCACATCACATTCTAGGGCAAGAAAGAAATAGTTATACTGCATGTTTGACATTCGTGCACTGTAATCTTTTGCACAGCATCAACACCACATACATAGTATAAAAGAAGTCATCAACTTGGTGTGCTCGAAGGAGATGATCTTCTGTTATTAGCACTGATGCACACACAACTTTTAGGTTTTAAGGTATAAAAGTATTCCTTAAAAGTAAAAGTATACCACGGTATTAGTTAACAGGCAAAAAACAGAGAGTAGGAATAAATGAGTCATTCTCGTGTTGGCAGGCTGTGACGAGTGGGTTACCATAAGGATCGGTACTTGGGCCCCAGCTGTTCATAATATATATCAATGATTTGGATGTGGGGACCAAACGTAATATTTCCAAGTTCGCTGACAGGAATGTGTGTTGTGAGGAAGATGCAAAGCAGCTTCAAGGGGATTTGGATAGACTTAGTGAGTAGGCAAGAACATAGCAGATGGAAGTTAATATGGAAAAATGTGAGGTTGTCTTAGGTAGGAGGAATAGATGTGCAGAGTATTTCTTAAATGGTAAGAGATTAGAAAGTGTAGATGTACAAAGGGATCTGGTGTCCTCGTCAATAAGTCACTGAAAGCTAACATGCAGGTGCAGCAAGCAATTAGGAAGGCTAATGGTATGTTAGCCTTTACTGAAAGAGGATTTTAGTACAGGAGTAGTGAAGTCTTGCTTTAATTGTATAGAACCTTGGTTACACTGCACCTGGAGTACTATGTGCAGTTTTGGGACCGTTACCTTAGGAAGGGTATTATTGCCATAGAGGGAGTGCAACTAAGGTTCACCAGACTTGTTCCCGGGATGGTGGAACTGTCCTATGAAGAGAGATTGGAGAAACTGGGCATGTATTCCCTAGAGTTTTGAAGAGGTGATCTCATTGAAACCTACAAAATACTTAAAGGGATAGACAGGGTAGATGCAGGTAAGATGTTTCCCCTGGTTGGGAAGTCTAGAACCAAGGGACACAATTTCAAAATAAGGGGGAAGCCACTTAGGACCGAGATGAGGAGAAATTTCTTTACTCAGTGGGGTTGTGAACCTTTGGAATTCGCTACCCCAGAGGGCTTGGCAAGCTCAGTCACCGAGTATGTTTAAAGCAGAGATTGACAAATTTCTAAATACCAATGATATAAAGGGATATGGGGATAGTGTGGGGAAAAGGGATTGAAGTGGATGGTCAGCCATGGTCGTATTTAATGGCAAAGCAGGCTCGATGGCCTGAATGGCCTACTCCTGCTCCTATGTTCCTATAAGAAATTCAGGCAGCCCGATGCACTGTCAGCTCAATTTCCAGTGATAAGAAACAGCTGACTATCTGTCAGTTCTTTTGTACTGCCTATTCTGGAAGCCTCACTCTAGCATCAAAAATTACACCAACAATTGCAGGCTGATTAACAGCTGTCAATGCATGGTTTTCAGGACCAATAGCTCAAACTCTGCATTTTTCCATTCAGCAGTAGTGAGAGTGAGCAGTCTAATTCGATATTCCTGCTCACATTGCTGTTTAAAATGCAGACAATGCTACACAATAGGTAAGTTAGCATATGTAAAGAGAAAAAAGGAGCTGACATATAGGTTTAAGATCCTTCCTCCGAACTGAAAACTGAAGGATAATTAAGCCCTTTTGTTATGGAGAAGAGAGAGAAAATTTAGGAAATAGGGATGGAGACAACAATCACAAACCAGAGGGAATGTTAAAAAATATACTGATAGTGCATTGCTTATATATTCACTAAGGGAAAAATGTGTAATTTTTATAACATCACAATTCACAACATTACACCTGATAATCAAACTGGTACCTGAATTGAACTTTCACTGCAGCAATTTGATTGCCCTTTTTCAGTTCTCCACTTTTAAATCTTTATTTTAAATCAGGAAACATTGTCACTGGAGCAGGCATCTTGAACTTGACAATACAATCAGATTCCAATAAATCAACCGATTTTATTTTAAACAGATCTAGCTGAAATTGCAATAAAATTGAAGCCTTGTGCAAGGGCAAGAATTAGCTTAATGACAGAGGTACTCCTCTCCCCATTTTCAAAATGTTTAATGGTCACATTAAATTTAAGTTTAATCAATTATATTACGTGCAACAAGCCAATTCATATGCTTTATGGATGCTCCTGTCTATGTCTCCTATAGTTAAAATAGTTGGCATGTAAATAGGCTGTCATTCGTGAGTGATGCCTTGCTAGACTGAGGTGCTACAGAGCACTAATGGAAGCAGACCCCAGCAAGATGTCAATGCCTTTAGGTAAGGAGAAAAAGGGTGCGAGAGAAAATTGGCAAGAAAAAGAAAACATAGTTGACAGCCTAAATCCTACAGACTGACTTTATTATTCCTCTGTTTTATTGAAATATTATTTGAACTGAAGAGAAAGGAACATTAGAGACAATAATAATCAGACAGCATGTTCTACACCTGAATATAGGATTCTGTTGTCTGCATAATACTACCTCTTATTAGTTCAATGTATTATCTCTGGATATTCTGTTAAATAATTCTTTTAATGTATTGCAACAAATATATTTCAAAAGATATAGAAAATTCTCTTTTCGACAATTTGAAAGGCTTGTTATGTCACATATTATTTGTTTTTTATTGCAGTCTGGAAGCTGCCAGTATTGGATTTATCATAATTATTGACAGAAGACGGGACAAATGGAGTTCAGTCAAAGCATCTTTAATGCGTATAGCAGTGAGTAGAATTAAAGTTTTTTGGTTACTGAAATTAGATTTATTCAGAGATATCTGGATCCTTCTCATGTGCCATTTCCCAGAAATAAGACAAGTCTTCGTAAAGCAATTATTTACAAAACATAAACTGGAAAAAATAGTATTTTATTGATAGATATTCAAAGCTGAGATATTTCATGCATACTACAGCTTGATAAAAGGTATCCAGTTAGCATCATCTGGTTAATCAACTAGCTAATACAATAAGTATGGTGGAAATGGTGGGGCATAATACAAACATTTGGACTTAGCATCATTTTCAGAGATTCGCATCATAGTGTAGCTGGCGTCAATAGTACACAATTTCTGTCAAATAATTAAAGTCCAACACAAGTCAAACTTAGGGAGCTGTGTTCTAAAAGGTTCATTATCCATGCTGGCAACTGAATCACTTTTGAAATTAGAGAATAAAACTAAAACAATATGCAATGGCGCTACTAACGAAAGTATCAGTAATGCTCCATTTTTAAATTCACACTATTATTCATTATTAATTAATCCTTACTTGGAGATTAGCATACTAAATGACTTGTGATTATTTGATTAGCACATACAAAATTCACAATTCTTAAACTATGTAAAATGTATTGTGAAACAGCAATTCTATTGCTTTCTTATGTGAATAGTACACTCATTCTTTTCTTGCCTATTGTACTGACAGATAAGAATATGTGATTGCACACTGTAGTAAATATTCTATTCTTGCAGCTAATATATAATGGCACTGAAATAGTGATATATTTAAAATTTCAATCAATACACCATCAGTGACATTTGTTTCAGATATTATTGCCCATAAATGGATTAAAAAGAGTGTAGTATTTTGGTAAAGGCTTTTCAGAAAATTGATAACTGTGCAGAAGGCCACTCATAAATGGATTTCAACAGGTCATGATTTAATGACAGGCTTAAGAATAAGAAGCTCCTTTGTAGTTTAAGCACCTGTTGTTGCTGTTGCTGTACTATCTCGTTTGTAATAACCAAAATGGTTAGCAGCGCTGGGTAATATAGCAAACTCTGAAACAAAGAATGCTGTTGTGGACAGAACACCATGTTGTCCATTTTACACTAATTATAAAAAGGATTATATTAGCTGGAAGTTTTTATTCCTGGATTCTTCCTTTAAACAGAACTAAGAATATTAAAAGAGCCAAAGGAGTATATTTGGGTATGTGAATCCTTTATCAATCATATTCTGAATGGGAACCAAACCTACAAAGAAAAAAAATCAGTGTTTCTGTCCCAGTTGTACCAATGAATTGCAAACTTAAACCATTTTTGGCAGATTACATTTATTCATGAAATAAATGTAGAGCATCCACCACTATTGATGCCAGTGGGCTTTACAGTGGAACTAATGGTGACAAAAAATTAGTGCCAGCTTATTTCTCTGTGAATTTTAATTCAATTTCCTCACACTGTTAAGCTTAATTACTCTTCTTACCCACAACATTATTAGCATTACTGTTAAAACAAAAATATTTAACAAATTAAAAGCACTGTTAACCCTAATTATGATTAATTAACTAAATTTCAAAAATAAATTATTAATAGTGAAATTCTGAAGGGAGTGAAAATTGATATGTTTTTGGACATTGCTAACAAGTGTGCTTCATTTGTGAAGATAAATAGAGTATTTTTTATTTTTTCCAGCTCTCCAATGTAGAGATAAATGTTTTCTTACTCTGCGCACTCCTCGTTAATGCATCGACATCTAGCCTGTAGGATAGATCATCCCCTTTCACAGGTTTTCATAAGAACATGGGAAATAGGAGCAGGAGGAGACCATACAGTCTCTCGAGTCTGCTACACCATTCAATACAATCATGGCTGATCTTCTGCCTCAGCTCCATTTTCCCACCCACCCCCCAATATTCCCTATTCCCCGAGTAACCAAAAATCTGTCTATCTCACTCTTAAATACATTCATTGATGGAGTATCCACAACCTTCTGGGATAGAGAATTTGAAAGATTCACAACCCTTTGAATGAAGAAATTTCTCCTCATCTCAATCCTAAATGATCAGCCCCTTATCCTGAGACTGTACCCCTGTGTTCTAGATTCCCCAGCTAGGGGAAACAATAGGTGGAATTTAATGGGACCCTTAAGTGGTCAATTATTAGCCACTTAAGGAAGTTTTCCCACTGCCGTTGGTATTATACCAGAGGAAGTGAGGGCCTTCACCACACATGGAGGTCAGTCAGTAAAACAAGGCCTCCTCCATTGGCAATCTGTGGCCCACGGAGGGCCCTGATGGCAATAGCCACCCATCTGCTAATCGCACCCCCCCAAGACCCAAGGACTACCTGCACCCCACCCTCGTGGGGCTACCAGACTGGACAGGCAACACTGCCACACTTAGCTGCTATCCAGGGCTGCAGCGCTGGGCCTGGTCCCAGGCCTGGTGTACTACTGGCAGTGGCCACTACTCCTGGTGGTGCTGGCACTACTACTGAGCTGCGAGCCCTCTGATTGGCAGGCAGCTTTGGGAGGCGAAATCCCTGACCTTAAAGGGACGAGGACCCTGGCTTTGGGCAGTTAACTGCCCGAGCGCTGTTCAATTGCGCTGGGGGGGTGGGGGCTCAGAAGGACTAAGGCGGTGTTCCCCTCACCTTTTCAGGTCATCATTGGAACCCCTACTGGCTCCACTAAACTCAGCTCAACCTCTCACTGTCTATCCAGTCAAGCCCCTTCAGAATCTTGCACGTTTCAATGAGGTCACCTCTCATTCTTCTAAACTCCAGGTAGCATAGGCCCAATTTACTCAGCCTCTTATCAAAGGACAATCCTCTCATCCCAAGAACCAAACTAGTGAACCTTCGCTGTACCGCTTCGAAGACAAGTATATCCCTCCTTAGATATGGAGACCAAAACTGCGCACAGTACTTCAGGTGTGGTCTCACCAAAGCCCTGTATCTTAATCTGCTTAAGCTCCTCAACTATTAAGTATATAAAAGTACCCCTGCAAGCAGCTGCGTAACAAAAACTGCAGCAGTTTGGTACTGTACAGACTTTGATGATTCTGTAGTGCAGGAAAGATTTTAAGAACACAAAGAATGTATTCCTAAAGCAACAACTTGCATTTCGGTAGCACCTTTTAAGGCAGACAAATATTCTAAGATGCTTCACAGAGGAAAATGGAAAAACTGTGAATGCCAAGCCAAAAGATGGAACTAGTAGGAGGTGTAAGCTAAAGCTTCCTCAAAGAGGTGGGTTCAGGAATTTCAAAGGACGAGAGGCAGGTGCAGAATTGGTTTTGGGGAAGGAAATCCAGATCATGACAGCTGAAAGCACAACTACCAATGTTGAGGCAAAATGAGTGGGGATACATGAATAAAGTTTCAACTCCCCTTTCCCACCGCCCCCAATAACAATTACATTAACTATTTGCCCTTCCAACCTCCCCCCCACCCCCCCGAAAAACACAGACCTTTAGCATCAGATCTTCCCCCCCCCCCCCACAAACTGCACAAAGTTTAAAGTACAACCCTTCCCACCATCCCCTACACCCATGAGGTTTATTTGACCCCATCCTCCCCACCAGTGTCGCGCCTCATTTCCCTGGACAGGGATCTGAAGGCGCGGGAATATCAGCTGCTGCGCCAAAGATCACAGCGGGCCCTCAAGATCACTGGTGAGTACATTTAAATTAATTAATTTTATTGCTTTAAATATTCAAATTGTGGTCCCGTCGCGCAGCAGCAGGTGGAGGTGGGCCAGGCCCTGCTGGCATTGATGAGTGAGGCGGGCCTCATCAGGAGCCATCTACAGGCTTCCCACAGCCACAGATCACGACGTTGAGGGCTGCTTAAAATCCAGTTCGTAGTTACTAGGAATGTCCTTACACCCTTTCTTAAATAAAGCTGTCACATGTGCCCCTCTCTAATCTCCTGGGACCTCCCCCACATCTAGGGAAGATTGGAAGTTCATGGCAAGCCCTTCTGCTCTCTCCACTCCCACTTCTTCTAGCGACCTGTGATGCAAGCCATCTAGACCAGGTGACTTATTTGCCCAAAACATAGACAGCCTTTCCAGTGCATCCTGCCTACCAATTTTCACCTTATCCCTTACCTCTACCATCTCTGCTTCTACCAACATTTTGGTAGCTTCCTTTTCCTTAGTAAACACCGATATAAAGTACTCATTAAGTATTCTAGCCTTTCCTGTGCTTCTAAGCATATATCACATTATTTGACCCTAATAGGCCTCACTCCACCTCTTACTACCCATTTATTATTTGCATGCCAGTAGAAGATTTTTGGGTTCCCTTTTATGTTAACTGCCATTCTGTTCTCATATTCTCTCTCTACCAGTCTGATTTTCCTCTTCACTTCCCTTTATTGTATTTGGCCTGGTTATCACTTGAAGAATTCACCTGACATACATCATACACTCTCTTTTTTTGTTTCATCATGTTGTCTGTCTTTCTCATCATTCAAGGAGCTCTGCCTTTGGTTCGCTTATCTTTCACCCTTGTGGAACTTTATCTAGCCTGTGCCTTGGGATGTTTTACTACATAGAAGATGTGATATAATTGCAAGTTGTAGTTGTTGTTACAGTCAGAGAGAGTATTGTTCATGATTTTGGCTAAAGCCATTTTGTTGTTTTAGGCAGGTTGGAAACCTGACTGAAGCATTTCAAATAGGGAGTTATGTGAGAGATGGGCACAGAACTGGGAGGTGACAACACATTTAAGAACTTTGGACAGAAATGGAAGTTTTACAAGATTTAGTATTTTTCTAAATGCCAACTCAAATCGGCAGAAATAGGTAGAAACTCAAAAATATGCCATACTTTAGGACTCTACATTGAAGTAATTAGCAATGAGTGTTACGTAATAGAAAAATATGCACATTGGCTGGATTTTACCAAGCTCTCGTGTCATGATCCATGGCGGGGGGTGATGGGGTCCTGAAGGTGGGTCTGGATGAGGCCTGCCACGGACCTCGATGCCAGGAGAGTCCAGCACGATGGGGTCCAATGCACATAATAGGTGTAGGGGATGGTGGGAAGGGTTGAACTTCAAACTTTGTGCAGTTTGGGGGGGAAAGGTCAGATGTAAAAGGTAAGTGTTTATGGGGGAAAGGGCAAATATTTAATGGAATCGTTATTAGGAGGTGGGAAAGGGGCATAAGAAATTTATTTAATTTTTTCGATTATGTTTAAAAAATTTAAATTAGGCAGCAGGGCTGCCTGCCCTTTAAAAATAGTGTCAGCCTGGGCCAAACAGCCCACCCCCTCCACCTTATTTAAATAAGCCACCGCGCTTCAGATTGCGGCAGCTCTTTGGTGTGCAGCCCGTGCGTGCAGGCCACCATTTTTTGAGCTCACCGCCAAAATCGGCGGCGGTCTCTTAAAATCCAGCACACTGCCTTTTTCCCTGTCATCTGTGTCCAATTTATTTCTCTCTTTTCCTATGGAGTCTTTCTTCTGTTTCTTTATCCCTGTTCTCTTTCTTGTCTTTGACTTTCTCTTTTTCCCTCTTTATATTTATTTATTTAGAGATACAGCACTGAAACAGGCCCTTCGGCCCACCAAGTCTGTGCCGACCATCAACCACCCATTTATACAAATCCTACATTAATCCCATATTCCTACCACATCCCCACCTTCCCTCAATTCCCCTACCACCTACCTATACTAGGGGCAATTTATAATGGCCAATTTACCTATCAACCTGCAAGTCTTTGGCTGTGGGAGGAAACCGGAGCACCTGGCGAAAACCCACACGGTCACAGGGAGAACTTGCAAATTCCATACAGGCAGCACCCAGAATCAAACCCAGGTCGCTGGAGCTGTGAGGCTGCGGTGTTAACCACTGTGCCGCCCATATATGTGTGTGTTTTTATTTTACTCTTCTCCTTCTGCTTCTCTCTCCCTCCTGTGTGATTTATTTGTCGTTTTTCATGATTTTCTTAACTTTTTGCACAATAGATCAGATGCAGACAAAAATCCCTGGAAAACTGTTGCATAACAAAAACACTTAAGCTACTGGCACCATTCAGATCCTTGTTGGATACCTGATCTGGTTAGATCCAAGAAGACTAATATAAAGTTGCACTGAAATATAATTCATGCAGTAAAACTTCCCAATAGCAGCAACATACTTAAAAATGAACATGACAGGAAATTATTTGTATATAAATATTACATGATAGCAATCCATGGTGTCAGAACATAGGTCCTTTTGTGCTTGAATGAAGTAAAATTGCACATTTTGAAGACAAATAATTGAGTTATAGATCTAAAGAATGGTCACATTTCTGTACCTGAGAATATTAAGTGCAATGCACAGTATTCGATTAATAATTTTAAGAAATATCAATAACATTGTATTTTATGGAACTGATATTAAATTAATAGTAAAGTGCAAATGATTGGGAATGAGTTACTCATGAATTAATTTTTTTATATTGTAATGGCTGTCACATTATCTTTCTTGTCAGGTAAACTCGGTGTAACTAATAATGCTACACACATGCTAACCTAGAAAACATACAAAAGCTAACTTACAGCTTCAAAATGCTAACAAAGCTTCAAAAAGCATCGTTCTTCTATTCCCACCAACCACTGCACTTTATGCTGGTGCTCTTTTTCATCTCCAACCCCCTCCCACCTCCAATCCATTAATATTGGCACTTTCATTCTGCCCTGCTCCAAGGCACTGCTCCCAGCTTTTAACCATTTCCTCTTTCCTTTACTACCATCCATTTTTTCTCTTCCCTTCAGGGACAATTATTTCCTTCCCCCTTCATTGCTCACTTTCCTCTCCCCTCCATTCCCACCCATTTCTACTGTCCTAGATAAGCATAGATCCTAATAGAGAGGACTGGGCCCTTCTCACTTCAGTGTGATAGCTTATTCTTTATATTGTCCGCAATAATTCCCACCTGCTGTATACAAAGGTTGTAATCACTACTATGAGCCTTAGGACCGAGGGGTGATGGATCCTACCAGCAGCTAAAAAGGGCCTGGTCTGCAAATGCTGTCCAGATCCCCTAACGCTGATATGTTGACATGTATGAAACTGCAAGACACTGAATTTAGAGACTTTTCTCTTTTATTTTTTAGGGAGCATTTCCAGGGAACCTGCAGCTCGTGTTTGTACTGCGACCTTCCCGTTTCATCCAGAGGACAATTGCTGACATTGGCATCAGGCTTCAACGCGATGACTTTAAAATGAAGGTACCGGTAAGCATATGCTTTTGTCTAGTATTCCTATAAAATCTCAAGTGTACTTTTTCATAGAATTTGATATATTACATAGAATTACATAGAATCTACAGCACAGAAAGAGGCCATTCAGCCCAACTGGTCTGTGTAAATGTTTATCCTTCACGTGAGCCTCCTCCCATCCTACGTCATCTAAACCCATCTGCACATCCTTCAATTCCTTTCTTCCTCAAGTACTTATCCAGCTTCCCCTTCAAAGCCCCTTTTGTTGACACTTTTTATTTTCTTATTTCTGTTTACATTTATGACAGATAATGATTGGTGCTGACAGGAGCAATGGTTAATATGATTATAAGGATTCAAAGGTTAGCTGTTTAAATTGATGGAAAACTTGCTCTGTGTGGGATAACCCAAAGACAATGATGTGCAATTGTAAGTGGGGTAATAAGAATTGAAAAGGGGAAAACGAAAACATCAGGTTTTTGTGCATTGGAGTAAAGTTTAGATTACCGCATGGCTTTGTCAGTTGCTACGACCTTTCTAGGGAGGGAAGACTTTGTTATGACCGAGGTGGGAGGAGTGCACTGTTACTTCACTCCCACTTCTCCACAGGTCACAACATATATTTTTTTAATTTTCCCACTTACCAATACAGTTAATCATATACTCTATTTTTCGCAGAATAGAACACACTAATCAGGTTTCTTTAATGAACAACAAAATTAACAGTTTATTATAAAACGAGTCTTAACTAGTAATGAAGTAAAACATAAACACAGATTAAAACTTTTAAAGTTCCAAATTTAATTTTAAAGTCCCCTTTTTTTATATTAGCAGCTCACACTCACATAGACACAGATATGTATACCGGTTAACCAAAAAAAGGGGATTTTTTAAAATTCAGAGCTCTGTTACAGACAAAAAGCACTTGGATTGATTACGTTCTCATTTTTGAAGAAAACAGTAGATGAAATATATTGTTCCAAAACTGGCATACAGTCTAACCTCTGAGTACACGTAGACAGCACACTAGGATCTTTAGAACAGTTCTTTTCAGGCGGCGTTGAGAATTATTTTTAGCAGGCTTTCTTCAAATACAGGAAACATGATGAATTGACACAGTGGACTTAGAACATTAGAACATTACAGCGCAGTACAGGCCCTTCGGCCCTCGATATTGCGCCGACCTGTGAAACCATCTGACCTACACTATTCCATTTTCATCCATATGTCTATCCAATGACCACTTAAATGTCCTTAAAGTTGGCGAGTCTACTACTGTTGCAGGCAGGGCGTTCCACGCCCCTATTACTCTCTGAGTAAAGAAACTACCTCGAACATCTGTCCTATATCTATCACCTCTCAACTTAAAGCTATGTCCCCTCGTGTTTGCCATCACCATCCGAGGAAAAAGACTCTCACTATCCACCCTATGTAACCCACTGATTATCTTATATGTCTCTATTAAGTCACCTCTCCTCCTCCTTCTCTCCAACGAAAACAACCTGAAGTCCCTCAGCCTTTCCTCGTAAGACCTTCCCTCCATACCAGGCAACATCCTAGTAAATCTCCTCTGCACCCTTTCCAAAGCTTCCACATCCTTCCTATAATGCGGTGACCAGAACTGCACGCAATACTCCAGGTGCGGCCTCACCAGAGTTTTGTACAGCTGCAGCATGACCTCGTGGCTCCGAAACTCGATCCCCCTACTAATAAAAGCTAACACACCATATGCCTTCTTAACAGCCCTATTAACCTGGGTAGCAACTTTCAGGGATTTATGTACCTGGACACCAAGACCTCTCTGCTCATCTACACTACCAAGAATCTTCCCATTAGCCCAGTACTCTGCATTCCTGTTACTCCTTCCAAAGTGAATCACCTCACACTTTTCCGCATTAAACTCCATTTGCCATCTCTCAGCCCAGCTCTGCAGCCTATCTATGTCCCTCTGTACCCTACAACATCCTTTGGCACTATCCACAACTCCACCGACCTTCGTGTCATCCACAAATTCACTAACCCACCCTTCTACACCCTCATCCAGGTCATTTATAAAAATGACAAACAGCAGTGGCCCCAAAACAGATCCTTGCGGTATACCACTAGTAACTAAACTCCAGGATGAATATTTGCCATCAACCACCACCCTCTGTCTTCTTTCAGCTAGCCAATTTCTGATCCAAAGCTCTAAATCACCTTCAACCCCATACTTCCGTATTTTCTGCAATAGCCTACCGTGGGGAACCTTATCAAACGCCTTACTGAAATCCATATACACCACATCCGGTGCTTTACCCTCATCCACCTGTTTGGTCACCTTCTCGAAAAACTCAATAAGGTTTGTGAGGCATGACCTACCCTTCACAAAACCGTGCTGACTATCGCCAATGAACTTATTCTTTTCAAGATGATTATAAATCCTATCTCTTATAACCTTTTCCAACATTTTACCCACAACCGAAGTAAGGCTCACAGGTCTATAATTACCAGGGCTGTCTCTACTCCCCTTCTTGAACAAGGGGACAACATTTGCTATCCTCCAGTCTTGCGGCACTATTCCTGTCGACAATGACGACATAAAGATTAAGGACAAAGGCTCTGCAATCTCCTCCCTGGCTTCCCAGAGAATCCTAGGATAAATCCCATCTGGCCCAGGGGACTTATCTATTTTCACACTTTCCAAAATTGCTAACACCTCCTCCTTGTGAACCTCAATCCCATCTAGCCTAGTAGTCTGAATCTCAGTATTCTCCTCAACAACATTTTCTTTCTCTACTGTAAATACTGACGAAAAATATTCATTTAACGCTTCCCCTATCTCCTCTGATTCCACACACAACTTCCCACTACTATCCTTGATTGGCCCTAATCTAACTCTAGTCATTCTTTTATTCCTGATATACCTATAGAAAGCCTTAGGGTTTTCCTTGATCCTATCCGCCAATGACTTCTCGTGTCCTCTCCTTGCTCTTCTTAGCTCTCCCTTTAGATCCTTCCTGGCTGGCTTGTAACTCTCAAGCGCCCTAACTGAGCCTTCACGTCTCATCCTAACATAAGCCGCCTTCTTCCTCTTGACAAGCGCTTCAACTTCTTTAGTAAACCATGGCTCCCTCACTCGACAACTTCCTCCCTGCCTGACAGGTACATACTTATCAAGGACACGCAGTAGCTGCTCCTTGAATAAGCTCCACATTTCGATTGTGCCCATCCCCTGCAGTTTCCTTCCCCATCCTACGCATCCTAAATCTTGCCTAATCGCATCATAATTTCCTTTCCCCCAGCTATAATTCTTACCCTGCGGTATATACCTGTCTCTGCCCATCGCTAAGGTAAACCTAACTGAATTGTGATCACTATCACCAAAGTGCTCACCTACATCTAAATCTAACACCTGGCCGGGTTCATTACCCAGTACCAAATCCAATGTGGCATCACCCCTGGTTGGCCTGTCTACATACTGTGTCAGAAAACCCTTCTGCACACACTGGACAAAAACTGACCCATCTAAAGTACTCGAACTATAGTATTTCCAGTCAATATTTGGAAAGTTAAAGTCCCCCATAACAACTACCCTGTTACTCTCGCTCCTGTCGAGAATCATCTTCACTATCCTTTCCTCTACATCTCTGGAACTATTCGGAGGTCTATAGAAAACTCCCAACAGAGTCTTTAGAGTTTTGCTGGAAAATGAAGCCAGGTTGTGATCTTCTCTTCATCCTTGGAATTCTCTCCTTCATCTGCAGCAGACTTGACTTTATCTTACTCCGATCTTCTCTTCATCCTTGGAATTCTCTCCTTCATCTGCAGCAGACTTGACTTTATCTTACTCCGATCTTCTCTTCATCCTTGGAATTCTCTCCTTCATCTGCAGCAGACTTGACTTTATCTTACTCCAGAAGGTAAAAACACACGCACACTTTAACTGACCCACAATCAAAAAGCTTGTCAGTTTTCTGCCTATCCCAGGTGTTCTGCTGCCATTGGAGGTTGGAATGGCCTAGGTTCTGGACTGGAGGCGACGTAGGTTAAATAGTTTCCCGCTCATCCTGTAGTGTAGATCTAATCCAGCAGGGGAGCTTCTTGGAGATGAGGTGGAGTGTTTCGGTGAGGAAGATGGAAAAGAGCATTGTTGCAATGACACAGCCTTGCTTGACCCCAGTTTGCACTCGGATTGGGTCAGTGGCAGATCCGTTGGCAAGGATTACAGCGTGCATGTCGTCGTGCATCAGGCGGAGGATGGTGACGAATTTCTCCGGACAGCCAAATTTGAGGAGGATGCATGCCTGACACAAGACTCCCAAAACAAGATTTCTACTCCAAGCTCCGTCATGGTAAGAGGCTACCAGAAGGGCAGAGGAAATGCTACAAGGATGCCCTTAAAGCCTCCCTGAAAAAATGTGACATCCCCACTGATTCATGGGAATCTCTTGTCCGAGACTGCCCAAAATGGAGAAGAAGCATCTGCGAAGATGCTAGCCAGTTTGAACAACATCAACATGCCCAGGCAATGACCAAATGCAAACAGCAAAAGAAGCTTTTGGAATTTCAAGCATCCCATTCACTCACCTCACCAAACACCACCTGCCCCACCTGTGGCAGAGTGTGCAGATCCAGAATTGGGCTGTTCAGTCACCTTAGGACCCACAATTCTGGAGTGGAAGAAAGTAATCCTCGTTCCTGAGGGACTGCCTAAGAAGAAGAAGCTGCTACTGGGCTTGTCCAATCAAGGGAACACTTGTCACTTCTCTGCCCCTGTTACCAGGGTTTCTGTTCTATCTTTAACTTGAGTCACGTGACAACCAGTAACATTGTTGCCATCAGTTATTTCAGGGCCCCCTTGATGGCTTCCTTGTTTTTAAAAAAAACTGGTCCAACATTTATTCAGTTCAACTATAAATTCCATTCAAATATTTTCAACAAAAAAGAAACAGAATCACTGTCATAACAACCTATCCCTGAGTGATTTGCAAATCTTAACCAAGGCTAGGCTAAAGGAATTGGCAGCAAAGTTGGAGTTAGAGCTAAAACCAGGAGTTAAGAAAGCAGACATAATTAAAGAAATAGCACAACATTTGAAATTGGAAGAAGGAAAAGGCAATCCAGCTAATAATTCTGTTGAATTAGCTAGGATTCAGTTTCAGATGAAGCAGCTTGAGCTTGAACAGGATAGAGAATTGAAAACGAAAAAACTTGAGCTTGAGCAGAAAAAATGAGAAAGACAAATTCCAAGGGGGGGACCCACTATCAGTGGTTAACTAAAACAGTTGAAGATAGTATCAAAGATAGTAAAGATAGTATAAAGCATATAATTGCGCAAAGATGGGTGGCAGATCAGAAGATTGGACAGGATATAAAAAAACAGCAAAGGATGACTGAAAGATTGATAAGGAAGGTAAAATTAGAGTACGAGAGAAAACTAGCTAGAAATATAAAGACAGAGAGTAAGAGTTACTATAGCTATTTAAAAATAAAAGTTAACAAAGTGAACGTTGGTCCCATAGAAAGTGAGTCTGGGGAATTAATAATGGATAATAAAGAGATGGCAGATAAATTGAACAAGTATTTTGCATCGGTCTTCACTATTGAGGATACAAGTAACATGCCAGAATTAACTATAAGTCAGGAAATGGAAGGGAGGGAGGAACTCAAGAAAATTACCATCACCAGGGAAGTGGTACTGAACAAATTGTTGGAGCTGCAGGCTGACAAGTCCCTGGGTCCTGATGTACTTCATCCTCGGATGTTAAAAGAAGTGGCTAGTGAGATAGTTGATGTGTTAGTTTTAATTTTCCAAAATTCCCTAGATTCAGGGAAGGTTCCGCTAGACTGGAAAATAGCGACTAACTCCTTTATTCAAAAAAGGAGGGAGACAGAAAGCAGGAAATTATAGGCTAGTTAGCTTAACATCTGTCTTAGGGAAAATGTTAGAAGCTATTATTAAATATGTTATAGCAGGGCACTTAGAAAAATTTAAGGTAATCAGGCAGAGTCAACATGATTTTATGGAAATAATTCTCCTGGAAGAATTTAAAAATTCACTTCCTCCGTTAGTAAGAACCCACATAAAGAACAGCCAGACAGGCAGCTGAGATTGCTGAGGATTACAAGCTTGTTTACAAGCCCGAACTCTTTATCCGACACCCCCAGAGGCCCAAGAGGGATAGAAGGTGGAAGGGTGAAAGGAAGGCAAGTAGCAACGGACAAGAAGGGATAGCTGGGAACGCCCGGTATTTCCTCCTCAGGCCAGAAGGAAGGTGCTGAGGGTGGAAGTGAGGTCTAAAAGCCTAAGTGGGACAAGGTTATCACAAGGTGGGACACCTTCGTGCAGAATGATGGAATTTGTGAGGTAAATCCATGGGACGTACTAAGGTGCACAAGGCCAATGCAGAAAAAAGGGGCCCTGACTGAGAGTACGACAGATTAGTGATAGATCTGGCTGCAGCTATAAGGCCAAGTACAAAAACTGCTGAGTGAGAGGGAGTTGAACAAGATACCTGAGAGTTGTAGGGAATTTTTGTCAAAAGGAAAAGTAACTCCTTATCCCTCAAGTGAGGCAGGTAAACCTAGGACAGGAGCAACCCAAACTCTCTTGCTGGGGAAAGGCATAACTTTTTCACCAGAGAGCACACTGAATGCCAAGGTTTGAGTGAATGGTATCAGCAGGAAGTATATACTCGTACCTTAGTTTCAGGTGCATCTGGAGTGTGACCTAATGCCTGTAACGGTAACTGTAGGAATTGACCTCCTCCTGGAGAATGATTGGCCGGAGTGAAGGTAGTAGCTTCTCCAGTAGTTACAGAGAGACCAAGTGAAGTTAAAGAGACAGAACAGTTGCAGGAAAAGGTTCCAGGAAATTTTCCTTCATGCGTAGTGACCCAAGCATTGGCTAAACAAGTTCCATTGTTGGAGGTCAAATTGGCACCACAGACAGAAAAGTGAATATTGTGTAATGTGATAGGATTAATTAATGACCTCAGAGTAAAGGCACCTCTAGGTAGCAGTGACCACAATATGTTTGAATTTTACATCCAGTTTGAAAGAGAGGAGAGTGGGTCTAAGACTGGTATTTTAAACTTGAATAAGGGCAACTATGTGGGCATGAAAGCTAACCTAGCTGAAGTGAATTGGTTACTCAGCTTGTAGATAGATCAATAGAGAAGCAGTGGCATATGTTTAAGGGGATATTTCAGAATAAGTATATTCCTACTATAAAAAATTTGAAGGGGAGGATCATCCATGGTTAACTAAAGAAGTTAAGGTAAGCATCAAACTTGAGGAAAAGGCATATAATTGGGTAAAAATGAGTGGCAGTTCAGATGGTTGGTCAGAATATAAAAAACGGCAGAGAATGACTGAAAGGTTAATCAGGAGAAAGAAATTAGAGTATGAGTGGAAGCTAGCTAGAAATGTAAAAACAGATAGCAAGAGTTTCTATAGATATTTAAAAAGGAAAAGTTTAGTAAAGTGAGTGTTGGTCCTCGAGAGAGTGAGAATGGGAGTTGATAGTAGATAATAAGGAAATGGCAGATGCAATGAACAAATATTTTACTTCTGCCTTCACATGAAGATACAAAAAGTATTCAGGCAATAGCTGTAAATCAGGAGGTGAAAGGAAGAGAGGAACTTGCTGAATTTACAATCACCAATGAAGCAGTACTGACCAAACTGATGGAGCTGTAGGCTGACAAGTCCTCAGGTCCTGATCGACTTCATCCTAGGGTCTTAAACGAGGTGGCTAATGAGGTAGTAGATGTGTTGATAATTTTTCAAAATTCGCTAGATTCTGGAAAGGTTCCATCAGACTGGAAAGTAGCAAATATAACCCCTCTATTCAAAAAGGAGGGGGAAGCAGAAAATAGGTAACTGTAGGCCAGTTAGCTTGACGTCTGTTGTGGGGAAATCGATCGTTAAGGAGGTTATAGCTGGGCACTTAGAAAAACTCAAGGTGATCGGGAATGGTTTTGTGAAAGGGAAATCATGTTTAACTAATTTGTTGGAGTTCTTTGAAGGAGTGACATGTGCTGTGGATAAAGGGGAGCCCGTTGACGTGCTGTACTTGGATATCCAGAAGGCATTTGACAAGGTGCCACATAAAAGGTTATTATGCAAAGTAGCTCATGGTGTAGGGGGTAACATATTAGCATGGATAGAAGATTAGATGGTTGGCAGAAAACAGAGAGTATGCATAAATGGGTCCTTTTCTGATTGGTTCGATATGACGAGTGGAGTCCCGCAGAGGTCTATGCTGGGGCCTCAACATTTTACAATTTATATCAATGACTTAGATGAGGGGAGCGATGGCATGGTAGCTACATTTGCAGATGACACAAAGATAGGTAGGAATGTATGTTGTAAAGAGGACATAAGGAGGTTGCAGACCAATATAGATAGGTTGTGAGTGGGCAAAAATCTGGCAGATGGAGTATAATGTGGGAAAATCTGAAGTTTTTCACTTTGGCAGGAAGAATAAAAAAGCAGAGTATTACTTAAACGGAGAACAACAGCAGAATTCCGGGATGCAGAGGGATTTAAGTGTTCTAATGCAGGAATCACAAAAAGTTAGTATGCAGGTACAGCAAGTAATAAAGAAGGCTAATGGAATGCTGTCCTTTATTACGAGAGAAATTGAAAATAAAAGTAAGCATATTATGCTTCAGTTATACAGGGCATTGGTGAGATCACATTTCAAATACTGTGTGCAGTTTTGGTCTCCTTATTCAAGGAAGGATGTAAATGCATTGGAGACAGTTCAGAGGAAGCTTACTAGATTGATAACTGGAATGAGCAGATTGTTTTATGAGGAAAGGTTGGACAGACTGGGCTTGTTTTCACTGGAGTTTAGAAGAGTAAGGGGAGACTTGATTGAAGTATATAAGATCCTGAATGGTCTTGTCAAGGTGGGTGTGAAGAGGATGTTTCCTTTTGTGGGGGAGTCCAGAACGAGGGGGCACTGTTTTAAAATTAGGGGTCACCCTTTTAGGACAGAGATGAGGAAAAATTTTTTCTCTGTGACTTTGGAACTCTCTGCCTCAGAAGGTGGTGGAGGTGGGGTCATTGAATACTTTTAAGGCGGTGGTAGATATATTCTTGTTAGGCAAGGGAATCAAAGGTTATCGGGGGTGCGTGGGAGTGTGGAATTCGAAACATATACAGATCAACCATGATCTGATTGAATGGCGGAGCAGGCTCGAGGGGCCGAATGGCCTACTTCTGCTCCTAATTCATATGTTCGATTGAATATTTGAAACTTTCCCTGGGGATTTGAATAATCCAAATGAAATGTTCAGCAAGTCTTCTCTGATCAAGGCTCAGCAAGCCGATCCAGAGTTAAGTAAAGTGGCACAATCGGCTCTAACTGAAGCTGAAGCAAAGGGAGTTCCGGAAGGGTACTAGATTAGAAATGCGATTCTGATGAGGAAGTAGGGACCTCCTCACAGACCTGTGAGGAGGATGAAGAATGAAAGGTATTTCACCAGATTGTGGTACTGGCCAAGTATCGCTGGGAAATATTAAGGATAGCCCATGAATTTCCTATGGCGGGATATGTAGGGATTTGGAAGACCCAATCACGCATAAGTCGATATTTTTACTGACCAGATCTTTACAAGGACGTTGTGCAGTTTTGTAAAACGTGCCATACGGGCCAGATTGTGGAAAACCGCAACCTGCAATAAAATCGGCACCTCTAATTCCCATACCAGTTTTGGGAAACCATTTAGTGGGGTGTTGATGGACTGTGTGGGACCTTTGCCAAAAGAAAAACGGGACATCAATATATATCCACTCTTATGTATATGGCTACTCGGTTCCCAGAGGCCATTGCCTTGAGAACAATTTCTGTTAAGGTCGTGGTAGAAAAGTTAACCCAGTTTTTCACTCGATATGGATTACGGATTGAGATCCAGTTGGATCAAGATTCCAATTTTATGTCTAAAGTTTTTCAGGACGTTCTGAGTAAACTGGGTATACCACAGTTAAAGTCTTCAGCATACCACCCACAGTCACAATGGGCTTTTGAATGGTACCACCAGACCCTCAAAACGATGATCAGGGCATACTGTCATTCATATCCTTATGATCGGCATAAAGGGTTGGAATTTCTTTTGTTTGCCACTAGGGATTCACCGACTGGGCTGGATTTTATCAGCTCAGCGCCGATCTTGGCGAGCTTCAAAAATGGCGGATGCACGTCACGGAGACACCGCGCTATTCAGCACAGCAGCTCATTTAAATGGCTGGAGTGGACCGCGTTCCACCGCCCCCCACCAACCCCCCCCCCCCACAATTGACATGGAGGAGGTGGGTGGTCCATCTCTGACAGCAGCGTCAGGCACCAACGCCATTTTTAAAGGGCTCCGAGCACTACACTACAATTTAAATTTTTAAAGATACAGTGCTTTTAAAAAATGAAATAAAATTATCCTGACCCTCTCCCACCACCCCCAATAACTATGGAAATAATAACCTGCCCGCTCCCCCCCACCAAAACACTTACCCTGTGCTCCGATCTCTCCCTCCCCCACAAAGTTCATCAACTTTAAACTTTACCCCTTCCCACCACCCACTAGACCAATGAAATTAGTTGTACCCCGCTCCCCTTGCCCCCTCCCCACCACACACTGAGAAACCTACCAGCTCCCCCCTCCCCACCAGCGTTCCGCCTTACATCACCGGACAGAGATCCGAAGGCACGGGAGTGCCGGCTGCCAGCACCAATATGGCACTGGAATGGACGGCGGGACCGGGTAGGTAATTAATTCATTAATTTTACTGAATTAACATGGTTAAACTTTGGTTCCGTTGCCGAGCGCTGGGGAGCTGCCACAAGGCTTTGCTGCCGCCGGCAATATCGGGCTGGGCCTTCCCGGCTTTGAGGCCTGTGGTGGGCCTCTGCCAGGGGCATTTTCTGGCCCTCACTGCCATGACCCATAACGTCAGGGGGGCTGTAAAATCCAGCGCAATGAGCGTTTTAGTCCTTCTAAAGTTAGTTTATGGACATGAGGTAAGAGGTCCTCTAAAAGTAATCAAAGAAAAGTTTTTTGAACAGAGGGATGAATCTTCAGTGTTAGGTTATGCATCCGTGTTCCGGGAGCAGCTCCTGTGAGCCTGCAAAGTGGCCCAGGAACACCTAAAAGCTTCCCAAACAACCATGAAGAAATGGGCAGACAAGCATGCCAAGACCCGAACATTTCAACCAGGGAATGAGGTGTTAGTATTACTGCCTTTATAGCTGAACCACTGAAAGCACAGTTCAGTGGACCATTTAGAGTAGGCAAAAGGATTGGTAAAGTAAATTATTTGATTGACACCCCAGATCGCTGGAAATAGAATCAGCTGTGTCAGCACAATATGTTGAAACAATATCACCACTGGGAGGTGGGTAAGAAAGTACAGGTATGTCCGGTAGAAAGGACAGTGAAGGATAAAGGGATAGTGAGGATGAGGCAGAAGGAAGCCTAGACAATTCTCAGTTTGAACTTCCTACTATCCAGTTAGCTAATACTGAATTGTTAGGGAGATTAGAGACGATGGGCTGAATTTTACTGGCTCCTGGACATCCCAGGTCGCGGCGCGGGAGGTAAAATTCTGCGGGGAAAGGCCTGCCTCGACCTGCGACATTGAGAAGGGCCTGCCGCAAATTACCGGCGGCGGCACCCCAATTAGAATATGTTAAACAGTACTTACCTCTGTAGACTATGCAGCCCGCTGCCTCTCCATTGACACCCTCCTGATTTTATTTTGAACGGGCGGCCGTCACGTGCCGTCCCGTTCACGATTTGAAAAGCTGGCGGGTCATTGGAGGCAAAAGGTTTCGCTTCAGAAGGTAAGTTCCATTTTCCAGGGTCTCACTCTGCATTCTTAAAGGGAGGAGGAAGTGGGGGTTACAGGGGTCTCACTCTGCATACTGGAAGGGAGGAGGGGGGGTTACAGGGGTCTCACTGCATTCTGAAAGGGAGGACGGAGGGCGCAATCACGGGGTCTCACTGCATAGTGGGAGGGAGGGGGGAATACTCTGGGTTCTCTGTGCATTCTTAAAGGGAGGAGGGAGAGGGTCTGGGATTACTGGAGGGAAAGCTCTGCAGGCATAAAGGGAGGTACTGTGTACACTCCCTCTGTAGATAATGTACGCTCTGCGTTTGTCTGTGAGAAAGAGCAATGGCATGCTAGTTACCCTGTGTATGGGGAGGGTGCCAGAGAGGTTAGGAGCATGAAGGTTTTATGGATGGTGGGGGCAATTGATTCAGCTGGTAGGATCTTGATGTGGTCATGCCATGCCACTCTGAGTGTTGGCCAAGATGGGCAATACCATGGCACGCCACATAATTGATCCAGGAAAGCAGCTGATGTACCCGTCAACACCAATCCCTGCCCTGTTAGGAACCTCCGAATACATGAAGGGTACAACATTATTTATCACATGGAAATAGGCATGGATCATCCTACATTGTGTGATCCTCTGCTTCTGAGAATCCGTATCCACCAGAGGCAAAATCAACAGGCAGGTGCGATCCACGTAGAGGCCCCCGGTCATGAGCAGCATCCCCCAAAGGGAGCTCGCCATTACGATTGCCATGCATCTACAGGCCCCAAATGACATGCCATTGGATGTCAGAGCGCCAGTGTCAGAGGTGATTGAGCATGTAGAGAGCGTAGTGACACGTCTCTGTGCCCTGCTCAAAGATTATCTGCAGCCCTTGGGCTGCAGTGGACATTGATCCTTTGGTCCTCATAGTGGCAGCGGTTCTGAAGCTTGACGCCTATGCAGCTTTTCAGGGGCCCATCGGAGACCTTTGTGGTGTCACACAGTCATCTGTGCACCACTGTATCAGAGAGGTCACCAATGCCCTGCACCGGAGGGCCAGTGAGTATATCCGCTTCAGGACGGACTCTCACAGCCAGGTCCAAAGGGCCATCGGTTTCGGCACCATTGCCGGAAAACCATAGGTTCTAATGTTCATAGATTGCACTCATGTGGCCATCAGGCCTCCCGCCAAGCTGCCGCCTGCAGATGTCACCATTAAAGGAATCCTCTCAATCTAGGTGAAGCTGTTATGTGATCACCCCAGATGCTTCATACAAATCTGTGACTGCTTCTGAGGCAGCTGCTATGACACCCAGGACCTGCGCCAGTCCCAGCGGCCACCGCTGTTCACTGAACTGGCTCAGATGGAGGGGTGGCTTGTTGGAGATAAGGGCTATCCTTTGCAGACATGGCTCCCGACACCAGTGAGAGACCCCACCACTGCTGCAGAGGAGAGATACAATGCCAGCCACTGGGCTACAAGAGCCACCATTGAGCGGAAGATCGGCATGCTGAAAGAGTGCTTCCAATGCCTGGATGGATAGGGTGATGCCCTGTACTGCAAGCCGAAAAGGCCAGCTCTTTTCTTTGCTGCTCTGCACAACTACGCACCCAATAGGTGCCAGGCCTAGCATGATGAGGACAGATGTAAACAGGATTCCTCCTTGGACCAAGAGGAGGCTGAAGACATACAACATGAAAGATGCATTGGAGGACAGATGGCACCCAGGCTCTGCACGCAGGGCTAGCAGTGAAATAGGGATGTACGGCAGTGGCTTATCAGACAAAGGCTGTCTGCTCCATAGGAACCGACCTGAGCTCTGTAAGCCACACATCACCCTCGCTCACCTGCTGTGCACCAGTCACATCTGCAGCATCCCTGTGTAAACAATTAGAGGCAGCAGCTGACTAAGCCAATGTCCATGTCACTGCATCCATGGAGACGCTCATGAGTAATGGTGGCATGGCAATGATGTTATTGCATACGTTAGTTCTCCTGAAGGGCCAATGGTGCAAAGGGATGTGACATTGGTGCTACATGCTGGCACACATCATTCACACAAAGAAAAGGACACACATGCTGGTGAGGAACATTTAGTATTTACATTGTTGTGACACCCATGAATTGCCATTTGTCTCAGTGTGTTCTCTGTAAATGGAGAGGTTGCCCCTTCTTGGTGCAACCTCTGCAATAGCAACCTGGCTGGAGGAAGGCTGCTGATCTGATTGCCCTTTGTCTGTGGATAACTTTGACGCTCATACCCTGTGCACACGAGGCCTAGCAGGCCTGGCTGGAGGAGCGCTCGTTCATCCCCTTCCAGAATTGGACCCTTTGACGGTGGATGGTCCCACGGCTATTCACCTCCTCTGCCATCTCCAGCCAGACGGCCTTGTTCAGGCAGGAGGGCCTCTTCTTACTGTCACTGGTGAAAAGGACCTCCCACCTTGCCCACACAACCTGGAGGAGAGTGAGCAGTGAGGCATTGCTGAACTGTGGGGCCACCCTAGAGTACTCCTCTGCCATCCTCGGCTTTTGGTGTGGTCCTTTAAATGCAAAGGTGACTGCACCATGTAACTGCTCTAACTTCTGGCTGTAAGGTTTGTCTTGCACATGTTTGAAAACCAATGCAGGACGAGTGAGGAAATCTGTGCTTCTGTCATGGTTTTTCAACTATTACACATCAACACATGTTCACAAACACTTTGCTTCTGCAGCAGCTGATCATATTTATTGGTGTAATATTTCTAGTTGACAATGCAGCTAGAATATGAAAATTTTTTCCTTTATTTAACAAAGATCATATAATTGCAGTCACATGTATTTTCGCATAACAGTTAGCAGAGAAATGAATACAGATTCCAAATGCATATTAGTCTGCGGCTTTTCACAGTCATGATTAGATGGTCAAAGTAGGTAATTATTCTTCAATTTAGGTTTTATTTCTGTTGTGTCTATTTAAGTCACATCCTGGAATGTGCAAAATTAAGATTATTCACCCAGGTGCGGCAGGCCTACAAGAAGGATGTTACGCTTGAGTGGAAGAAGAGGATCGCAACTTCACAGGCCACTGGGACACAGCAGGGGATGTATGTGGCATTAAAGCAGTAAGTGTTGGGGTAACTCAGCAGGTCAGGCAGCATCTGTGGAGACAGAAGCAGAATTAACTTTCAGGTCTGTGAACTTGGTCAAGTTAACTATGCTTCTCTCTCCACAGTTGCTGCCTGACCTGCTGAGTTTCTCTAGCACTTTCTGTTTTGCTGCCAGATTGACAGCAGCCCCACTTTTCAGCAGTCAGGTAAGTATTTCTTTGACAGTTGTCAGGAAGCAAGGGGTGGGGTGCTTTAAATAAGGCCCTAGCACCTGCTGCATACCTGTCAAAATGTCTCTCACTGCACCGAATGTCCCGCCTCTCCCCACATAATATGGGGGGGGGGGGGCTCGGCGCAGTGATGGTAATGAGCCCCCGCACATAATATCATGGGGGCTCTGCAGCAGCCGCTAAATGTAGGCACCCCGCTGAGTTTAAAAGGTGCCACTGCAGAGTGCAGCGCCCGGATAAAATTCAGCCCTATGCTTTCATATTTAGATGCAGAACAACAAGAAGACCTAACAAGGCTACTCACAGCATTTAAAGGAATCTGTAGGGATAAACCAGGATATACAACCTTAGCCATAAATGATGTGGATGTAGGAGAATCCTCTCCTATAAAACAACATCCTTATTGCTTAAGTCCAGAAAAACAGGCCCAGGTGAAAGCAGAAATCATGCTGGAAAATCATCTAATTGAACCCAGTCACGTTACGGCCTAAACCTGATGGTTCAACTAGATTTTGAATAGGCTACAGTAAGGTTAATGCAGTAACAAAGGCAGACTCTGACCCAATTCCTCGCTTGGAAGACTGTATCGACAGAGTTGGCAGTGCCACGTTTCTTAACAAAATAGATTTGTTAAAGGGGTACTGGCTGGTTCCTTTAACACCCCGAGCTAAAGAAATATCGGCCTTTGTCACACCAGATGGTGTTTCCCAATGCTGAATGATGCCATTCGGGCTAAAAAATGCCCCAGTAATTTTTCGGAGATTAATGAACCAAGTGGTAGCCAGTGTTCCTAATTGTGTGGTTTACCTTGATGATGTGCTGGTATACAATGACACTTGGACCACTTGGAATAACTAAAAGCTCTGTTTAGAAAATTACAATCAGCTGATTTGATGATAAATCTTGCCAAAAGTGAATTTGCAAAAGTGTGAGTAACCTATCTAGGGAATATAGTAGGGCAAGGACAAGTGTTGCCAAGAACAGCAAATGTACAAGCATTGATGGAGTTCCCTGCCCCTAAGACTAAACAAGAAATCATGAGGTTTTTGGGGATGTGCGGTTTCTACTGCAAGTTTGTACCAAATTTTAGTACTGTAGCTTCACTAATGGAAAAAGGAAAGCCAAGATACTGTGGTCAGGAGAGTGCCAAGCATCTTTTGAAAGGCTGAAAGCCATTTTGATCAATGGACTAGTGATGGCTGCCCCAAATTTCACTAAGCCCTTCAAGGTAGCAATTGATGCTGGTGACCTGGGGTTGGTGCAGTCGTGTTAGAAGACGATAGCATAGAAAGGCCAGTGGGATACTTTTCCAAAAAGCTAAATCAACACCAAAAGAGATACTCAACAGTGGAAAAAGAAACCCTGGGTTTACTACTAGCTGTTAAGCATTTTGAAGTCTATGCCTGCCACAACTACAGAGAGACACTGTTATATACTAATCATAAACCCCAACCTTTGTGGGAAAATTCAAAAACCAGAAAGCCAGACCAATTCGATGGAGTTTAGTATTGCAGCCCTTTCACTTAAAGATTATTCACATTGAGGGGAAAAATAATGTAATTGCTGATGCTTTGTCTAGAATTTAGCTCTGCTTTGAGTTGTCTAAGTACAAAGATGGTACAAAGCAGAACTGCATTAGTTGCAGGTAAAGAGTGAATGAAAATAAATACGTAAATGTGTTTAAATTTTTTTCATCTTCTGTTTCATTCCACACTTTGCAATGAAAGGCAACTAAAAATCATGTTTCATTCCTCCAAGGATGGAGGTGTTATGAAAGTGCTTCCGTTTTTTTACATATTTTTTGAAGACTTGTGTTTTGGAATTGTGGAGATGGATTCATTTGAGACTGAAGGAATTCCATGGATGTGTTTCTTTTTAAAGTGTCTGGAAGGACTCTGTTTAAAAACATTTACTGGATGTCACATGTCTTCAGCTTAGTAAGCAACAGGTCCCGAGGGTCTGGCTATGAGAGTTGTTTACAAGAGAAGTGACATGTCAAGATTTATGGTGCTCAAGAGTGCATTTCACTTTTGAATACTGTTTTGAGTCAGTCGGGTTTGTAGACTGCTGATAGAAACACACAGCTCATTATTTCTCCACCTCTCTGAGAAACCCTGCAAAAAAAATCCAGTTTATGATAGCTGTAATGCCTGATGCCGCATTTCTCCTGAGAAGCTTTTGGAAGACTTCCTCTCGACATCTCATGAACAAACTGAAAAGATCCCAGTGACCCATCTACGTGTACCCGGACACCAGCCTATATGCCATCTGGAACATTTCTTATCCTTTATCCTCAAGAATTAACAAGTACTTTGGTCAAAGCATCTTTATTTTTCCTTTAGAGTGTGTGTGTGTGTGTGTGTGTGTGTGTGTGTGTGTGTGTGTGTGTGTGTGTGTGTGTGTGTGTGTGTGTGTGTGTGTGTGTGTGTGTGTGTGTGTGTGTGTGTGTGTGTGTGTGTATTTCAAACTGTTAAAGTTTTGCATATTTATTGACTAAGTCTTGTTTTATAATAAATTGATAATTTTGTTGCTTGTTAAAGAAACCTGGTTTGTGGGTTTTATTCTGAAACTAAAAGAGATGGAGCATATAATTGGCTGCATCGGTAACTGGGTACACATTTAAATATATGTTGTGACCTGTGGAGAAGTGGAACTAGAGAAAGATAGTGCATTCCTCCCACTGCGGCCATAACACAATGAAGGGATGGTGATGTATTTCCAAGTTAGAATGGTGTGTGACTTGGAGGTGGTGCTGATCCTATGCAACTGGTGTCACAGGTTTGGTAAGCGCTGTGAAAGAAGCTTTGGCAATTTGCTGTTGTACATCTTGTTGATGGTAAACCCTATAGCCATCTTGTACCAGTGATGGAGAGAGGGAATGTTTAAGGTGGTAAATGGAGAGCCAGTCAAACGGGCTGCCTCGTCTTGGATGGTGTCAACCTTCTTGAATGTTGGTAGAGCTGCACTCATTCAGGCTATTGGACAGTATTCCATCACACTCCTGATTTGTACCTTTTAGACGGTGGAAAGTCTCTGGGGAGTTGGAGGGTGAGTCTTTCACCACAGGATACCCAGTTTCTGATGTGCTCTTGTAACCATATTATTTATGTAGCTGGTCCAGTGGACTCGACAATGGTAATGTCACTGAATGTCAAGGGGAGGTGTTCATATTTCTCTTGTTGTAAATAGTCATAGCTTGGAAATTTGGTGGCATGAATGTTACTTAAACTTATCAGCCCAAGCCTGAATGCTGTCTAGGTCTTGCTGTATGTCGTTATGGATTGCTTTATTATCTGAGGAGTTGCAAAAGGAGCTGAACACTGTGCAATCATCAACAAACATCCCCCCTTCTGACCTTACAATGGAAGGAAAGTCATTGATGAAACATCTGAAAATGGTTGGGCTTGTATACCGCCCGAGAAACTCCTGCAGCGATATCCTGGGACTGAGGTAATTGCTCTCCAACAACCACAACCATCTTCCTTTGTGCTAGGTATGATTCCAGCCACTGGAAAGTTTTCCTCTGATTCCCATTGACTTCAATTATGCTAAAACTCCTTGATGCCACACTGTCAAATGCTCCCTTGAGCTCTCACATCACCTCTGCAGTTCAGCTCTTTTGTTCCTGTTTGGGTCGAGACTGTAGTGAGGCTCAGACCCAAGTGGTCCTGATGGAACCTGAACTGAGCATCAGTGAACAGGTTGTTGGTCACTTGATAGCAATGTAGACAACACCTTCTCTCGCTTTGCTGATAATTGAGAGTAAGCTGTTGGGGCTGTAATTGGCAGGATTGAATGTGTCTTGCTTTTTGTGGACACAGCATACCTGGGCAATTGTTCACTTTGACAGGTAAGTGTTGGAGGTACCACTAATTCTGGGAGTACAAGTCTTGTACTGAGATTTTGTAGTCAAATGTGCTCAACCATTTCTTAATATCACGTGGAGTGAATTCAATTGACTGAAGACTGGCTTCTATGATGGTGGGGACCTCAGGAATAGGCCGAGACGGTGGATCTGGCAATTCTGGCTGAAGATGGTTTGCAAACCCTTCACCATAAAATGCAAATGTGAAAACTGACTACTTTATTAATGTCATCTGAATCCTATGAATTTGTCACCTTAAAATACAACACCACCAATCAACAAAAAATACATTTGTAAGGCCCAATTTAACTAACAAAATATTATTTCAGTTGTTTCTTTTTATTGCTCATATTTTGGTTGTAGGGAGAATTCATTTTAATATGATTAAGAATGTAGATAATTTTGGAGTCAACAGAGATATTTTGTAAGCTGAGGGCTGTAACAGCTTCAACAAACAAAGTCATAAAATTCTTATACATTGTACCATAGTTATTGTATTTGACTAAAATATCAATAGAATTCCACTTTTAATGCAGCTGACTACAAAAGAACCATCAGCAGTGAAGTCACCTGTAAACATTAAGAATTGATTAGTACCATGGATTCCGAAGAAGGGTCACTGACCCGAAACGTTAACTCTGCTTCTCTTTTCACAGATGCTGCCAGACCTGCTGAGTGGTTCCAGCATTTCTTGTTTTTATTTTATAATGTATTAGTACTGTGCATTCATTGCTTCCATATTAAATGAGGTATTCAACTGCTACCTTTAAGTTTGTACCCTGAAAAATGAATGCCCAACAGAGGAAAATCAGGAATGGGAGATGGGGAGCTGAATAAAAGGTATCCAATTCTTAAGGAAATATTAATTTATATGGCAATTTTCAGGCAGACCTGTAAATAGGGGCACAGCAATCACAACTGTTTGGTGCAGGAAGTCATTTAAATTAACACCATTATAGGATTCTGCTTGCAATTTTAAAATAAAAATGAGAAGAACAAATCCCCCACTCTTCTGCCATCATCAGTTCAGGTAACCAACCATGGTTCAATGAGTAATGTAGAAGAAAATGCCAAGAGTAGCACCAGGCATACCTGAAAACAAGATGACAGGACTGGATATTTGCTAATCAGTGAAAGCAGGATGATACAGCCAAAGCTGTCAGTCTCACAACCAATGGATCGTGTCAAAGCTCTGCTGCCCTACCACATTCAGTCATCAAGGAGGGGGACAATTATTTAATTATTTTATTCATTCCTGGGATGTGAACATTGCTGGCCAGGCCAGCATTTATTGCTCATCCCTAATTGCCCTTGAGAAGGTGGTGGTGAGCTGTCTTTCTGAACAGCTTCAGTCCATGTGAGGTAAGTACACCCACAGTGCTATTAGGAAGGGAGTTCCAGGATTCTGACCCAGCGACAGTGAAAGAACAGCGATATTGTTCCAAGTTAGGATGGTGTGTGGCTTGGAGGGGAACTTGCAGGTGTTGGTGTTCCCATGCATCTGCTGCCCTTGTCCTTCTAGGTGGTAGAGGTCATGATCCCTCTACAGTGCAGCGAGCTAGGACCACCGACAGGACCCTGGGAAGTGTTAAAACCCATGATTAAAGTAGGCAATTTGCCAGGGGATCAGAGCTTTCAACTGAAATAAAAACCAGAAATGCTGGAATCACTCAGCAGGTCTGGCAGCATCTGTGGAAAGAGAAGCAGAGTTAACGTTTCGGGTCAGTGACCCTTCATCGGAACTGACAAAAATTAGAAAAGTCACAGGTTATAAGCAAGTAAGGTGGGGGTGGGGCAAGAGATAACAAAGGAGGTCTAGATTGGACCAGGCCACATAGCTGACCAAAAGGTCACGGAGCAAAGGCAAACAATATGTTAATGGTGTGTTGAAAGACAAAGCATTAGTACAGATTAGGTGTAAATACACTGAATATTGAACAGCAGCAAGTGCAAACCTGAAAAAAAACAGTAGGTAAGCAAACTGAACAAACAAAGATGAAATGAAATAAATGCAAAAAAAAAAGATTGTAAAAAATGTAAAAAAGAAAGAAAAAATAACTAAAAATGAAAGTAAAATGGGGGGCTGTCATGCTCTGAAATTATTGAACTCAATGTTCAGTCCGGCAGGCTGTAGTGTGCCTAATCGGTAAATGAGATGCTGTTCCTCGAGCTTGCGTTGATGTTCACTGGAACACTGCAGCAATCCCAGGACAGAGATGTGAGCATGAGAGCAGGGGGGAGTGTTGAAATGGCAAGCAACCGGAAGCTCAGGGTCCTGCTTACGGACTTAGCGGAGATGTTCCACAAAGCGGTCACCGAGTCTGCGCTTAGTCTCCCCAATGTAGAGAAGACCACACTGTGAGCAGCGAATACAGTATACTACATTGAAAGAAGTACAAGAGCATGACAGCCCCCCATTTTACTTTCATTTGATGGTTTTTATGTTGTTGAAAGGGGGGTGGGAGGAAGAACAAAAGGGAAGCTCTGTGATAGGTGGGAGAGATTAAATGACAAAGATGTTATGGAATAAAAGGCAAAGGGAGTGGTAATAGTTGTAGTAAAAGACCAAGCATTTGTCCAGAGAGAGTGTTATTGGCAGAATAATGAACAGCTCTGTCTGAAAGCAAAAACATGAAAAACAAGTTTGAGACTGGCACATAGAGAGATACCATTGGGTGTCTGGACCTGGAGGAGCTGAATCCTTAGTTTACTGGTGCTAAGTACTTTTTCAAAGCTGAACATGAAGCATGGCTACTGGTCTGACTACTTAACCAAGGAAGTCCCAGCTACTCACAACTTATAGAATACCATTCAGGAGATACTGTTTCAGATGGTTACTGTTTGGTCTGTGTCAGCCAGGACATTTTTCCACAATACATGGACAGGATAATGGAAAATGTCCCGGGCTGCATCTGCATAGCCGACAATATTGCAGTGATGGGATGGACCCAGGCAGAGCATGACCGAAACTTGCATTTGCTAATGGTGGCTGCTCATCGTGAGGACCTTGTGTTTAATAGTAAGAAGTGGCAGGTCAAAGTTGGGAACACCAACTTCTTTGGGTCGATATATTCTGCCATAGGAATATGCCCAGACCCAGAGAAGATGTTACAGCCTTGGCAACTCCTCAAGACCAGGAAGACCTACAATGGTGTCTAGGGCTGTTCAACCTTTTTGGCCCCTGTACAACACCAATTTCACTGAGCGGGTAGCACTGCTTAGGGAACTCCTGTGTAAAGATACCCCTTACTTGGGGCAGGAAGACTACCAGCAGGTGTTTGAGTCTTTAAAGTTAGCATTGACATGTCAGGACAGCGTGCTACAGTATTACAACCCAACCAAAGAGACCGCTTTTGAGGTTGACGTGTCCCAGAAGAGATTCGGCGCCTGCATCATGCAGCAAGAGAAGCCAATCTTCTTCACGTCCAAGAGTTTGTTGCAAATCCAATACAATTACTCCAACATTGAACGTGAAACCTTAGCTCTGGTTTTTGGTATTGCTGGGTTTCACACTTGTTTGAAAAATATTTTACTGCTCACAAGTGCTCCTCCATCATTTCAGAGGCTTTTGGTGAAGGTCCAGGGCTGTGATTGTGACGTCCGATATAAACTGGGCAGCAAAATGGTCACATCGGACACCCTGAGCAGGTTGCCTAACCCGCATAAAGATGCAAATGCCTGACTAGGTTGCAAGTCCACGGTGTGAATACTGAGATTGAGGTTGTCCGGAAGATCGACCTCATGAATTGTGAACCCCAAAAATGCAAGCAACTAAGAGATGAGATGGCATATGACCCTACCATATTGTTGTGGAAGGTGATTGTGGAAGGATGGCCTGACACCATACAGGAAGTAACTAAACATCTACACTGTTTCTGGTTGTATCGAGACGAGCTCAGTATATCACAAGGGGTGATTTTCAAAGTAAAACAAGTCCTGATACCCGAAGCTCTGCATTCTGATATTCTAACCCAACTGCATCAAGGCATTTAGGAATAGAACATACCAGACGACTTGCCAGAGGGTCTGTCTACTGGCCAGGAATCAACAATGATGTTGAGAAGGTGGTGAAATCCGATGAGGGGTGGCAAAGTTATCAGCCAAATCAACAGAAGAAACCCTTGATTCTGCATGCAATACCTTCACATATGTGGGCGAAGATCAGCACAGATTTATTTCATGTTCAAGGTGATGATTTTCTCCTTGTTACGGATTACTTCACCAGGTTTCCGATCATTGGGCAGCTGTGAGATACGTCAAGTGTGGTGGATGTTGATATGATCAGTGCTCTGTTCAGTCTAGTTGGCATACTGGAAGAAATTATCTCCAGTAGTGGGATGCAATATGCAGGAAGACCATTCCAAGATGTGCGCCAGATGGGAGTATGACATAGTCGCTGCATTATCCAACAGTATGGCTGAACGCATGGTGCGCGCCATCATTTTGTTAATTTTAACGTGTAGGCAGATGGGACAAGATCTCAAGGTTGCAATGCTACATCCCCAAGCTACTCCATCAGACATGGGCTTAGCATTGCCTGCAGAGTTGATGTTTGGAAGGCAGGTAAGAACTACCCCACCCAGTCATCATCTTTCTAAGTTTTCCACAGTAAAGGATATACTTTTTTTTTAAACAAGAGAAGATGAAGGCATCGTATGACAGGCAAGTGAGTAGGACAGAAAGTCAGAGTCCTCAAGCATGCGTCAGGAACTTGGTATCCTGTAGAGGTTGCGAGGATATGTGACCAGCCCAGATCATACAAGGTCCAGACACCCAATGGTATGATTCTCAGACAGAACTGAAGTCAACTCAAAGAACTATATGACAACACTACATGCGACAACTCTGTGGTATCGCAGACACATTCAAAGACAAAGTCTGAAGATAGACATACAGAGGCGAGGAGCACAGAGGAAGAACATGCCAACCAGAGTTCTGAATCACCTGAGTCTCAGAGGAGTCACCGAGAAAAGCTCAGCTCTGGGAAGAGGTTCACGATAACAAGATCAGAACGCATATGCAAACCACCTCTATGTTTTATAGAGTGTCAAATTTACTTACTTGTAAATAGTGTTTTGTTTTCATCATGTATAGTTAGTCCAAATCACAGCATCATTGTATATCGTACATATGTTTTTAATCTTTGGAGAAAAGGGGCATGTTGTGGGATGACCTTAAGAGTGGACCACCTTAAGAGCTATAAGTGAAGGTCACCGGAAGAAGTGATGTCACGTCACACATGACCAGGGAGTTGTGGGTGCAGCCCAGCAGAGCGAGTTGTGTTTAGATATGGCTCATGCAGTAACTGTTTGTATATGTATGTTCTAGTTAAGTTATAATTAAACCCCACATTTTCTTTAGATATTGTAGTCCTGTGACTATTACAATGGTTCACATTCCAAAGGAACAAGTAAAATGACAACATTAACCCAGCAATGTGGCAAATTTCCCAAGTATATCCTATCTGCAAAAAGCAGTGCAGATCAAACCCAGCCAATTCCTGCCCTGTCAGTCTACATCCAAGCATCAGCAGATGAGAAATACTGAGGCTATTCGAACAGCTGAGACTACAGCGAGTGGCTCACCTTATTACTCCCCAAAACCTTTCCACCACTAATATGATAGGAACATAATAGAATATTCTATGCTTGTTTGGATGGGTGCAACTGTAACAATAGTCAAGAAGCTCAATACTATCCAGGAGAAAGCAGTCTGCTTGATCGGCACCTCACCCACTAGTCTAAAACTCCACCCACTGTGTATTGTGGTTCCAGTGTGTATTATCTACAGGATGCACGGCAGCAACTTGCCAAGACTTTTTCAGCGGCAACTCCCCACTCTGCAGCCACCACCTGCTAGAAGGACAAAGGCAGTAGGTGTATGGGCACATCACCATCTCCAAGTTCCCCTCGAAGTCACACACCATCCTGTCTTGGGCATATATTCTTGGTCTATCATTGCTGCTGGGTCAAAATCCTGAAACTTCTTAACTAACAGCATTATGGGAGCACTTTCACCACATGGACTGTAGCAGTTCAAGGAAGCAGCCCATCACTTTTCAGGACAACTAGTTATGGATAATAAATGGTGTTCTTGCCAATGACATCCACATCCTTGGAACGAATAAAAGAATGGCATTTGCCAGGCATACTCTACTCTTTTGAACCAGGCATTAAGAAGTTTAACCAGTGGATGATGACTCCAAATCATTTAAAGGAATAAGATACCTATTCCTTCCTATACCCACCTCCCAATTGGATTTGGGTAAAAATATTTTTCTAAATCACCCATCTGCTTATAAAGTTTTAAATTTGTTGCACAGTCTTCTAGAGGTCCATAATTTTGTGTTACAAGCTCATCAGGGAGTTACTCAATTGACATTAGCTTTGACCTAATCCAGAATCCAGTACAACATCTCAGTCTAGGATGTGAAATGGGACTTTGTTTCTGATTGGATTTGGATTACTTCATTCCTTAGGTTTCTTTTCATCCAAAGTACAATATCAGTTCCAGTTGTAGAAGACACATTTTGCTGAACATATTTTATTATTTCTCAATCTGTAAACTTTTTTTGAGAACATTGGTTAGCTTAATTTCCCCAGGTAATATACTAGAAATAAGAGACAATTTGTAACATAATTCAGTCAGATGATCTTGCACATTTATGGCTTCAGCTGATCATGGTCTGTAAAGATAATCTAATCTGAACAATAGTGAGTGAGCATACACAATGTTAACACATCCAAGGATTATCTGTGCACTTATCACAGACAGATGTAACTAAAAGAACATGACCTTCTCTGAGTCCTTTATTACACATGGGCATATAATATGTGTAAAATTTCTGGTCAAAATTTTGGATTTATCTGCCATATAAATTAATCTTTCCACAAAAATTGACTATCCAGCTGTAGATTATGTCTTTCATATGTCCAGACAAATGTTTATGTTTTTATGTATACTTCTTTAAGTGTCTTGTACAAACAGAAATTTGATTTGCTTGAGGTAAATTTGTACATGTGAGGCAGGCCTTAAAAAATGTTGTACACTGATGGCGTTAATTTGCATAATTCTCACAACTGTGAACTAAATTGCATTATGACTAGTTTATTAGCAGTAATTCACCATTATATTTATGCATTGTTTATTTGCATCAGATGTAATAATGCATTTGTTTTTCAGATATTATGTTGGCTGTGTGTTGTTATGCTGCCCTGTGGAAAGTGAAGAATGGTTTGACGGCTCAAAAAGCCACGTCTTATTGTCTCTGTTCCAGATCATCATGTTAAATACTATATCAGATCTGCATAGCTACATTGAAAAAAGCCAGTTGACAAGAGACTTAGGAGGCACTCTGGAATACTGTCACAGTCAGTGGATTCACCATCGGACTGTGAGTGCAAAAATATAAATTTTGTTCTTTTATATTTTCTTTAAATCCTTCATTCCTTTTCGTTTACTTTTTCCCTTTTGTTACTTAGGCAACTACAGTACTGTTAAATTGTTAATAGCCATTTTTGGACCAACTTTCCCCCTAAAAATGACTACCTTAAACAAAACCGCGTTCCAGTAAAACTGCCTGCAAAGTATTAACTGTGGTGCTGCCTTGAGAGCCTGGACAATATCTTTTTATGCTTTTTCCTTGGAGAAGTGCGACATTTACAACTTCTTCACCTATACATGTAGAGCCTATGGGATTACTTGGAAGTTTCAAAGCCAAACACACATTGCTATTTTCATACTATCCAGTTTACAGTTTATCCCTGAAAACACAATTTTTCTCCTTTCTCAAACGTGTGTTCAACCATCATTCTCAGTGACCTGTCACTTTAATTGCTTGCAGGCAGAAATAAGCCTTGGCATTACCCTGCTATGTCAGATACTGCTATCTTGCACATGTTAACCATATCAGCTGTAGATAATCTGATCAATGTCCCAGTCAGGGGTTGGCAACACATCCATACATGAACACCAGTGTCCGTGGTAAAAAATTTTGAGGTACTTGACTGGTAATTTCAGGGATAAGAAATTTCTGCCAAATGGCAGATTTCCAACATTGGGATTTCGGAAATCCACCTTTGTCTTTTTCTTTCTGACCAGACTGGCTTTAAAAACAAAACACGATCGGTTTTCCAGCGGGCTTTTGAAAAAAAATTGGAACCCGCTGGAAAACCATGAAGCTGTCTGCAGATCGGAAGTGCTGTTCCTGCTCTAGCACCTGGCAGCTATGAAACTGACAGTTGTGATTTTTTTTTTTAAAGCTGACCAGCCATGAAGCTGCTCTTCTGTCAGCTCCTGCTGTCAACAGCTGTCAGGGAGTGGGAGGGAGAGAGAGAGAGAGAGGGGGGGGGGGGGGGACAGAGAATGAGGGGGGAGAAAGGGGGGGACAGAGAGGGAGAGACAGAGAGAGAGACAGACAGCCAGACAGACACATAGGCTGGAATTTTAAGCCCCCCAAATGAGTGGGCTGGTGGCGGGAAGAAAATTTAATGGAAGGCGGGGGTAGGCCGTTTCCAACCCCCTGCTTCAATTTTACATGGCGAGAATTTTACGTGGCGAGAAACAGCTCGTCAATTAAGGGCCTGGGGAGCATAAAATCCCAGTCTGACTCCCCAGGCCCGGAGGAGGCGGGCTCGCCACTGACTTTTCGGCCTCCAGCCCAATTAAAAATTCTGGTCATAGAGAGAGAGGAGGGACAGAAAGCAATCAAGATCAAGCCTGACAGATGGACATCTATCCGGAATACTCCGCATCGCTACAAGAAGTGTGAAGGCAGACAACGACTACTTGTACAAGCAAGTACAATGCCAGGTATCTCACTAAATCAGTGTCCAACATAGTGACAAAAAAGTAAGTCAATAAATTAATCTTCCCATTCAAAGCTTCTTCACAAAAGAACACATTTGTTGTTGTTTTGATTAAAAGAAAGATACATTTTTAATGCCTTTATCTTTCCCAATATGTCTCACAGGCCCCCATGGCAAAAATGTCATGTGCACCCGCCCCCCCCACCCCCACCACATGAAAAGGTTAGACACCCTTGATAACCTAGCAGCTAGGTTATTTTAAAACACAAGTTTAAAGGCTTGTTTTCTGTAAACTCATTTTAAAATGGAAAAACTTTCACTGGGGACACATGGTCAGTGACATATTGAAAGTTGCTGGACTTCTACTTCCATATAAATGTCGCAAATTTACTACTATCCATTTGGAATCGCGCTGTTCCAGGACTTGTATTGAGGAGAAAACAGGCAAGAAAATCAAAGGAATCTCAAGAATTCAGCACTGTAAATTACTCATCAATACAAGAGTATGGTGTAATGTGGCTGAATGATGTTGGCAAAAACAGGATGCTGATGACCCATACACAATAGTTAGTAAATACAATATAACGGATAGCTTTAATATATCTTAATCTATGATGAATTGTTTACGATTCCTTAACAAAAACCATGCTGCATTTGCTGTTATAAAAACCATCGGGGAAGACATAGTAAAAATTTATTATGTTTCATTGACCATGTTAGAAAGTCATTATTTATTTTTTTTCTACTGCGAATTGGAACAAAGGACAAGTTTTACAAGTATGCCAAAGATCAGTAACTGCAATGTGTATCATTTACTATCCAGTTTGAGGGCAGATAACCTGAGCGGCTGATGTCATTTGAAAGTTGTCTATCATATAATTCCATTATGTTAAAAGTGCAGGTAAGAGATTTGGCTTGGACATAAACTGGTTAGTCTGGAGAGTACAATCTTACAGATATTGACTAATTATTTTGTAACTGAATAATACATGCAGTTAACAATTGCTCAACATTTTGCAGAAAAGCTTTTTGCTAACAATTACCTTGTCAGAGCTGAATTGGAATAGACAGTGATAGACTGAGATTGAAACATGTGAATTTAAGAGAATCACTTTATTGAAGGAACTGAAGGGTGCTTGTTTTTTGTAATTATGTTTATCTAATTTTGTCATGAGCTTTGGTGAGCTTTTTGTCACAAAAGGTTCTGTTGTTTCTGTATTTTAGAATCCAGGACCTAGTTTAACAGGTTATCAAGATGAATGAACTAGTCTTGGCTACCTACCGTTAACCTCTCTGTCTCTTCATGCCCCACTCTGCTTTTCTGTTATACATGACTCTTCTGAAGTACTATCTGCTCCATCCTATAAAATGCTCCTGATTTGGACATCACTGCCCTTTTGTTGGCTGCCCTGTCTTCAAACACATGTTACAAGCAGGTGGAGAAGTTGCACGAACATTGACCATCACAGGTTAAATTGTCTTGTGACAACAGCAGTGTGAGAAATAGTTTGTCTTCCTATTGTTGCTTTTTCTACTGCTTCACCTCAATAACCATAATAACAATCCTCTCCTTGAGTTTCATGGTTTATTGGTTGAATTTGCAATCCTGACACAGAGTGAATCTACAGAGGACATCCGATAAGGTCCATCTACCACCCAGTGACATGGTGTAGGTAGCTCTGTTCTATCAACAAACGTAATTTGCATTGGCATTGCATACTATTTTGCTTGTTAGCTAGCTAATACAGTTATGCTGCTCTTGTTTGTATGCTTAGCTACTTTATTTATAGGGAGAAATGTGTTTTAAATCAGACTGTGTTTTGATGGCATTAGATTGGCTATACTTGTGTTACACAGATTAATCCCCACCATAGGGCAGCACAGTGGTGCAGTGGTTAGCACCATAGCCTCACAGCTCCAGGTGAGGGTTCGGTTCTGGGTGCTGCCTGTGCGGAGTTTGTAAGTTCTCCCTGTGACCGCGTGGGTTTCCCCTGGTGTTCTGGTTTCCTCCCACAGCCAAAGACTTGCAGGTTGATAGGTAAATTGGCCATTGTAAATTGCCCCTAGTGTAGGTAGGTGGTAGGAGAATTGAGGGAAGGTGGAGATGTGGTAGGAATATGGGATTAATGTAGGATTAGTATAAATGGGTGGTTGATGGTCAGCACAGACTGGGTGGGCTGAAGGGCCTGTTTCAGTGCTCTATCTCTCTATTTCGTGGCTGTGTCAATAATTTTGTCAAATGTCTGTGGTGCAACATGTCGGTGCCTATCCCTGGTTCCTGTCCATTTAGCTCTTTATTCTGTATGTATTATTTTAACGCCTTGTTATTGCAACATTATTTATCAGTAGCCAACAAGTGTAACTTGATATTTTACAGTTATCTAAAGCCTTTATGCAGTTGGTATGTAATGATAAAGGTAAATCATTAATCATATTTAACTGCACAACATTGGCTTTCAAGGCAGTCATAGTTAATATAAAGGCTGCGTTTGCCGACAACGCCACCACTAGGTGTCGCTGCAATAGCATATGCGCAAATGCAGCCTGTGTCACTAAAACGTCACAGTCTGCGACGTCAGGCAGCTGCCAGGATTGAAGATGGTGCTGCTCAAATAATCACACGATGGCAACCTAAACATATGGCAGCACACAATGGCCGGGGAGGGGAGGGAGCGAGCGGGCGGGTGGATGGGTGAGCCAGTGGTCGGGGGTGTGGCAAGCGGGCGGTGAGTGAGTGGGCCGAGGGCTGTGAGCCGGGGTCGGGAGCGGGTGGCGGGGGAAGGAGCAGAGTGCATCTGCCACCAGCAAGGTCTTCGGCCGCGCTCTCCCCGCTCCCCAGACCCCCTCTCCCCCACCCCCGCTCTCCCCCCACTCCCCAGACATCCTCTCCCCCCGCTCCCCAGACCCCCTCTCCCTCCACTCCCCAGACCTCTTCTGCCCCCACCCCTGCTCTTTCCGGCCCGGATCCCCCCCCCATCATCTGCCCGCGTTATGCGATGACGTCATCTGCGCATGCGCCAACCCCACATGCCCGCGTTACGCGATTACATCATCTGCGCATGCGCCAACCAGTCCTGGCACTGCGGAACACAGTGCATGCGCAGAGGGTAGGAACCAATCTGCACAAGGGCGCAGATTGGTGCAGTCGGATGACGTAAGCTGCCGGCTGCGTTGTCAGTAATCACTTTGTAATATAAAACAGCTGTACAACAAGTAAAATAATTTACTTTGAAGTTGAGAGAAAATATATTGGGCTTGTGCTTATGTTGTACTGTTTTACTGAAATCTCAAATATTTACTTTCAGGCCATTGAAAATTTTGCTATGACAGTGAAAACAACAGCACAGCTATTACAGTCATTTGGCACTGAACTTGCAGAGACTGAATTGCCCAATGATGTCCAGTCCACAAAAGTACTACTCATGACTCACACAGAAAAACGCAATGATCTAAAGGTACAAGCTGTTATGGTGGCAATGTGTGCTATTACTTTTCATTAGCATGATAGGAATGAGGAGCAATTTTTTTTAATGTAGGGACAATTTTATGTCTATGAAAACAGCAGTGGGAAACCAATATAATAAAAGCAAAATACTATGGATGCTGGATATCTCAAATACAAACAGAAAGTGCTGGAAATACTCAGCAGGTCTGGCAGTATATGTGGAGAGGGAAGCAGAGGGAAGCTGAGTAAACGTTTCAGGTCAATGACCTTTCATCAGAACTGGCAAAGGTTAGAAATGTGATAGGTTTTAAGCAAATAAAGAAGGGTGGGGAAAAGAGAACAAAAGGGGTGTGTGATAAAACAGAGGGCTGGAGAGATTAACTGACAAGGAGGTCATTGGCAAAGGCAAAGAGAGTGTGCGAATGGTATGGTGAAAGGCAAATCAATAGTTTTTTCTTGCTTACAATGTAACACTTAAGCCTAAAAGGTACTTTTAGCAATTGCCATGCAGGGCCCCACCCGCCAAGAATAAGGCACATTAATTTCGCCACATGAACATTGATTTTTAAACTGTTACTGGAGTAAAGAAAGAACTTGCTTTTTAAAAGAATGCAACACCAGATCTTTGGCTGGAAAGACATTTTTTTTTGCATACTAGCAGACAGTGTTGGAACAAAGGAAACACTCCCTGCTCCAATTTAATCTATAATGGACTTTTAATTACCGGACGTTGAGGGCGGAGGAGCTCGCGTTCCAGGTTGACTGCTAAGATGGCCGAATACACAAACGGACATGGTCACACCCCCTAGTCACATGACTAACCTGCTGGGCAACCTGAGTTTTTTGAATTTGAGCTTGCCACAGAGAATTAGAACACAGAAAGTTGTTTACTCCTGGACTGACAAGACCACTCATAGCTTGGCACAGCCTCTCCTGTCTGCTTCCATCTCTTTCTCATGGAACTGCAGACCCATTGAAGACACATGAACCCCAAGAGAGAAAAGTCTACTACAGTGAACAAGGTTTAAGAATACTGGACCCCAACGAAAAGCAAGTCTACCTACAATCAAGGACTTTACAGTGAGCTCGAAGCACAGTAACAAACCCCTTTCAGAGATTGGCACAAACTTTTTCATTTTATTTTTCTTCTCTTTTCTGTCCCTATTTGCATGTGTGTATCACGTGTGCATGCTAGCTTGGGGCACGGCATGCATCCGTAGGCGTTAACCTAATTAGAGTTTATGTTTAAGTTTTAATAAATTTCACTTTTCTTCTTTAAACCTAAGAAAGCCTGTCTGTGCTCTTTTTTTTGTCTTATAATTGGAAAGCGGTGAACAAGGATTCACCAAAGGGGGAGCTCAAAACACAATGTGTTTAAAATTAAACCCTGTTACAGTAAAGCCAGGTGAAGGCTGACCAAGACCCCTAGACACCTTTCTCACAATATTAGCAAAAACATGTTTCACACATTTGAAGGATGTAACTTGGCTATTTGAGTTTATTACCCCATTCAAAAGTTTATACCTCAAGTAAAATAGCTGACAGAAGAATGTCATGCAAACACATGAAACATCTATCTGCTATTATCGCCAATGGCCATTTCAGGGCTTATGTGCTTCATTGAGACAGATTTAAAGGTTAGGGGAAAATGTGGAATTCTTTTAGTTATTATTTGTAAATAAAAAGACTGCAAAAGTAATTGGACATTGCTGAATTCTGTGGCTCCCCACAGCATATGCCAAATGAATCTTAAAAATGCATTAAGCAAAATCCTATTTAAAGGTAATAGTATATTTAAAAATTACTTTGCCTGTGAAATGGAGCATTTGAAATCTACCATATATCAGATTCCAGTTGGTGGTCTTGTCCTCTTTCTCTCTAGGCCCTAAATTTAGGTTTAGCATCCCTGTGAAATGGAAATTGGTTCACACCAACTCTAAATTTGTAGGTTAATGCACCTTTAGTAACATGATTGAATTAAGATTCCAAGCCTTGTATTTGAAAGGAAAATCCAGATGACTAGATTTATTGCACATAATGGTTCTAGATGGGGGATTTTACTGATGTCGTGATCCATGGCGGGGGCGGGTGGGGCCTGAAGATGGGTCTGGAAGAGGCCCGCCATGGATCTTGACTCGGGGAGGGCTTGGCCCAATGCCCCAGTCATATCATTTATTTCGCTTTTTTCGGGAATGTGATCTGTAATCTAAGAAATATTGCATTCCAAAAAATAGCAAACAGTAGCTGTACCTATTAGCTGCTGATTAGTTTAAAACCTCATTATATTAATGAGTCAAGAAATGTTATATAAATGGGAAATATATATATAGTCACTCGTTTCTATGCAATGCAGCCAAATCATGACAGATTTGCCGAGGAATGTTACACTTGGATAACAACATACATGCAATAGGAATGAGTGATAATGAACCATTGGAATTCTGTATACAGAATTATCAAAACTCACTTTGTATAGATAATTTGGAATTTCAGTTGAATACATCATAAATAATGCAAAGATCCTACAAGCATGGATTTTAACATAACTTATGGAAAACATAACCTTTGGTATGTACCTTGTTACATGCTGAAGTTGTTAAATCAAGTGCATTAAGGAATGTTAACCTGTTACCTTCAGCCCTCTGGAATAAATTAATTCACTTTTCATTGTGTTTGTATATTATTTTACACAATTTTGTGTGCATCAGAAAAAAATCTAAGAGCTCCTTTGATGGCTCAGTGAATAAAGAGAGTGTGGAAATTAGGCATATAGACCAAATAGGATCAGGATAAATCCCCAGTCTAGCTCATCTAAGGTGGCAATAGATTTTTTACAGTCAATCCTATTGGGCTGTGTTGTGCTATTGGCTCTTAACACAAACGTACCAAACACTATGGGCTGGATTTTACTGATACCGTGATCCATGGCGGGGGCGAGTGGGGCCAGAAGATGGGTCTGGAAGAGGCCCGCCATGGATCTTGACACCAGGAGGGCTTGGCCCAAATTCCCGGCGATGGCGAGGCTGTGTGGCGCATCGGCCCCTGCCACTGGGTGATGCGCCCTGAATTTAAATATTTAAATTAATCAAATGAATACATTTAAATGGACTTACCTTCAATCTTCCAGGCCAATCACAAACTTTGGCGTGGCGGCCGGCGCTCTCGCGCCTTCAATTCCCCGTCTGGGGAAAGGCAGTGTCGCACTGGTGGGGAGGGGGAAGGAGTTAATATTTTCTGTGATCAAATAAACGTAAAGGGTGTAGGGGATAATGGGAAGGGGTGAACTCTAAACTTTGTACAGTCTGGTGGGGGGAGGTCACATTTAAAAGGGAAGTGTTTTGGGGGGCAAGGGCAAATAATTAATGTAAATGTTATTGGGGGTGGGAAAGGGGAGTTAGAAATTTATTGTATATTTTTTGGGGGATACCTTTTTAAAAAATTGAAATGAGTTGGCAGGGCTGGCTGCCCTTTTGGAGATGGCACCAGCGCATGCGCACAGGCAGTTGTGCCATTGCCAGGGACAGACAGCCCGCCCCCTCCACATGATTGGGGGAGGGGGGGGCGACCCGCCCAGCTATTTAAATAAGCCACTGCGTGGGAGATCGTGGTAGTTCTTCGAAGTGCAGCCCGCACAGGTGGGCCGCCATTTTTTTGAGCTCGCTGCTGAGATCAGCGCGGGCTCTTAAAATCCAGCCCTCTGACAATGAGTGGTAAACTAAATGAAGGGTTCTTTATTGAAGAATAACAGGATTCTAGGTGAGCTCTTCAATACATGTGCTACCTGCTGACTAACATTGCTCCAACTACTGTATCACCTGTTTTAACTTGCATCACTTCCTATGATGATGTATACTAAACTATTTACATATTCAGTAGTATGTTAATCAGTATTAAAGCAGTATCACAACATTCCTCTTTCCTTAAATGAAAGATTACATAAGTTGTAAGCTATGTACATAATGAAATAGGATAATTCTGGACTGTATTTACACATGTATGGACACTCATAATAATTATTCAAGTGTCTCTGAAACATTGACGTGGTCTGCTGACTCAACCAGATCTGGTATTGTCAATTCTTTTCTCTTGACTTGCAGGTCTAGACTATTATCTTGTACTTGTCAGCTTCCTTAACTTCTCTCTCAGAACTTGAATGTGAACATGTTCTTGATGCTACAGGAGTGTCAGGTATGATGCTGTTGGATAACTCTCTCAGCTGACATCTATTCCTGCTCAACATCTCTCCATTCGGGTCGGTTACCTTGTACGACCATGACTCATTACAGTTCTTTGACACTTCAGCAAGGAACCATGTCTTCTCTTACAGATGGATCACTCTGATGTTCTGCCCTACATGCAACAAAGGCAACTCCATGCCTGCATGTTTGTCGTGTATGATTTTCATTTTCTCTTGTCTTACCAATAATTTATCTTGGACTGACGATGATCTGATCAAATGATGTCTCGGAAGAGTTGTCTTGACTTGCCTTCTGAACATGATTGCTGCTGGGGATGGTAATCCTGTGTCTAGTGGTGTTGCTTGTAGGTGCAACATTGCTATTTGAATATCTTGGTCGTCTTCTTACATTTGAAGATGAGTAACTTTACCATCCGCACTATCCTTTCTGCCAGTCCATTTGACCTTGGATAGTGTTGGGAGGACATAGCATGATTTACAGCCTACTTTGCACACATGTTCTGAATGGCTTACCAGTATACTGTGGACAGTTATCCTACACTCTCCCCTCTGGGGAACTAAAAAAACTGAAAATTGCATTAATTCGGCTGAACTTTACTAGCCATGTCGTTGCAGTGGGGTGGGGGGTGGGGGGCCGTACAATTCTGTGGGGAAAGGTCCTCCTCGACTCCCAACGTCAAGAAGGGCCGGCTGCATATTACCTGTGGGGGTGGGGTACCTCGGTGAGACCCCCCACCACTTGGCAGCAGGGCCGTCATCTAAATATTCAAATTAACAATAATAAGATGCAAATGAACTTACCTGCTGGCGGTGGCTGTCCCACGCCGATCTTACGGTTGCCAAACGCAACTTGCGCGCTTTCAGAATCCCATACAGAGTTCAGAGGTGAGAAACTGGTGGGGAGGGGGAGGTCTAAAATGATCAGGGTGGGGGGTGGGGGGGAGTGGCAAAATGGAACGCGATTGGGTGATGTGATGATGGGAAGGATTTGAATGTTAAGCGAAAGAAAGTTCTGGGGGGAAAAGTTGTGATGGAAAATGTAATGTTTTTTGGAGGGATAGCACAAATAATACATTGAGGGGGTGGGAGAGGGGATTGGTAGTGTTCATAAAATGTTATTGCAATTTATTTAAAAACCTGCCACTTTAAACATTTAAATGTAAGTGAAGGGCTTGTAGCCCTTTAAAAATGGCGCTGGCACCTGCACGTTGGCGCCGGACGCTGTTGCCCTGGATGTGGGGGCCATCCTGTCTACATCATCGGGGGCGGCTGCTCCACCCCCTCTATCTAAATGAGCCCCACGCGCAATATCACGGCGGTGGCACCTCCATGTCAGAAGGCTGCCGCTTTCACAGCGTACCGCTGCGAAGCGTGGTGCGCTGATAAAATTCAGTCCATTGTGTTTGCTACTGATGCACTTGATGTATCCCTCTGTTGGTGAATGATAGGAAATTTGAAGAAGTACTCGGCAATAAGATGTCATCACCTCTGACAGTAAATAAGTCAATTCTTTTGAATAGCTATTCTTAACCATGGATGTGATAAAATATTATGACAATGAAGTGACTCTGTATTGACTCGGCTGATGCTCTTGAAAAGCATTGCACACCCTCCCTGCTCATTCTATGTTGTTATTGATCCCTGGCCAATAAACTGTCTCATATGCAAATCATCTTTATCTTTTAATGCCCATGTGATGATAATCATGATGGCTAGTCCTTCACAAACGAAGATCATGGGAGGATTCAGCTCTATGGGTGCTGGCATGCTTGCTGGTGGCTGAACAGTTCAGTTCTAGATCTACAGGCTCTTGAGCATTTGGGGAAGGGGAATTCGTGACCTGGAGGAGTCCGGGCAGAAGCAGCTTCCTTCCGTTTGATGTTTATCTCCCGCAGTTTCACATCTTAAGGACTCAAACCTACATGTAGCATTCCTGGTTTTTGAACGCAAGTTGTTCCTGTCGTCAGCTTCCTGCTCCCACATCCGTTGTTCAATGTCAGTCAAGGAGAGTTGTTTCTTCAGCTGGTCCTTGAAATGTTTTCGCGGAGTACCTCTACTAGAAAACGTGCACAGGCAGACACTTGATCTGAAAAGAATTGGACTCAGCTGTGATATCTCCCATACTTGAATAGTTCTCCTGACAGACACTGTTTTAAGGCCATGCCTTTAGCTAACTAAGCCTCGAGCTCTGGAATTCCCTCCCTAAACCTGTCCATCTTGCCCTCTTTTTTTTAAGGTGGGTCTTAAAACCTAATTTTTGACAAAGCTTTTAGTCAACTTTAGCTCCTTCTTTGGCATGTTTTCAAGTTATGTCTGATTACAGTCAGGGTGAAGCACCTTGGGGCTTTTCTTACATTAAAAGTGGTGTATAATTGTATCTTGTTTTCATTCTTAATTCAAAGTTGCAACAAAAAGCTGAATCTCCATGTTACTTACAAATCAGAATGACTAAGAATCTCAAAGAGATTTGTTATCTTAGATTCAGAAACATTTTAGTACACTGGTGAGAATGAAATAACGTATTGCTAACTCCCCTATCACATATGCACTTTTTTTCTTAAACTTTATTACTTGTACTTTCCTCTATTGAGTCCAACCATTCAGACACTTCTTCCTCGCTCCATTTATATTTTTTCATACTTTTAGAAACAGGATGCAAAATACATGGCTTCTGCTTGCCTTTTATTTTCCAGCAGCGGTCCATCTCTTCCTTTTAGTTATTTGGTAAAGAGTAATTTCATTGTTACCGTTGTTCCACATGTAAGCCTTGGCAATGAGTGTCGTCAGGATGTTTGATCGTGTGGGGATGTTGCAGTCTACTTCAATGTGCCCACCGAACATCAGCTGATGTGCACATCCAGCAGGGCTTTACGAATGATGATCAAGAATGACTGATTTTCTTTTCCCCTCCATAACCCATGGGTGCTGTGACCAATTGTAATGCCGCTACTGCTGTTCTGGCTGAGATTAGCAAAAATACCAGGCATCTAACCTGGCACTGCCCTGCCCTGCATGGTTTAATGACTGTGTAAATCAGCTGATATTTGGGTATTCTGACCAGATTTAAGCAAGAAAAATTGTCAATGATTATATCAGGATAATTTACCAGTGAAGATTTGGAACCAGCCTTTAGTACATTCTCTGAGGGTTTATGATCAGTTTTATTCATCCTTACCCAAACAGAGTTCAAAATGCATAGATGATTATATAATAAAAGTCTGACAATACTCTGTTTAAAGTTTTTGTCACATCTATTCCTCTGCATAATTGAATGATGATAGATTGCAGATATTTGTACATTATTACAGCTATTTGAACAGAAAGAAAAGTCTCATATGTCCAAAGTACCAAAATGTTAATTTATACTCATGTGACCTGAAAGAAAGGTAATACACGTGTGTAGATATTTCAACAAAATTGCATCAGCACATGCAGAAAATCAACAATCCTGCCAAAGGATCTGAATAGTGGCAATTTGTTCTTTTGCATTAAGTTTATATTCGATCATTCACAGAAAATGGCAAAGAATTTACAATCACATCGTACACTCACTCGTTCAGATAATGCACAGAATTCAGTTAATTAATGTAAAATGCCATCCATTGCTTTTTTTTTGCAAAGGATTGCAATGAAGGCTTCCAGTTATTATTTTAAAGCAATGATTGAGCTTTTCTTTTTGTTTCTCAGGAGAAATTGAAATTGGCAGTAAAAGAAGGCAACACCTTACTAATATGCATTAAGGAACCACTTACTAAAAATCCCAATTATATACTGAATTCCGATGAACTGGAAAATATGGCTACCGTCGAAAGGTTAGTGAAAATTCTCAAACGTCAGAACATTTTCTTTACTGCACAATTGTTATGTAAAACATGTGGTAAAAAAGACCTTAGTGATAAACTCTACTAAATCAGATTTTTTTGTCTTTGAAATATGAATGTTACTATTAAAATTGAATTTTTCAAAGATTCTTTGTTGTCTTTAGATTAAAATGATTCCATACCAGAAATATCCTTACAACATTCATTTTTATTGAAGATAAAAATCTACACGTATTATTATATTTGGCCCATCTTGCATGCATTTACTACATGAATTTGTACATGGCCGTTTCAGTCAATAACTACAGGAAAAATTTTAGAAATTTCAAAAGACTCCAAGTTGAGAAAAGGCTAATTATCCCATCTGACTTAGTCCATCAGAAATTGATCTAAATTCCTTTTGAAATCTTGAACTGTAGGTATTTTCTGTGCTAGATGGCAGCTATTAGGTAAGTGAATAATTAACCAAGTTCTAACAAGTTGAGTTTAGCTTTTGCTTTTAATTTCTGATGGTAAAGTATTAAATTGAATTAAAGATATGTCCAGGAATTAAGAACTTTCATTTAGTTCACAATATCATGGGAATAAATCAAAAGAAACAAAACTTAGTCTTTTATTTTATTTTAACAGCCCTCAAGCTCACTGCTGTTGGCATTGTTAAGGCCTGGGAGCAAGTTGCATGTGTAACTTCTTCATAGTGAGTGGTCATTTGGGCAAATAGGAGAAACACAAAATTTTAATTTTAAAATGTAGTTTTGAACATCTTTAACTGAATTAGTGAATTTGTAGACTTCCTCAGAGCAAACTAATGAATACTTATTTAGTTCAGCACGGTGGGGATGTGGAGCAGAGGTGCAGCAAACCTGAGGCCCAGCAATGGAGTACAACCTGCAATAGAACTGAAGTGGAAAATAGACAACAGATGGGTTCAGTGTCGGGGCACATTTGAGGAGGCAGAGTGGAGTAGAGGTTGGATATAGTACAATGGCATTTACTTGGCATAAGGGCTGTTGAAATTTTTGTAGTGATCTCCATCCTGTCTTGTCCCAGTGGTTTAAGGTTTGATATTTGATTGGCAGTTGGATACTGTCCCATGGGTTGATAGTACTGTCAATGAAGAATGGCAGACTAAAAATCTGAGAAAACAGCTATACAATCACAACATTGATTATAAGACATAAGACTTTATATCATATATGGAGGTATGTTTCCGTGACAATTTTTCTCGTAAGGTTTCTCAGAACCAGAATCATAGAAAGGGAAAAACAGGCAATTTGGACTAGCAAATCTGCATCCATTTTAATGCCATAATCGTCTAATCCTGCTCTCCTGCTTGATCACTATATCACTTATAATTGAACTTTACAAGGAACTATCCAATTCCTTTTTAAAGAATTTACAAATTTAACTCCATTAAATGTAGAGAATTCCAAATTTTAACAACCCATGGTAATTTTCTTTTTCTAAATATTTAATCCTTTTTGTGATTCCCTTAGCTTTGTCCCCCTCGTTATCACCTTGCTGACCAGTGGAAACAACCTAGCAATATTTAAATAAAATCAAAATACTGCAGATGCTGGAAATCTGAAATAAAAACAGAAAGTGCTGGAAAAACTCAGCAGGTCTGGCAGCATCTGTGGAGAGAGCAGCAGAGTTAATATTTTAGGTCTGTGATCTTTCATCAGAACTGGCAAAGGTTAGAAAGGTAATAGGTTTTAAACAAGTAAAGTGGGGATGGGGAGGGAAAAGCGAACAAAAGGGAAGGGGTGTGATAGGATAGAGGGCCAGAGAGATTAACTGGCAAAGAGAGTGTGCTAATGGTCTTTTATCACATCATTAGCACTCTCTGCCTTTGTCCCATGACCTTGTCAGTTAATCTCTCCGGCCCTCTGCCCTATCACCCACCTTCCCGTTTGTTCTCTTGCCCCCCACCCCCACTTTACTTGTTTAAAACCTATTACATTTCTAACCTTTGCCTATTCTGTTGAAAGGTCACTGACCTGAAACGTTAACTCTACTTCTCTCTCCACAGATGCTGCCAGACCTGCCGAGTATTTCCAGCACTTGCTGTTTTTATACAAGCAATATTTAAACTTTTCATAACACTATGTAACCTGAAAGACTTTTCGACATAAAAGACAACACATTTGATATGTGCATTTTCAAATTTGATATCGTTAAGCAGCTCAATTTTTCTTCACACCACACTATGGCTCAGCATTTTATACTTTGTTCTTTTTAGGCAAATATTTTCCTCCCCCTACCTGAAGGCACTAACTGTTACTGCAATTTGATTCAATAGGTACCAGCTGCCTCCAGGACCTCACCTAACTAGCCATTCTTGATGTGTGATTCCATACAGTGTTAATAAGCTCAAACAATAGAATCTTCAAATCCAAAACTGGTCCTGCCTTTATTTGACCGCTTGTGGCCTTTTCAGCAGAAGTTATTGGATAGTGATCATTAGCAAAAGTCTTGGCCGATCCTATCCTGCCCTCCCATCCAACTCCACTCTCTAGTACAAGGGTGCTAATTCCAATTAAAAGATGCTCTAGTTACTGTCCACCCTGAAATTAGATAACAATGAATTTCAAGAATCAAACTTGGGACTGTCTGATTTTTATGCTTATAAGTATACCAATTAGTGTTTTTACCTTCAATTGCACTTTATTTTTTGAAAAAGACTTTTTTGATTCATCTTAATTTTATACTTATAGGTTTGCATAAAATGAAATTACTATCGAAATATTTAATTATTTATAGTATATTATTCATTAATATCTATTGAGGCTTAAGTTATAATTCTTTGGTATTTCCAAATTCTGTTTGTGATAGATTACTGATGCAACTGGATGAAACTGAAAATGCCTTCGACCAGTTTTGGTCAAAACACCACCTCAAACTAGACCAATGCCTGCAGCTGCGACATTTTGAACAAGACTTTCGGGAGGTACTTTTCACTTTTCACTCAAGATATGATTTCATTTGTGAAATTATTTGGTGTTTTCTACAGATTTCAAACGTTGACTTACTGGTGTCATCTTAATTGAAACATAATGCATATTTGAGGTTGAGACAAATTCAGCTTCTTCTGAATTAAAGTTAGAACATTTTAAATTTAATGTAATGTTGACATTACAAGTAATACTTCAATCTGCACCCTGTGCTCTTTGTACAGGAATAGTGCAACTTAAGCTTTTTATCCAAGACCAGTCATGGTGTTGAAGACAGGTGGTGCAGCATGTCGTGTTGTACACCCACATTAACATAAGCACCCAAAATGTTTTCTTCACCTAGACGTTCTGTGCTTCTTCTGCCAGACGACTCACTCGAGGCTCAAAATGGGCACGATATCAGTGGTGAGCCAAAGGCTGCCTGCTTTGGGTGGAAGTGCTGGGTTCACATTTAAAGGCCTGCTTGAAAATTGAATCAGACAGATAAATGGATATCCAGGTCCTCATCATGGGCCAGATTTTCAAATGCCGGTAGAGCCAGGACTGGTGCGGTCGAGATTTAAAAATTGCCGTCCCAGAAGGAATCTCTGGATCCCAATGCCTCTGGGACATAGGAACATAGGAAATCGGAGCAGAAGTAGGCCATTTGGCCTCTCCAGCCTGCTCCACCATTCAACTAGATCATGGCTGATCTTATACCTAAACACCATTTTCCTGCACTATTCCCATATCCCTTGATATCTTTAATACCTAGAAATCTGGCGATCTCTGTCTTGATCATACTCAATCACTGAGTCTCCATAGCCCTCTGGGGTGGAGAATTCTACTGATTAACCACCCTCTGAGTGAAGAATTTCCTCCTCATCTCAGTCCTAAATGGCCTACCTCATTCTCAGACTGTGTTCCCTGGTTCTAGACTCCCCAGTCGGGGGAAACATCCTTCCTGCATCAACCTTGTCGAGCACTGTAAGAATTTTGTAAGTTTCAATGAGATCACCTCTCATTCTTCTAAACTCTAGAGAACATAGGCCCAGACTCCTCAATCTCTTCTCATAGGACAATCCCGCCATCCCAGGAATCAGTCTGGTAAGCCTTCATTGCACTCGTCTATGACAAGTATATCCTTCCTTAGGTAAGGAGACCAAACTGTACACAATACTCCAGGTGCGATCTCACCAAGACTCTATACAATTGCAGCAAGACATCTTTACTCCTGAACTCAAATCCTCTTGAAATAAAGGTCAACATATCATTTGCCTTCCTAATTGCTTGCTGCACCTGCATACTAGCTTTCAGTGACTCATGAACAAGGACAGCTACGTCCCTTTGGACATCAACACTTCCCAATCTCTCACCATTTAAGAGATATTCTGTATTTCTGTTTTTCTTACCTAAGTGGGTAACTTCACATTTTTCCACACTATATTCCATCTGCTATGATCTTGCCCACTCACCTAGCCTGTCTAAATCCCCCTGAAGCCTCTTTGCATCCTCCTCACAACACACATTCCCACCTAAATTTGTGTCATCAGCAAACTTGGAAATATTACACTTGGTCCCCACAACCAAATTATTGATATAGATTGTGAATAGCTGGGCCCAAGCACTGATCCTTGTGGTACCCTACTGGTCACAGCCTGCCGACCTGAGAATGATCTGTTTATTCCTACACTGTTTTCTGTCCAAAAAACAATTCGCAATCCATGTCAGCATATTACCCCAATCCCATGTGTTCTAAATTTGCTTACTAACCACCTGTTTGGGAGCTTATTGAAAACCTTCTGAAAATCCAAATACACCACATCCACTGGCTCCCCCTTAGCTATTCTGCTGGTTACATCCTCAAAAAAACTTCAACAGTTTGTCAAATATGATTTTCCGTTCATAAATCCACGTTGACTCTGCCCAATCCTACCATTATTTTCTAGGTGTCCAGTTATCACATCCTTTATTTATAGATTCTAGCATTTTCCCTACTACTGATATCAGGCTAACTGGTCTGTAGTTCCCCATTTTCTCTCCCCCTTCTTTCTTAAATAGAGGGGTTACATTTGCTACCTTCCAATCTTCAGGAACCATTCCAGAATCGATAGAATTTTGGAAGATGATCACCAATTAATCCACTATCTCTACAGCCATCTCTTTCAACACTCTGGGATGTAAATCATCAGGTCCAGGGGATTTATCACTTTTAGTTCCATTAGTTTCTTCAGTACTACTTTTTTACAAATACTAATTTCTTTCAGTTCCTCATTCTTGCTTGTCCCTTGGTTCTTTAGTATTTCTGGGAGGTTTATTACATCTTCCTCTGTGAAGATCCACGCAAAGTATTTTTATTAGTTTCTCTGCCATTTCCTTATTCCGCATTATAAATTCCCCTGTCTCTGCCTGTAATGGGCCCACGTTTGTCTTTGCCAATCTTTTCATTTTTACGTTTTTGAAATCTCGGGGACTCGAGGGTTAGGCAGAGCAGGCCCGAAAAAGGAGTTGAGGCCTGGGACAGATCAGCCTTGATCTTATTGAATGGCGGGGCAGGCTTGAGTGGCTGAATGGCCTACTCCTGCTCCTATTTCTTATGTTCTTATGCCTATAGAAGCTTTTACAGTCCGTTTTTATGTTTCTCGCTAGTTTACTTTTCTATTCTATTTTGTCTTTCTTCAACAGTTTCTTGGTCCTCCTTTGTTGCATTCTAAAATGCTGCTAATCTTCAGGCTTACTACTTTTTGGCAACTTTATAAGCCACTTCTTTTGATATAATACAAACTTTAACTTCTCTATTAGCCATGGTTGGATTATCTTTCCTGTTGGGTTTTGTGCCTGTCTACTGTCATACCTTTTAATGTTGCTTCCCAATCTACCACAGGCAAATTGCTTCTCATACCCTCGTAGTTTCCTTTGTTTAGATTTAAGACTGTAGGGCTCGGCGGCGAGCTTCTGGATCGACATGGCACATGGGCACCAGGGAACCACTGGTATATTTCGCGCAGCAGCTCATTAACATGGAGGGAACAGAGTGCCCACCCCCAATGACGTAGAGGGGGCGGGTACTCCATCCCGGCAATGGAGTCTGGCGCCACCTTGCAGGCGTCGCACCATTTTTAAAGGACTTCAAGCCCTTACAAAATATTTACATTTTTAAAGAGAACTGCAAGTGTGATTTAAATTTACACATTTAATAAAAGAATGAAGCCCCTCTTCCAAGCCCCCAATGATCTAACAAGTTATTTATTCCCCTCTCTCCCCCGAAAAAACTTTTTTTCCAGTCCCGAACTTTCACCCCCAAATGTCGATATCTTTGCCCTTCAACCCCTTCCCACCATCCCCTTAGCCGATAGTAACAGTTTTCCCCGCATACCCCCTTCCCTCCCACCAGCCCTGAAAACCTCACTCCCCACCAGTGTTATGCCTCGGATCTCCAAACGGAGATCCGAAGGCATGGGACCTCCGGCCAGTGGCCGGAATATCGGCTTGGGACGGCCGTTGCTACAAGGTAAGTCATTATTCACTCATTAAACTTTATTAATATATTTAAATTAAGTTTGTTTCACAGAGTGACGAGGGAGGCTGTCCCAAGGCCTCACCACCGCCAGTGAAATGGGGCAGGGCCTTCATGGCATTGAGGCCCGTGGCGGGCCTCTCCCGGAGATATTGTCTGGGACCCCCGCCGCCACCGCCCTCTGTTTAGGGGGGCTGGTAAAATTCAGCCCCTAGTTTCAGATTGAACTATATCACTTTCAAACTTAACGTAAAATGTTATGATATATTATATGACAGATTACAATTTTTAAAAGTTGGAGGAGGGAACTGGGTACCCAATCGCCTCTGATTAACAGCCCATTAGACTCCAATAGGTGCTTGTTAAGGGGCCGCGGAGGTTGGGATTGGAATTGTCAATTTGGATTCCGGTGAACCCGAACAGTCTGGTGCGTGTTGGTGCACAGCGGGTGAAGGTAAATTTTTTTTCAGGTTAATAATTATGGGGCCTTTGGTGATCTTGCTCAGGATCATGCTCATTACTTTAGATCTGGATGTTTGCACACCGTCAGCTAAGAAGCTGCCTGCTCTCTTCTGTAAGGCAGTGGCAGGCCTCATCGTGGCTGCCATCTGCCTTTGCCGCTCATACTCTGCAGGCAGCTTCCGCCTCCTGGAAACGCCTGGCACCACTAATTGGGTGCCAACTCACCTCCTGCCAAATAAGGGCATTTACATTTCAAAAATAGCAGACGCTGGGTCGGGACCCAGATATTATCCGGGTTTTGAGTTCTCGATCCCATTTTGAAAATTCGGCCCCATATCGTTCTCTGCCAGTTAACAATTTTTCAGGTGAGAAACAGATGGTCAGTAATTGAAATGCCACCCTAACTCCAGAAGCCTGGGAAAAGTCCCCAACCTCCACAGTAGTAGCTAGTTTTTACAAACAAATTATCAGGCTGGATTTTAACTTACCAGACCTGATGAAAGCAGGCAGTGTTGGGAGAGCAGGAGGTCCGGAAAGCGGGGTTCCCCCACACATCCACAACATGAGTGTGATATCACCGACAGGTTCCCAGCCAGGAAGCCAGCATGATTGATAGGCTTGTCTTCCAGTTGGGTGGGGAGCAGTCCTGAGCAGGCCGCAAGACAAGGTTGATCTGCGCATCAGGGTGGGGGCAGAGGGGTCAATCAGGGGTTCATCCTGGAGGGTAGGGAGGGGTGATTATTGCAGAGTGCCTGACAGGGCTTTGGGATGGGGTGGGGGATGGAAGTGGGGGGGGGGAGGAGGTCGGAGGGCTCATGGTTGTGGGGGAGATTAGTGTAGGGAATCATAATACCTTGGGGTGGGGGGGATTTGAAGACTGAAAGGGTGGGACCAGACACCTCGGACCAGGTGGAGGGGGAAATGGAGGCCTATAGAGTTGGTTGGAGGCCTTGGCCTAGATGGCCAAAGGCTTTGGGGTGTTGCTTGTAGGCCAGGTGGGGTGGAGACTTATGGCCATGGAGAGGTCAGAGGTCTGGGGAGAGGGATCGGCAGTCTTGGGGGTTTGGGGAGGTTGGAAGGCTCGAGGGGAAGGTCAGGGAGTGATCAGAAAGGTCTGGACATTGTCCGATTGCAGGGGGGTTGCCCATGCCGGATACATCAGATAGGTGTAAAGGCACTTAGTTCCTGGATCCAGCAGAGCTCAACTGGATGTAGCACAATTTCCTGAGCGCGTCCATAGTTAAGTTCAGAAAGTAGAATACCAATGAGCTTCGCTGCCTCATTGTAATATTTAAAGTGCCAAGAGCTGATTGCCCCCATTAAAACTGGAAGGGGGTAGGCTGGAGTCAGGATTCTGATTTTTAAGATTAACCCCACCACCTGACTCAAATCTGCCCAGTTTTTGTGGTTAAAATTCCCTCCATTGTGTTATTTGACTGGCATGTATAGATTTCTGTGTTTATTTTTCATATTACACAGGAGATTGAGGTGTCAATAGTAGTTGACGCTAGGCACTAAACTTGCAGAACATTTCATACTAGTCTATCACTTTTAGGACATGCATAAAAAAGCATGTTCTTTAGGTTATACGATAAAACCTGTCTCATTCTAGAGACTTATGCAAAAAATCCAGGCTGACAATCCAGGGCAGTATTAAGGAATTCCGCACTGTTGGAGGTGCTGTCTTTTGGATGAGACATTAAACAATGTTAAACATCCCATGGCACTATTTTGAAGAAGAGCAGGGGAATTATCCCCGATATCCTGGCTAATGTTTATTGCTCAACCAGCGTCACTAAAACATCTGATTATCATCAATGTGCTGCTTGCTGTATACAAATTGACTGCCATGTTTCCTACATTACAACAGTACCTACACTTCAAAAATACTTCATTGGCTGTAAAGCATTTTGGGATTTGCTATATAAATGCATGTCTTTTTTTCATTGAATACATTGGTTGCATCAAAACAATATGGTTGGATCAGCACTTCTGCACCATCATGTGTCAAAAGACTTTCATTACTGTGCAAAATGTGAAAGCCCACTACATGCATATATCTCTAAATTCTGTACAGATATCCCCACTCTATCTCGTCTCTAGTCCGTGTCCCATAATGTACATCAGGGATTGTGCCGTTTCCCTTCCTATTTCTTAATTCTATTCACAAGGATTTTGTCAGAACCCCCATAACATCCTTATGTTCTAGCATTATGATATTCATTATGACAACCACCCAATCCAGTTTCTTTCTTCCCTATCTTTCCCAAAAATGATATAATCATATAATATAACCAAGAACTTTATGAACCACAAAAAAACATAATATTTTCCTTCCATCCTTTTTTCTCACAACAATCTTAATCTCTGATATTTGCTGTGGGCTTTCAATTATCTTCTCTTCCTAACTGTTCTTACTCTTCGCATATCTGAATGCACGCAGCATTCACAACAAGGTAGATATTTGAAGGCACAAATAGAGGCAAATGGGCACGATTTAATTGCCATTACGGAGATGTAGTTACAAGGTTATCAGGACTGGGAACTGAATATTCAGGAATATTCGACATTGAGGAAGGATAGGCAGAGGGGAAAAGGACGTGGGGTAGCACTGTTAATAAGAGACGGATCAGTAGAGTAGTGAGAAAGGATCTTAGATTGAAGGAGCAAGATGTAGAATCAGGTTGGGTGGAGCTAAGAAACATCAAGGGGCAGCAAACATTGGTGGGCATTATTTATAGGCCACCAAACTGTAGTGGTAATATTGGGCATGGTATAAATCAGGAAATTGGAGCTACAAGTGGCATGAGCAATATAATAATAAAGGATGACTTCAATTTACATGTAGATTGGGTAAATCTGGATGTCAAGGGATATAGAGGATTGGATAAGGAAAAAAAAGGAGGCTAATGGCAGATTCAGAGGGCTGAAACCAGCGGAGAGCCTAGAGGACTATAGAAAGTGTAGAGGGTACTTTAAAAAGTAATTAGGAGACAGCACCTCCAACAGTGCAGAATTCCTCAATACTGCCCTGGAGTGTCAGCCTGGATTTTTTTGTTTAAGTCTCCAGAGCAAGACAGGTGTTATCGTATAACCTAAAGAACATGTTTTTTTATGCATGTCCTCGTAGAAGCGGCATGAAAAACACTGATGGGCAAGATAAAGGAAAATCCCAAGGCGTTTTATAAGTATATTAAGGGCAAGAGGATAACCAGGGGAAGAGTTGGGTCCATGAAGGACCAAAGTGGGAATTTGTTCTGTGGAGCCGGAGGACATAGGTGAGGTTTAAAATTATTACTTTTCATCTGTGTTCACTATGGAAAGAGACGATGCAGGTGTATAGATCAGGGGGGGGGGGGGGGGGATTGTGATATACTTGAACAAATTAGCATTGAAAGGGAGGAGGCATTAGTGATTTTAGTGGGCTTAAAAGTGGATAAATTCCCAGGCCCAGATGTGATGTACCCCAGGTTGCAATGTAAGGCAAGGGAGGAGATTGCAGGGGCTCTGACAGAAATTTTCAAATCCTCTTTGGTCACAGGAGAAGTGCCAGAGGACGGGAGGACAGTGGATGTGGTACCATTATTCAAGAAGGGTAGTAGGGATAAACTAGATAATTACAGCTGGTGAGTCTAACATCAGTGGTAGGGAAACTACATAGAAAATACAGCACAGAACAGGCCCTTCGGCCCACGATGTTGTGCCGATCCTTTGTCCTCTGTCAAGGACAATTTAATCTATACCCCATCATTCTCCTTTATCCATATACCTATCTAAAAGCCGTTTGAAAGTCCCTATAGAACATATTGGAAACTATTGGAAAAAATTCTGATCGACAGGATTAATCTCCACTTGGAGAGGCGGAGATTAATCCAGGATAGTCAGCATGGTTTTGTCAGGGGGAGATTGTGTCTAACAAATTTGATTGAATTTTTCAAGGAGGTGACTAGGTGTATAGATGAGGGTAAAGCAGTTGATGTAGTCGACATGGTCTTCAGTAAGGCTTTTGATAAGGTTCCGCATGGGAGATTGGTCAAGTAGGCAAGAGCCCCTGGGATCCAAGGCAATTTGGCAAATTGGTTCCAAAATTGGCTTAGTGGCAGGAGGCAGAGGGTGATGGTTGAGGTTTGTTTTTGCGATTGGAATCCTGTGACCAGTGGTGGACCGCAGGGATCGGTGCTGGGACCCTTGCTGTTCGTAATGCACATTAATGATGTAGACGTGAATATAGGAGGTATGATCAGTAATTTCGCAGATGACACAAAAATTGATGGTGTTGTAAATAGTGAGGAGGATAGCCTTAGATTACAGGACGATATTGATGGGCTGGTAAGATGGGCAAGATCAATCATTGAGCTTGTTCAAGACAGAAATCAATAGATTTTCTGGATACTAATAGCATCAAGGGATATGGGGATAGTGAGGAAATATGGTGTTGAGTTAATTAGCCATGATCTGTTTGAATGTGTAGCAGGCTCGATGGGCCGAATGGCCTACTCCTGCTCCTATTTCCAATGACCTTATGATCCTATTAACGAGGATTTTTACAGAACTGCTTTACAGCATTTGTTTGCTGTAAAAGGGTGAATACAAATTCCTTGGCCTCGCTCCTACACAATGTCTGGACTTCCTTTCTGTTAAACAATAGAAGGGCATAATGCCAGAGTACACAAGAAGGGGCTAAACTGAAGTCCAGTAAATTGTTTCATCATTACAACTGCCTCTCTCACTCCTGCAACTCCCAGATCAATTTTACAGCTCTCATATGTTCCTTTTCCACTCTTCAGTTTGAGACAATCACTTACTGCAGAAACTTTCTGTTTCTGAACAAGCTACTGCTGCCAGCTAATCAACAATCTTATCTTTAAATTGGTTAATTTTCTCTCCTGTGCCTCTCTTTCTATATATTTCTGCTTATTTTCTTCTTCCTTTAACTCATTCATTAAACATGTAATTCTGTTGAACAGGGCTTGGCCGAGGCAAATACCCTGAGGGTTGGATTTTGTTATCCTGCCACTGCTTATGGCGGCAGGTATTCAAAATGGCGGTGACCCCGCCTGTGATATTTTTGGCCGCGCCACCATGGTTACGCGGCAGACGGCCACTTAGCGTAATAATGGCAGCCGTCCCCCTCAATCGTGTGGCGGGGGCAGCATTGCCAACACTGTTTACAGCATCTCCTGATGTTGGATTGCAGAGTACAACCCTCCCCATTCCCCCACCACAGTACCCACTTGCAGAGTGCCCCCCCTTCCCACCTGCCTACACAGTGCAGTACCCAATTGCAGACTTCCCCCCCCCCCCTTCCACCCCCCCCACGTTATCCAGTTGCAGAGCTCTCCCCTTCCCCCACCACAGTGCAGTAACCCCCTTCCCCTCCCCCACCACATTACCCACTTGCAGAGATCCCCCCCTCCCCTCCTCCCACAATACAGTACCTACAATATCCACTTGCAGAGCTCCCTCCTTCTGTCACATCTGCAGATTGAGCTTAGTAACAACGTGCGATGCCGAAGAAAATTTATGAAGGTAACCGCATAACTTGCCTAACCTTTGCAGGCACCAACCACTCTCACCTCAGTGGTGCCAGCTTTTCAAAGATGGGAAAGTGAAGGCATGTGAGTGCCACACATCACGCAGAAGATTGCGAATGCCTGGTAGGATCATGGCGAATTATATACTAATGTATGCAAAACAGTATTTAACATATTTAAACTACAAAGCCATCGCTTCGTGGCGGAGGTGCTGCCATAGAACTTGGACGCCTCCGAGAAAATCGGAACCTGGCATTACAGCGTTGGGATCCTTGGCGAACGAATCTGCGCCGATTCTCTGGCATGTCCCACCAGAAAACCCACCTTCCAGAGCTGATAAAATCCAGCCCTGTATATTATACTGATCTCAGTCCTGACCTTCTGGGAAACATCTTTCAACCTTTTACGCTCTTTCTCAAAACCTTTATTTGTTGTTTTATTTTTCGTGGCAGGGTTCTCTTGTCTTACAGCAAACTTAGTCCCCTCCTGTTTGGGTTTGCTTAAAAAAAAGTCTTCAAGTATCTTTTCCAGGAACCATCTTTTGGGTAAAGTGTGGCTACCCGGCCCAGACCCGACGACACATGTCGGGTTCGGGTCGGCTCAGCTCGGGTCTCTCTTCCGGGTCCAGCATTCTGGCTCGGGTCGGTTTGGGCTGGACGTGGACAGTGCTGTGTTACTCCAGGAAATAATCTTCAAATGAACATTCAGGACGTCAAGGCGGGAAACGTGTAGTCTGGACTCTGCGCTCTGCAGTAAAGCCTGGCTACCCGACCAAACCCAACTACATGTGTCGGGTTCGGGTTGGGTCGGGCATTTAAAAAAATTAAAGGACTCGGGCCCGGGTCGGGTTTGGGTTGGCTGTTGTCGGGTTGGGTCGGCCCAGGCTGGGTTTTAATTTTATACCCGAGCCAGGCTTTACTTTTGGGGGGGTCAGGGGGCTCCCTCCACTATGCCTTGAGAGGTACTGGGCTACATAATCCTTTAATTTACTCATTGTTCAAATATCTGAGAATAATCTTCCAAAATCTCCTAGATTCTGGAACAGTCCCAGAGGATTGGAAAACCACAAATGTAACACCTCTATTCAAGGAAGGAGGGAGATGACACAAAACCAGGTGGGAATGTGTGGTGTGAGGAGGATGCAAAGCAGCTTCAAGGGGATTTGGACAGATTTAATGAGTGGGCAGGAACGTGGCTGATGGTCTATAATGTGGAAAAATGTGAGGTTATCCATTTTGGTAAGAGGAACAGAAGTGCAGAGCATTTTTTAAATGGTTTGAGATTAGAAAGTGTGGATGTACAAAGGGACCTGGGTGTTCTCGTCAATAAGTCACTGAAAGCTAACATGCAGGTGCAGCAAGCAATTAGGAAGGCTAATGGTATGTTAGCCTTTATCACAAAAGGATTTGAGTATAGGAGTAGTGAAGTCGTGCTTCAATTGTATAGAACCTTGCTTAGATAGCACCTGAAGTACTGTGTGCAGTTTTGGCCCCCTTACCTTAGGAGGGATATGATTCCCATAGAGGGAGTGCAACGAACGTTCACCAGACTTGTTCCCGGGATGGTGGGACTGTCCTATGAAGAGAGATTGGGGAAACTGGGCCTTCGTTCTCTAGAGTTTTGAAGAATGAGAGATGATCTCATTGAAATCTACAAAATACTTAAAGGGATAGACAGGGTAGATGCAGGGAAGACATTTCTCCTGGCTGGGGAGTGTAGAAGCAGGGGACACAATTTCAAAATAAGGGGGAAGCCCCTTAGGAGATGAGGCACTGTGGGCCATCAGCAGCAAAATTGTACTCAACTACAATCTAGAACCTCATGGCTCAACATATCCCCCACTCTTTCATTACCATCAAGCCAGAGGACCAACCCTGGCTCAATGAAGAGTGCAGGAGGGCATGCCAGGAGCAGCACCAGGCATACCTCAAAATGAGGTGTTAACCTGGTGAAGCTCCAACCCAGGACTACTTGAGTCCCAAACAGCGTAAACAGCATGCGATAGACAGAGCTAAGTGATTCCGTAACCAACGGATCAGATCTAAGCTCTGCAGTCCTGCCACACACCATCCTGACTTGGAACTATATCGCTGTTCCTTCACTGTCACTGGGTAAAAATCCTTGAACTCCCTTCCTAACAGCACTGTAAGTGTACCTACCACACATGGACTGCAGCGGTTCAAGAAGGCAGCTCACCACCACTTTCTCAAGGGTGGGCAATAAATGCTGGCCTAGCCAGCAACGTCCACATCCGAGGGACGAATAAAAATTTAGAAAATTATAATATGATCAGGCAGAGTCAACATGGTTTTATGAAAAGAAAATTGTGTTTAACAAATTTATCAGAGATGTTTGAGGATGTAACAAGCAGGGTGGATAAAGGGGAACCAGTAGATGTAGTGTATTTGGATTTCCAAAAGGTATTCGATAAGGTGCCACATAAAAGGTTACTACATGAGGTAAGAGCTCATGGTGTTGGGGGTAATATATTAACATGGTTAGAGGACTGACTGACTAACAGGAAAGAGAGAGTTGGGATAAATGGGGCATTTTCAGATTGAAAAACTGTAATTAGAGGAGTGCCACAGGGATCAATGCTGGGGCCTGAACTATTTATGATCTATATTAATGACTTGGATGAAGAGATTGAGTGTAGTGTAGCCAAATTTGCTGATGATACAAACATAAGTAGAAAAGCAAGTTGTAAGGAGGACATAGAATATAGGAGCAGGGAGGTTATGATGGAGCTATATAAAATGCTAGTTAGGCCACAGCTGGAGTACTGTGTACAGTTCTGGTCGCCACACTATAGGAAGGATGTGATTGCACTGGAGAGGGTGCAGAGGAGATTCACCAGGATATTGCCTGGGCTGGAGCATTTCAGCTATGAAGAGAGACTGGATAGACTAGGGTTGCTTTCCTTAGAGCAGAGAAGGTTGAGGGGGGACCTGATTGAGGTATACAAAATTATGAAGGGCACAGATAGAGTAGATAGGAAGAAACTTTTTCCCTTCGCGGAGGGGTCAATAACCAGGGGGCATAGATTTAAGGTAAGGGGCAGGAGGTTTAGAGGGGATTTGAGGAAAAAAAATTTCACCCAGAGGGTGGTTGAAATCTGGAACACACTGCCTGAGGGGGTGGTAGAGGCAGGAACCCTCACAACATTTAAGAAGTATCTAGATGAGCACTTGCAACGCCATAGCATGCAAGGCTACGGGCAAGTGCTGGAAAATGGGATTAGAATAGAGAGGCCGGCGCGGACATGGTGGGCCGAACGGCCTGTTTCTGTGCTGTATAACTCTATGACTCTTTGACACAAAGGGCTGGATTTTCAAAGTGGTGGAAAATAGGAACTAGGTCTGGATTTTGGTCTGAAATCTGCCTCCTCTGGGAAGCTGATTCAGATTACAATTTTCAATGGGAAAGCCTTAATTGGTATGAAGGTGGGTTTCCTGTCCACTTTTAGCCAGTGGGATTGAAAATGGCAATGGGTCAGATCAAGTCTGGGGCTCATGTAGACTTTCACAACAACTATCACTGAGGCTGCTTGTTGTCCTAAGGGAGTGATCTGCCTTCCATAGCACCAGAGGGAAGTGAGATTTATGGGAGCTGGAGGCCTGGTACTAGGGGCAGGGTAGACCCTCGCTTCATCGATGCCCACCTGGATCTAATGCTGGAGGCCATGAGTGAGTAGTGGGAGCTCCTCTTCCCAGAGTGTGTCAGAAGGAGACCACCTCGTCATGCAGCAGGGGCACCTCTCTGATCAGTGTTATCCCCCTCTGCTGCCTCCCCTCTCACCTCCTGCTCCTCCCCTGATGAGCTGTCTCCTTCCGTGGCCTCAGTGTCCTCAAGGCCCACACTCTCTGGGGGGCCATGTTATAGAGAGTGCAGACGACCATTAAAATGACCGAGACCCTATCAGGAGGGTATTGGAGGGTGCCACGCGACCAATCCGGGCACCAGAATTGCATCTTCAGAAACCCAATGGCCTACTCAATTGTTGGCCTGCTGAACAAGTGACATTGGTTCTATCACCTCTGTGCCTTTGTCTGGGGCTTCGTAGAGGGGACAGTAACCATCTCTTCAAGGGATTTTCCTTGTCCCCTTGGAGCCAGCCATGCCCTTTGGAGGATGGGATGAAAGACCGAGGTGGAGGATGGGATGAAAGACCGAGGTAGAGGTGTGCAAAGGAAACCCAACCCAAGTCCTAATGCTGGACCTGGAAGCCTTACCCGACCCGAACCGAACCCGACACATGCCGTCGGATCCCATCGGGGTCAGGTCGGGTAGCAGGCCTTTACCTATGTACTGATGTAAAGGCCTGCCACCCGACCTGACCCCAATGGGTCCCGAAGACATGTGCCCAGTTCGGGTCAGATGGGGTTGGACTTCCGGGTCTGGAATTCGGGCTCGCGTCTGGTTTCCTTTGCACACCTCTAGACCGAGGTATCCTGGACTAGCTAAGGATGACGGCGCCATGGCAGCTGCCAGGAAAGTGAGCGCACACATGGAGGAAGCTCTTATGGTCACAAACCAGTTGGACGTTGAGGGAGTAGAATCCCTTCCTGTTGATGGATCTCACTGGCCGGTTGCTAGATGCCTTGATGGTGACATGGGTGAAATCAATGATACCCTGCACCTGGGGAATCCAGCGATGGAGGCTGAACCCATTACCCTCTGTGGCCGTGCAGGCCCATCTGTGTCAAAAAGAGTGTAGTCCCTGTGCTCCTGCAAATGGCATCCATCATCTGATGGTCGAATGAGATGCTGACTGCAAATGTCACCGAGGTCCACAGCTGATCCCTGGAATGACCCGGCTGCATAGAAGTTCAGGACACCATGGGGGCCGTGAGGCCTCAGGTCATCGTGGATCAGTGCACACAGGACATCTGGCTGGATAGGCTCATGCCTTCTAGAGCACTGACGCTCTGTCCTTTGCTGGTAGCTGTCTTTTGGGTTGTGCACCCAATATCTTGGTTGAGGCCTTCATCCCCTCGCAGCCCGCTCCCGCTGTGCTCCTCTGGCCTCCTGCTGTCCAGGACGTTGTATCTGCTGCAGATTACCTGGCTGCTCTGTCCAACGTCTGTGTAGCCTGTTCCCAACTGAACTCCCGCAACTGGGCTTTGTATGATCACCACATCTTCCCCTGCCAACCCCAGCCACCACAGTGATGCCAGTGGCTTCATGTCCCTCTCCACTTTACATGTCCCTCACTGCTTTACTTTAATCAGCCCTTCCCGCAGTCCTCATGGCCCTCCACGCTGTTTACGTTTTCACGACTCTGTCATATTCCCTCATGGCACCTGTCCAGTTCCCAGCCTTTAAAAATTATTCCCTGAAACTGACAAGCCTGTTAATGAAAGCAAAATACTGCGGATGCTGGAAATCTGAAATAAAAACAAGAAATGCTGGAACCACTCAGCAGGTCTGGCAGCATCTGTGGAAAGAGCAGCAGAGTTAACGTTTCGGGTCAGTTCTTCGGAACTCCAAATGAGCTCTTTGATGAGCTCAACAGGCACTTACTTGGAAGCAAGCACCCAACATGTTTTCTCCCTGCCAGCTGCACTTTAAAAATAGCATGACGCGAGGCAGCAAGATTCAGTGCCAACCTCTGAGAACGTGATATTCAAATCACTCTCGCAGCAGTTTTAGCTCCTGGCTGACTCTACCAAACTGTTGGATAGGTTCTTTACCCTTCGAACAGATTCTCTGCAGGTTCTCTGATCTCCATCAATAAATCTAAATAGTGCAGTTAGGAGATTCTTCATCCAGGGTGAATCCAGTGCTGATGAACTCTGCTGTACTCCACAGTCACATAGCCAGGCAATACTTTTCCTCATACAGCAATAGCTATCTGGGCTTTTTGGACTCCCTCATTCCCTCTAACTTAGTATCCTTGGATAGTTTACAAATGCCTTGCATATGTCGTCATCCAACCAGTCTATCAAGTCCACTTTCTTAAATCAGCAGATAACAATGGTATTGCCATTTTCACAGGAATTAGTTTGAAATAGTTTCATTCTGATTGCAGGCTTCCTGACATAATATACCAATCCGAAACTTTGTACCTTACACCAAACCATATTCCGACTTCATTTCCAGATTTACGTTTGCCCAACATAAAACCTGGTATCTATATAACTTTTAACCCCTTTTAGATTCTGATTTAAGTAGAAACTGTCCATATATAACCAATTGCCTTTGAAATCAGTTGTTCTTAGTTGTGTATGTTGTTCTGATATAACATTGACGTATGCCTATGCATTCCTTTAAGCAGTCCCTATAATTACTAATGCATTGTTTTATTATTTTCCCACATTCTGTTTGCCAAATCACCTGATTTTTTCCCGAATTGCACACAGTAAAATCATATACCATTTCTCTTAGCAATGCATGATTAAATTTTACAAACATACAATTACCTAAATCAGAAGGCAAAGATCCAAAAGGAAAAGTAGGAAAATTTATGAATTGCGAATCAATGTCATTCCATTATATGGTCCTTCTCCTTGTTTTGGACAGATCATTGATTCATCCAGTTCCAATTTAGTTTTGTTGCGTATGGGATCTTTTCACTCTAACATGAGTCCACAGTTCAAACAATTGCCAAGACTGATTAACGTTAATTTATTTGCTTTCATATTGTTCTGATGTATGAAAAAAATAGTTTCTTCTGCCAGGTAAATATCAGCCTGCCTTGCATCACCAATTGTCATTAGTAAGAGAAGTATTGAAGTCCTCTGTTACCTCCTTCCTGACTAGTAATAACTAAATCCATCTTAGCAGAAAGGAACATCCACACCATCCTTTCAACTTAAAAAGAATTTAACTCTCCATACAGGTTTTAATTTAATCAGAAATTAACCAAATTTACAATTCCCTCACATTATTCAAAGAGCAAAGGAGTTTCTCAGAGTCTTGGCCAACATTTATCTTTGAACCAACATCAAAATATTTGTCTCACTGCTGTTCATGGGATTTGCTGACAGCAAACTGGCTGCCATGTTTCCTCAGAACACAACAGAGACTTCATTGGCTGTGAAGCACTCTAGGATGTGGTGCATAAAGCTTCTATGCAAATGCATCTTCTTTACATCATGAGCAATGATAAAGGGATCCAACAGCATAGAATATACATCCAATATTGGGAAAATTTATGGTGTATGGCTTTGGATTTGGAAGGCACTGTTGAAGAAGCCTTGGTGAGTTGCAGCAGTGCACCATGTAGATGATACAACCTGCTGCTACTGTGCATCTTCAGTGGAAGGTGTGAATGTTGAAGGTGGTGGGCCAATCAAGTGGGCTGCTTTATGCTGGATGGTGTCGAGCTTCTTGTGTTGTTGGAGCTGCACTCATCAAGGCAAGTGGAGAGTATTCCATCACACTCATGACTTGTGTCTTGTAGATGGTGGACAGGCTTTGGGGAGTCAGGAGGTGAGTTACTCACTGCAGAATTCCCAGTCTCTGACCTGCTCTTGGAGCCACAGTGTTTATGTGGCTGGACTTCTGGTTTCAGTTTCTGGTCAATGGTAACCCCCAGGATGTTGATAGTGGGGGTGTCAGTGATGGTAATGCCATTGAACATCAAGGGGAGATGGTTGGATTCTCTCTTGTTTGAGATAGTCATTGCCGGCACTTGTGTGTCGTGAATGTTACTTGCCACTTATCAGCCTAAGCTTGAATGTTATCCAGGTCCTGCTGCATATGGACACTGACTGCTTCAACATCTGAGGAGTTGGGAATTTTGCTGAACATTGTGCAATAATCAGCAAACATTCCCACTTTTGATCTTATGATGGAGGGAAGGTCATTGATGAAGCAGCTGAAGATAGTTGGGCCTAGGACACTACCCTGAGGAACTCCTGCAGTGATGTCCTGGAGCTGAGACGATAGGCCTCCAACAAACATAACCATCTTCCTTTGTGCTAGGTATGACTCCAAACAGTGGAGAGTTTCCCCCTGATTCCCATTGACTTCAATTTTATTAGGGCTCCTCGATGCCACACTCGGTCAAATTCTGTCTTGATGTCAAGGGCAGTCACTCTCACTGCACCTCTCTGGGTTCAGCTCTTTTGTCTATGTTTGTACTGAGGCTGTAATGAGGTCAGGAGCTGAGTGGCCCTGGTGGGACCCAAACTGAGCATGTTATTGTTGAGTAAGTGCTGCTTGATAGCACTGTCGGCAACACCTGCCATCACTATGCTGATGATCGAGAGTAAACTGATAGGGTGGTAATTGGCCGGGTTGGATTTGTCCTGCTTTTTGTGGACAGGACATACTTGGGCAATTTTTCACTTTGTCAGGGAGATGCCAGTGTTTTAGCTGTACTGGAACAGCTTGGCTAGGAGCATTGCTGAAATATTGTCAGGCCCTAGCCTTTGCAGTATCCAGTGCCTTCAACCTTTTCTTGATATCACGTGGAGTGAATCAAATTGGCTGAAGACTGGCATCTGTGATGCTGGGGACCTCAGGAGGAGATTGAGATGGATCATCCACTCAGTACTTCTGGCTGAAGATGGATACAAATGCTTCAGCCTTGTCTCTTGCACTGATGTGCTGGGCTCCCCCATCATTGAGGATGGGGCTATTTGTGGAGCCTCTTCCTCCTGTTAGTTGTTTAATTGTTCACCACCATTCACGACTGGATGTGGCAGGACTACAGAGTTTAGCTCTGATCCACTGGCTGTGGTATCGCTTAGCTCTATCTATCACATGCTGTTCCTGCATGGATGTGTCCTGGTTTGGAGCTTCACCAGGTTAACATCTCATTTAAAGGTATGCCTGGTGCTGATCCTGCATGCTGTCCTGCACCCATCATTGAACCAGAGCTGGTCCCCTAGCTTGATGGTAATGGTAGAGTGCGGGATATGTTTAGTTTAGAGATACAGCACTGAAACAGGCCCTTCGGCCCACCGAGTCTGTGCCGACCATCAACCACCCATTTATACTAATCCTACACTAATCCCATATTCCTATCACATCCCCACCTGTCCCTATATATTTCCCTACCACCTACCTATACTAGGGGCAATTTATAATGGCCAATTTACCTATCAACCTGCAAGTCTTTGGCATGTGGGAGGAAACCGGAGCACCCGGAGGAAACCCACGCAGACACAGGGAGAACTTGCAAACTCCGCACAGGCAGTACCCAGAATCGAACCCGGGTCCCTGGAGCTGTGAAGCTGCGGTGCTAACCACTGCGCCACTGTGCCGCCCCTGGACCATGAGGTTATAGATTGTGGTTGAATACAATTCTGCTGCTGCTGATGGCCCACAGCACCTCATGGATGCCCAGTTTTGAGCTGCTAGATCTGTTCAAAATCTATCCCATTTAGCACGGTGGTAATACTAGGCAACATGATGGAAGGTATCCTTAATGTGAAGACGTGACTTCTTCTCCACAAGGACTGTGCAGTTCCTACTCCTACCAATACTGATGACAGATGCATCTGCAACAGGTAGGTTGGTGAGGATGAGGTCAAGTAGGTTTTTCCCTCTTGTTGGTTCCTTCACCATCTGCTGCGGACCCAGTCTAGCAGCTATATCCTTTAGTACTTGGCCAGTTCGGTCAGTAGTGGTGCTACCAAGCCACTCTTAATGATGGACATTGAAATCCCTCACCCAGAGTACATTCTGTGCCCTTGCCATCCTCAGTGCTTCTGATAGCATACATTTAAGTCCAATTCTGGTAAAAAGATTTCACTTTGAAACCTTCTTGGTGTTCTGGGAGGATTTTTTTTAAAACAGTTACAGGCCTGATGTTCCTTTTCTTGGTTCACTGATGTATTGTAGATTCCTTTAAGACACAGGCCGGAATTTTACGCCACCCAGCGAGCTGGATGGTGGCATGGGGGTGGCGTAAAATTGAGTGGGAGGTTCCGGGAGGCCTTCCCGACCCGCTCCCGCCTCCGGCCAACTTTACGAAGGTCGGAGGTGGGGGGAGAAACAATCTGCCCACCCCAGGCCAATCAAGGCCCTAAAGCGGCCACTTAACGGCCTTCGCCCGCCTCCACGGGTATTTTACTTGTGGCAAGCGAGCACGCTGGTGACGTGAAAGGCTGCCCAGTGAAAGCTGCCAGCCTTTCTGCGCCCCGGGGGGGCGGTGGGGGTGCCCTGACAATTGAGGGCTACCCCTGCCTCCCAACCCACCCCCGGGACCCTAGACCACCCTCTCTCCCCCCCAAACAACCACCCTTGCATCACCAGGACACGACCGATCGCCCTGGTGAGGCATCCAAAACTTACCTTGGATCCCGGCTCCACGGCATTCTCCTCAGTTGGCTGGGCTACAGTCCCGGCAATGGCTACCGCTCCTGGTGGGGCTGAGGGGATTAGGAGCTGCCGGCCTCAAGCAGGTGAAGTCCCGCCTCAGGACAATTAAAGCCCGTGGACCCGCAAAATGCGGGACAGATTCCTGGGCTAGGCGGAAGCGGGTTGGCCACCGACTTTTACTTCAGTGGCGAACTCCCATCCGCCTAAGGTAAAATTCCAGCCACTGTCAAAATCAGAGGACAATCTTGTTAAAATTTTTCAGATGGGGAATTTCCAAAGATCACATTTGTATTCTCTGCCTTGGCAGTTTAAAGATGTAACAGGAAGGATTTTATTCTTGGATGGAATGGATCTCTCAACTGTTGGCTTTCTTGCTCTCTCACTGTCTTTCAGAGAAATCTCTTATTAAAGAAAAAACCTTATCAGGTTTGGTTTTGGTCAGATAACCATGGATGGTCTCCCCTGGTGTGTTCATACAATTGTTACGATCGAGGCAGGAGGAGTGCACTGTTTATTCAAGTTCCACTTCTCCACAGGTCACAACACATATTTAAATTTTTCCACTTACTGATATGGTCAATCATATACTCTATTTATCCCAGAACAAAACACAGTAAGCAGGTTTCTTTAATGAACAACAAAATTATCAGTTTATTATAAAACAAGTCTTAACCAGTAATGAAGTAAAGCATAAACACACAGACTGAAATTTTAAAGTTCCCTTCTTACCTTAGAGACACACACACAATCCTTGTTTAGAGCTCTGTGACATACAAGAAAACACCTGAGCTGAATATGTGCTCGTCCTTAAGGAAACGGCGGATGAGGTATGTTGTGTTCCAAAACCGGCATACAGTCTGGCCTCCGAGTACATGTAGACGGGTCACTGGGATCTTTTAGAACAGTTCTTTTCAGGTGGTGTTGAGAATTAGTTTAGCTGTCTTTTCTTCAAAGACAGGAGACGCGATGAGTTGACACAGTGGACTTTTCAGGGTCTTTTAGAGAGGTGCTGGGAAGCTGAGTTGGGTTGTGGTCTTCTCTCCTTCCTTGGGAATTCTCTTCTCCTTCTGCAGGATTGACTCTTTAAACGTTCAGCAAGAATCTGGTCTCTTCCTCCATGACACTTCTTCAGCAGGCTTTAACTTTATCTCATTCCAGAAGGTAAACATTGACACTACAACCAAAAGCTTTCAAGTTTGCTGCTCTCTCAGGTGCGCACTGCTGCTCCCAGGCTTGTCCTGTCAAGGGGCATGCGACTCTCACTTCTCCGCCCACATCTTCCCCAGTTACCAGGGTTTCTGTTCTTTTTTTAAACTTGAGACATGTGACAACCAGTAAACATTGTTGCCAAACCAGTTCTTTCAGTGTCCTCTTGAAAAAAAAAACTGGTCCAACATTTCTTCAGTTTGACTAATGAAATCCTCAAAAAATATTTTTTACACAGATTCACTTTCATGAGAATGTCTTTGAACACATGGCCATTGTTACACAGTAGGGTTTGAATGTGGCTTATCTTGATGTAGTGGTGTTATTTCCCACCTATTATTTTGGATTTCCATCTGGAGTCGCCCTGTCTGTGAAGGCCTTTCTCAACCCAATTCTTAAAGATAGGAGCCATTTAGCATTGAATGGCCTGTTTAACATTTTAATATGCCTTCCCTAGAACTAGTCCAGACGTGATAGTATCAGAGTTATACAGCACAGAAACAGGCCCTTCGGCCCATCGTGTCCATGCCGGCCATCAAGCACCTATCTATTCTAATCCCATTTTCCAGTACTTGGCCTATAACCTTGTATGCTATATGGAACGGCGGATGAGGTGTGTTGTGATCCAAAACCGGCATACAGTCTGGCCTCCGAGTACATGTCCATGATGGGTCACTGGGATCTTTTAGAACAATTCTTTTCAGGTGGTGTTGAGAATTAGTTTAGCTGTCTTTTAGCTCATCTAAATATTACTTAAATGTTGTGAGGGTCCCTGCCTCTACCACCCTTGCAGGCAATGTGTTCCAGATTCCAACCACCCTCTGGGTGAAATGTTGTTTCCTCAAATCCCTTCTAAACATCCTGCTCCTTTTCACTTGAGTTGTGCCTATTAAACCACAGCCAACCCATATCCTCACTTGTGATCCACACAAGTGCACTGTGCCACCAGGAACGCGGATCCTCTCTGATATTCCCTTCTTTTATAATGGGTTAAGACTCTAATAATCACGATGTGTAGTTGCAGTACAAGAGGGGTCAGCTGGCCTCTTACTCCATCTTCTCTGCAGCAAAATCGTGTCCATTTTTTGGTGTTTAGTTCATCAGTTCATTTTCTACAGTTCATAATTGCTCCAGTTCGCTTTAGTTCATAACTGTTCCTTTCAAGAAAGTGGCAATTGTGTTTTGGTTGCAACACATTTGAGCATCCAGATCTGTAAAATACCAACTGTTGATCTGCACATTTTGATTTTCTTTCACTGATTTATGGTACTGCAGCTTAAGCTTTATTTTAAAGTTACTGTAATTGTAGTTAGACTTGAGATGTGCTTACCTTTGCTGACCTTATAATGTTGTCTGAATGCTAACCTTTAGTTGTTGGAATCCAATAAGATCCAACCAGATTTCAATTTGAAGATCCAAACTCTTGCCAAAGGCTGCTGGGATTCAAACAAATATTCAATGTGGATTTCTAGATGTAAAGACAAAATTGAAATGAAAGGTTGGAAACTAGCTACAGTTGCTGCTTGTTATCTGTTTGCAGGTGAAAGTTATTCTGGATTGTCTAATGGAAACACAGGCTGCATTCACTGACATTGGAGACAGTGTAGCCTGTGTAGAACACCTCCTAAAAGAACTCCAACTGCAGGAAGAGAAAGCACAGGTAAATGACTCTAAAATGCCATTCAGACTTCAACAAATGAACTCCTTCCTCCACATTTACTCTTACAAAATCCTGTAATCTTCTAACAAAACAGAGCAAGTCATTGAAACTTCCCCAGTTAAGTCACTAAATGATTATTCAGGCATCTATCTGTTCTAGGTTGCAAATACGCTTATTTCATATTCCAATCACATTGCTTCTACTAGGTTGTTCAGAATTTCATAAATGGGCTTAGACAACCTAATTTCCTGAGGTTTTAAGATTTTCCTAAGCTTGCTAAAAACATTAATGACAAACAATGGTACATAATGATGCTGTATCAAAGTCCAGTAGTGCTCTCGTGTACATTTTGTAAACTTCCTAGATTTGCACTTCCTTTCAACTAAAATATATATTCAGTTTACACTTGGGAACAAAAATCAAAGACTTGGTAGTAGGCAGAATGTTTACAGCACTGATTAACTTCATTGGGATGGACAGCTTAGGGTGCCGCTGACTAGGCACAAATCCATCCCACCATTCAAATATCTAATTTAACGATTTAAAAAGTAGGAACAGATTGGACAGTTGACATATTTAATTGAGGAAGGAGTCAATTCTCCAATTATGCCTGAACAGTGGGGAACCTCACCCCCTGCCAGTGCATTTTGGAAAATGATGCCTAATGTGTTCTTACTTTCTGTATAACAAATAGAGATTCCCACTATTAAAAGGGTAATTTTTTTTCAGTTGTTTTGAAAAATGCATTTGCAAATGCAACTTAAATTGAATGTGCTTTATCACAGTACATATTCAATGCAACCAGTCTTTTGTGACATTCTAAGGAGAGATATCTACTATTGTGCAAGTTAGAAATTCAGCTGCACTAGCAAGGAAACCAAAGACATCAGAAGGAATCCCCGTCATATCAGGATATCTAACCTTTTTTTGCGGGGCATTATTCTTAAAGTCCTCTATTTTAATGGTAAAATAGCATGTACAGGATTGTCTCACAAATAAGTTAATCTTCTAATATTGGCAGCAGTATTTTGAGGTTTATGATCTGTGGCTTGTTTTACTAACGATCTGTTCAAACAAATTGATTGTCCAGTTCATATGTTAATGCTTTCTACCTTTGTTACAGGAATCATTAGAAAAGGCACACTCATTAGCTCTGCAAGGAGACCAACTTATCCAAAGCAACCACTATGCTGTTGACTCCATCCGACCAAAGTGTAATGAACTCAGGCGTATATGTGATGATTTTACCAATGAAATGAAGAAAAAACATGATGTGCTTGGAAAATCTCTTGCAGTCCATAAGCAACTGGACAGTGTAATTTTTCTGTTATAGTCTTTAACAATTTGTCACCAAACAAATAACTGTTTATTGATATTCTATTTTAATTATTTTATTTTGTCTTTTAAGGCCAAGGAGTGGTGTGAAACAGGGATCTATCTCCTGGCATCTCAAGCAGTGGATAAGTGCCAATCACAAGAAGGAGCTGAAGCTGCACTTCAAGATATTGAGGAGTTCCTTGAAACTGCCAAAGACCACAAGCTTACCAATCCTAAAGAGTTTTATAAACAATTTGAACTGTTTCTTACTTCAGAAGTTAAGGTAAACTAGAAACATCAGTTTAATAACTCAATATTATGGCATTAAATTTTCCAGAGTCATCTGTTAATGAACAGCCAGAAAATAGTCCAGAATAAAAGAAATATCTTTCTAAACATGTCTGTAAATAAATCTAGGTTACTAGAAAGGAAAAGATTTTATATGTTTTGAGGATATAAAGTCTAATACATTACAGAACGCACTGCCTGAAGGGGTGGTAGAAGCAGGAACCCTCACAACATTTAAGAAGTATTTAGATGAGCACTTGAAATATCATAGTGTACAAGGCTATGGGCCAAGTGCTCGAAAATGGGATTAGAATAGTTAGGTGCTTGATGGCTGACACAGACACGATGGGCCGAAAGGCCTGTTTCTGTGCTGTATAACTCTATGACTCAGACCTCTAGAGTATTTTATATGTTTTATTCTAAACTTAATATTACAAATATCTATATGTTATATATATTCTCTTCAACAGTAACCATCATCATTAGAACTCTTGGAAAGTTGAACAGTTGAAATGAATTGATATTACCCTTAGCATCCTGATTTTCTTTCAATTGTTTGACTGTCGTTATATAATTAGAGGATGTGGCTCAGAGAAGTCAACTTGATACTTTGAGGAAAATAACTGAAGATTTATATTGAGTTTTTTTGGATTGATCTGGAAGATTGAAAGGGGGAAACTATAGTGATAGGATAGGAGATGTTATTGATCACAACAAAGTTAAAAGTTATGCAAATTATCTGCTGTGGGAGGTCATTTAAAAAATAGTGCAAAGGCTCAGTTGTAATCATGGGAGATATTAATCTCCCTGACATAGACCTGGACATGCAATTGGAATAATCTGTATACAATTTGGGATTTATTAAGTACTTCAACAATCTTTTCTTAAGCAGCAGGTGGAGAAATCCATAACGGAGATGGCACTATTGGATTTATTCCTAATTAATGAGAAGTGAGTAATGAGCTATCTTGAAATAAGGGTACATCTGCAGTTTAGTGGACATAGCGCTACTTTTAAGGCTGAAATAAGGACAGAATAGATAATAAAAACTATCAGGGAACTGAATTTGAAGAGAGCAGATCTTGAGAGGACCAAATGCTTACAAAAGAAATGTGAAGAACTAGTTAAAGGGAAGGGTCTGGAGAAAAATGGAATTGCTTTAAATAGGTTTGGACACATAACAGAAGCACTTTATTCTAAAGACAAGTTGTGAACAAAAGAGTAAAACTAACATGGATGACAAAAAGTCAGAAAAGGCATTTGGGAGAGCGAAATAAAGAGCATACCAAATTATGAAATACAGGGAAGGGAGAGGATAGCATTTTGCTGCTTGATTCTGAAGTTAAGAAAGTAACAAGCACATAGTGCAGGAGTGTAATATAGTGGAAAATGTAAAGGCCAATAGCAAAGTGTTCTTTAAATATATCAAGAGAAGTCTGCAGAGGGATGTTGTACTGTTTACCATTGGCAATGAGGAGCACTGTGAAGATGAAAGAGAGGTGGTTGTGGACAGGGAAGTGGCAGAACTGCTAAGTCACTATTTTGTGATCATTCTCATCACTAAAAGGAAGAGATGCCTAAAATGAGGTAACGGTATAAGGGAGAGTGCAGGTTGGAAACCCTTACAGTCACAAGTGAAGGCATGTTAGATAGGATAAGAAAGCATAGAATAAACCAGGTTTTGAATATCTTCATCCAAGGATAGTAATCGAATTGCTGATCAATCTGATAATCCAGCTGATTTTACAGGCTATATCAATGGGCAGCGAGATGTCAGGTGGAATTTGACACTGATAATTTTAAAGACATAAGATTAGCTACATGTGGACTATATATTAAAAAAACAACGTGCTTGAGATAATAGAACAGGAAAGAGGTCTTGGTGATTTGGTGGATAGGTCATTCAAGCCATTGGGGCTAGTGTTCACAAGCAGTCAAGAAACTAAATAAGACATTGGGGTGTAGCTAAAGATTATGTTTTCTAAGTCAAAGTAATACTTGGTTCTGGTGAGAATCCACGTGGAGTGCTATGTTCAATTTTTATCTCTATTACAGAAAACATATTGGATTGAGTTCAGTGGAGGGTTATAAGACTCTGTACAATTAAAGCATCACTTCCTCCATTTGTATTCCAATCTTCTTGAGATAAAGATCAACACTCCATTAGTATTTTTGTATTTGTGCACTAACTTTTAGCTATCGGTGCACACGGACCCACAAATCCCTTTGCTCCACCACAGCTCCTAGATTCTCACCATTAAGAAGATATTCAAATATTTCTTTCTCAATTCAAAATGGATTATATCACACTTCCACACATTGAACTCCATTGCCATAGTTGTGCCCACTCATTTCGTCTGTCTATATCCCTTTGTAACCTTCCTGTTCCCACCTACAGAGTATACTGTGCCTCCTAACAGAGACGATATTTCACAGCTACAGCTCACCAATCAATTTATCCTGAGAGAATCCAAGCCACATGATTAGGAAGTAGGAACAATGAGCCAGTGTCGCCTCCTGTAGATGTATGTTGGGACAGAAGTTGAATTGCATGCTGACATTAGCTATCAAGTGTCAAACATGAAACTCAGATGAGGTACTGGAAGATGTTCAAGATCCATAGCACAATACTCAAGCAAGGAATACAAACCAACAACTTGCATTTATATACCATCTTTATGGCATGAAAGCCCTCCAAGATGATTCGAGAGTAGTAACTAGTATTGGTAGAGAAGGGCAAGGCTCAGCTGAGCTTGACGTAGTCCAGCCAGATCTGGCATTGAATGGCGATGCCAGTTGTGGTCAAGATTGTATATAGAACCATAGAGAGGTTACAGCACAGAAGGGGGCTATTCAGCCCAATGTATTGCGCCAGCTGAAAAAACTAGCTACCCACTCTAATTCCATCTTCCAACACCTGATCCAAAACCTTAAACAGTTACAATACTTCGGGAGTATGTCCAGATACATTTGAAATGAGTCGAGGGTTTCTGCCTCCACCACCATTCCTGGCAGTGAATTCCAGACACCCACCATCCTCTGGATGAAAATGTTTTTCCTCGTGTCCCTTCTAATCCTTCTACCAATCACCTTAAATCTGTGCCCCTGGTAATTGACCTCTCCACTAGGGGAAACAGGTCCTTCCTGTCCATTCTATCTAGGCCTCATAATTTTGTACACCTCAATTATGTCACCCCTCAGTCTCCTCTGTTCTAAGGAAAACAACCCTAGCCGATCCAATCTTTCCTCATAACTGCAACTTTCAAGCCCTGGCAACATTCTTGTAAATCTCCTCTGTACTCTCTCCAGAGCAATTATGTCCTTCCTGTAATGTGGTGACCAGAACTGCACGCAATACTCCAGCTGTGCCCTAACCAGTGCTTTATACATTCAGCATTACATCCCTGCTTTTGTATTCTATACCTCTATACATCTTGGACTTGAAGCAAATCGGGAGGTTGTAGCAAGAGAACCAACCAAATAGTACACAATGAAGTTTTTACTGGGGATGAGGACATGAAAGCTGGAGGTGATGAAGTGGTTCAGCAAAGCAACAGCTGCAGTGGTGCTGCGGCAAATGGAGGGTGAGAGGCCAGTCATTGTTGTAAGCAAGGTGGAAGCAGGAGGAAGAAAGCAGAGGCAGATGCATAAGTTAATGGGGTTGAAGGAGGGTGGTGAAGGAAACACAAAAGTGGACAGAGTTGTCGTTTTTGGTGATTGAAAGCATGGGATTTGAGATGCCATGGAAGATGGCAAGGGTCAGTTGGCCATGAAAATGGAGGAGACGGTTGGGGAAGAAAGGAAAACAACAAATTTTGAGGAGAGACGGCAAAGGATATTGAGGTGCAGATTGAAATCAGAAAATTGGTGACAAAAAGCAAAAAATCAAATGCGTTAATACTGCATTTATTCCTGTTCCAGGCCAACATACAGATAATTCTTCAGAAGCTGGAAAATGTCCAAGAAATGTTTAAAAAGCGTCAAGCTAGTTTAAAGAAGTTAGCAGCTAAACAGACTCGACCAGTTCAACCTGTTGCCCCACGTCCTGAGTCATCTCCAAAACGCTCCTCGCCAAAACCAATGAGAGCACCTGTCCTCAGTAAGTGGCAGAAAATCCTTACTCATTCCTCAGAAAATTTTGCAAAGTGATTATTGTATAGTAGTATGGAGTTCAAAATAGCATGAACTGAAGGATTGTTTTATCAGCTTTATAGATTTTGACATCAAATCCTCACTACCCCATTAAAAAATGAAATTCATGTGAAATAACATATCTCTATTACATCCAAAAGGCATCACATTATCTATGTTAAACACACGATAATTCTCCAGCAAATAAACAGTGAAGGTTTTTATTTCAAGCCACGTAGCCTTTCATTTCCTCACTAACTTCTTAAGGCGATGCAATGTTAATGGAGATAATGACTAGCTAGTTATCTTGTAACTCACTGCAGTCTCATCAAAAGAATGCTTTTTAAATGCAAACTACAAGAACTTTTTATTAAACTTTTTCTGAATTAGAGGAATTAAATTATAATCTTCAACTTTACCATAGCGTCTCTGTTCTCTAATAAATTTTGGACAAAATTTATCTTTACCATGAATCCAAGCACAAGTTTAATGTTGTAATGGTAGTATGTATGATTATTCAACATGAAAAAGCAATGTTCCATAATCTTTGAAGTAAGGAATTGCCAGTTATTTTTGAGCACTGAGGCACATTAGTATATCAGACCTTTTCTTTCAATGTTTCACTCCAGTACAAGTTCTATATAAGCTAGAGACAGATTTATCTGATGTTTCAGATAGCAACTGCAAACATAGCTTTAAAAGCTTCTTTGAATTCTTCATGCTGTTAGCTGGTAATGTGTCTTTCTATAATCTGCTTGGAAATTCTAATGCACTCTTTTATTTAGCTATCATGTTCTGTTATGTTTCTCCCTTTCTCATATCTTTGATGAAAGTTAAAGTCTACTATAGCTAAATGACCCCAAAAGTAAATGGAATCCATTCTTATCCTGAATACAATATTAAAAACAACAAAGAGCATAATGTAAATCACCCAAATATTCAGCTAGGCTTTGTTTTGGTAGATGATAGCAGCAGGTGCAAAATGTTAATATGAACCAAAATCCTAGTGTTCTGTGATGGCTCATGTTGAAATCAAATTCAGTTGTTGTGGATGCTAAGTATAATTATTTTCTTATTCTGTCATGGGATGTGGGCATCGCTGGCAAGGCCAGCATTGTTGCCCATCCCTAATTGCCCTTGATAACTGAGTGGCTTGCCAGGCCATTTCACAGGGCAGTTAAGAGTCAACCAGCTGTGGGTCTAGAGTCACATGTAGGCCAGACCAGATAAGGTGAGCAGATTTCCTTCCCTAAAGGATATTAATGAACCAGATGAGTTTCTACAACAATCGATGATAGTTTCATGGTACCATTACTGAGACTAGCTTTCCATTTCAGTTTTTAAAAAATAATTTATTGAATTTAAATTCCACCAGCTGCCATTTATCTATTATCTTTGCACCTGCCAATTAATCAGTTCAATGCCCACTGTGAATGTTTTACAGAGCAGAGTCTGAATTATGAGAATGAGCCACATAAAGGGATATAAGGGCAGATAACCAAACACTTGGTCAAAAAGATAGGTTTTAAGCAGTGTCTTAAAGGAGGAAAGTGTTCCTCTCATATGGATTCTTTAGAATTCAGTGAATTGATGTGAACTACTTTTTATGCCCTATTCACGCTTTAAAAACCCTTGAAAAAAGTCAAGCCTTGTTGAATGAGGTCTGTGTTTAACGGCATACTAAACCATAATTACTAAACAACCTCTCTGGTCCTGAAAAACTAAATTTTATATTTGCGAAATGCATTGAGTTTTCAACCACCTATCCACGCTGTTACTAAGACCACCTCTTTCCAACTTCATAATATTGCCCATTTCCAGCCCTGCCTCAGTTCTTCTGCTGTTGAAACCATCATCCATAGCTTTGTTACCCCCAGACTTAACTACTCTAATGCACTCCTGACCGGCCTCCCACATTCTATCCTCCGTAAACTTGAGGTCATCCAAAACTCTGCTGCCTATGTTCTAACTCACACCAAATGGTTTTCGCCCATCACCCCTGTGCTAGCTGACCCACACTGGCTCTCAGTTAAATGACACCTCAATTTCAAAAATCTCATAATTGTTGTCAAATTCCTCCCTTTCTCTGTAACCTCCTTCAGCCTCACAACCCTCTGAGATATTTTCACTCCTCTAATTCCAGCCGCTTGAGCATCCCAAATTTTAATCACTCCACCACTGGTGGCTGTGCCGTCAGTTGCCTGAGCCCTAACCTCTGGAATTCCATCCCTATAACTCTCTGCCGCTCTCTCACTTTCCTCCTTTAAGATGCTGCTTAAAACCTACCTCTTGGCTATGCTTTTGGTTATCTGCCCTGTTTTCTCCTTATGTGGTTCGTTATCATGTTTTTTAATGCCTCTGTGAAGCGCCTTGGGACATTTTGTTACATTAAAGACACTTTAATACAAGTTGTTCTCCAGTCTGTCCAAAATATTCCACAGTTTTAAATCTTTAGGTTTGATAGTTCAGCTTCTACCCCATGTGTATCTCCCAATATTTCTTTCACTTTGTGTAAAATTATTTTAAAATAATGCTAAAATTTGTCACTTCTGAGTTTGCGGTCTTTTTTTTTTAATTCATGGGATGTGGGCATCGTTTGCTAGGCCAGCATTTATTGCCCATCCCTAATTGCCCTTGAGAAGGTAGTGGTGAGCTGCCTTCTTGAACCACTGCAATCTGTGTGGGGTAGGTACACCCATTTTGCTGTTAGGAAGGGAGTTCCAGGATGTTGACCCAGCGACAGTGAAGGAACAGTGATATAGTTCTAAGTCAGGATGGTGTGTGGCTTGGAGGGAAACTTGCAGGTGATGGTGTTCCCATGCATCTGCTGCCCTTGTCCTTCAACTTGGTAGAGGTCATGGGTTTGGAAGGTGCTGTTGAAGGAGCCTTGGTGTGGTTGCTGTAGTGCAGCTTGTTGATGGTACACACTGCTGCCACTGTGCGTTGGTGGTGGAGGGAGTGAATGTTTATGGATGTGGTGCCAATCAAGTGACTGCTTTGTCCTGGATGGTGTTGAGCTCCTTGAGTGTTGTTGGAGCTGCACCCATCCAGGCAAATGGAGAGTATTCCATCACACTACTGACTTGTGCCTTCTAGATGGCGGACAGGCTTTGGTGAGTCAGGAGGGGAGTTACTCGCTGCAGGATTCCCAGTCTCTGACCTGCTCTCGTAACCACAGTATTTATATGGCTACTGCAATTCAGTTTCTGGTCAATGGTAACCCCCAGGATGTTGATAATGGGGGATTCAGCGATTGTAATGTCATTGAATGTCATGGGAGATGGTTAGATTATCTCTTATTGGAGATGATGATTGCCTGGCACTTGTGTGGCGCGAATATTACTTGCCACTAATCAGCCCAAACCTGGATACGGGCCGAGGACACTACCTGAGGAATTCCTGCAGTGATGTCCTGGAGCTGAGATGATTGACCTGCAACATCCACAGCCATCTTCCTTTGTGCTAGGTATGACTCCAAACAGCAGAGAGGTCCCCCCCGATTCCAATTGACTCGGGTTTTGCTAGGGCTGCTTGATGCCATGCTCAGTCAAATGCTGCCTTGACATTAATGGCAGTCACTCTCACTTCACCTCTGGAGTTCAGCTCTTTTGTCCACGTTGGAATCAAGGCTATAATGAGGTCAGGAGCGGAGTGTCCCTGGCCAAACCCAAACTGAGTATCACTGAGCAGGTTATTGCTAAGCAAATGCCACTTGATAGCACTGTTGATGACACCTTCCATCACTTTACTGATGATTGAGAGTAGACTGATGGGGCGATAATTGGCCGGATTGGACTTGTCCTCCTTTTTGTGTACAAGACATACCCGAGCAATTTTCAGGTAGATGCTAGTGTTGTAGCTGGAATAGCTTGGCTAGGGGTGCAGCAAGTTCTGAAGCACAGGTCTTTAGTACTATTGCCAGAATGTTGTCATGGGCCCATAGGCTTTGCAGTATCCAATGCCTTCACTCATTTCTTGATATCACGCGGAATGAATTGAATTGGCTGAAGACTGTCCTCTGTGATGCTGGGGACTTCAGGAGGAGGCCCAGATGGATCATCCACTTGGCACTTCTGGCTGAAGATTGTTGCAAACGCTTCAGCCTCATCTTATCCGTGAGAATTATTCAATGTAATTGGCTGCTTAGTTTTTTTGATTGCCCTACTGTTGCTGCACAGCAGAGATCCCTATGGCTGGCACCAAAATGAACATTTGGAAAAGTGAAATCCACGTCATAGAGCTGACCTCAAAATCTGGGCAATTATTGGCACTGGCAGTGGAATGAGAAACCTTAACAGACATCAAGAAGACGACCTGTCTTAGATTTTACAACAAATGGGATTCAGGGCCTTTAGAAATGCACCAAGGCACTACTAGAATAAATAACAAAGAACATTACAGCACAGGAAAAGGCCATTTGGCACTCCAAGCCTGCGCCGATTTTGATGCCTGCCTAAACTAAAACCTTCTGCACTTCCGGGGACCATATCCCTCTATTCCCATCCTATTCATGTATTTGTCAAGGTGCCTGTTAAATGTCGCTATCGTACCTGCTTCCACCACCTCCCCCGGCAGCAAGTTCCAGGCACTCACCACCCTCTGTGTAAAGAACTTGCCTCCCACATCCCCTCTAAACTTTTCCCCTCTCACCTTAAACTTATGTCCCCCAGTAACTGACTCTTCCACCCTGGGAAAAAGCTTCTGATTATCCACTCTGTCCATGCCACTCATAACTTTGTAAACCTCTATCATGTCGCCCCTCCACCTCCGTCGTTCCAGTGAAAACAACCCGAGTTTATCCAACCTCTCCTCATAGCTAATGCCCTCTAGACCAGGCAATATCCTGGTAAACCTCTTCTGTACCCTCTCCAAAGCCGCCACGTCCTTCTGGTAGTGTGGCGACCAGAATTGCACGCAATATTCTAAGTGTGGCCTAACTAAAGTTCTGTACAGCTGCAGCATGACTTGCCAATTTTTATACTCTATGCCCCGACCGATGAAGGCAAGCATGCTGTATGCCTTCTTGACTACCTTATCCACCTGCGTTGCCACTTTCAGTGACCTGTGGACCTGTACGCCCAGATCTCTCTGTCTGTCAATACTCCTAAGGGTTCTGCCATTTACTGTATACTTCCTACCTGCATTAGACCTTCCAAAATGCATTACCTCACATTTGTCCGGATTAAACTCCATCTGCCATTTCTCTGCCCAAGTCTCCAACTGATCTATATCCTGCTGTATCCTCTGACAATCTTCATCACTATCCGCAACTCCTCCAACCTTTGTGTCGTCCGCAAACTTACTAATCAGACCAGCTACATATTCCTCCAAATCATTTATATATACTACAAACAGCAAAGGTCCCAGCACTGATCCCTGCGGAACACCACTAGTCACATCCCTCCATTCAGAAAAGCACCCTTCCACTGCTACCCTCTGTCTTCTATGACAGAGCCAGTTCTGTATTCATCTTGCCAGCTCCCCTCTGATCCCATGTGACTTCACCTTTTGTATCAGTCTGCCATGAGGGACCTTGTCAAAGGCTTTACTGAAGTCCATATAGATAACATCCACTGCCCTTCCTTCATCAATCATCTTAGTCACTTCCTCAAAAAACTCAATCAAATTAGTGAGACACGACCTCCCCTTCACAAAACCATGCTGCCTCTCGCTAATAATAATAATAATACTGTGGAAAGGTAGGCTAGATCAGTGTTACCCAATATGCTCACCACTCTCCATCTGTGGTGAATTGATGCTGTTTTTAGAGCCTCACAATACTGAGTTGTGTTAAAGTTGCAGCAGTGGGTATGTGTATGGGTGTTACTCACTAGACCTCTATTTATCATCCGTTCCTAATTGAGCAAGGATGTGTCAATCACATTGCTGTTAGACAGGAGTCATTTTTTTTTAAATTCATTCACGGGATGTGGGCGTCGCTGGCCAGGCCAGCATTTATTGCCCATCCCTAATTGCCCTTAAGAAGGTGGTGGTAAGCTGCCTTCTTGAACTGCTGCAGTCCATGTGGGGTAGGTACACCCACGGTGCTGTTAGGAAGGGAGTTCCAGGATTTTGACCCAGCGACAGTGAAGGAACGGTGATATAGTTCCAAGTCAGGATGGTGTGTGACTTGGAGGGGAACTTGCAGATGGTGGTGTTCCCATGTATTTGCTGCCCTTGTCCTTCTAGTTGGTAGAGGTCGCGGGTTTGGAAGTTGCTGTCTAAGGAGCCTTGGTGCATTGCTGCAGTGCATCTTGTAGATGGTACACACTGCTGCCACTGTGCGTCGGTGGTGGAGGGAGTGAATGTTTGTAGATGGGGTGCCAATCAAGCGGGCTGCTTTGTCCTGGATGGTGTTGAGCTTCTTGAGTGTTGTTGGAGCTGCACCCATCCAGGCAAGTGGAGAGTATTCCATCACACTCCTGACTTGTGCCTTGTAGATTGTGGACAGGCTTTGGGGAGTCAGGAGGTGAGTTACTCGCCTCAGGATTCCTAGCCTCTGACCTGCTCTTGTAGCCACGGTATTTATATGGCTACTCCAGTTCATTTTCTGGTCAATGGTAGCCCCTAGGGTGTTGATAGTGGGGGAGTCAGTGATGGTAATGCCGTTGAATGTCAAGGGGAGATGGTTAGATTCTCTCTTGTTGGAGATAGTCATTGCCTGGCACTTGTGTGGCGCGAATGTTACTTGCCACTTATCAGCCCAAGCCTGGATATTGTCCAGGTCTTGCTGCATTTCTACACAGACTGCTTCAGTATCTGAGGAGTCGCGAATGGTGCTGAACATTGTGCAATCATCAGCGAACATCCCCACTTCTGACCTTATGATTGAAGGAAGGTCATTGATGAAGCAGCTGAAGATGGTTGGGCCTAGGACACTACCCTGAGGTACTCCTGCAGCGATGTGCTGGAGCTCAGATGATTGACCTCCAACAATCACAACCATCTTCCTTTGCGCTAGGTATGACTCCAGCCAGCGGAGGGTTTTCCCCGATTCCCATTGACCTCAGTTTTGCTAGGGCTCCTTGATGCCAAACTCAGTCAAATGCTGCCTTGATGTCAAGGGCAGTCACTCTCACCTCACGAGTTCAGCTCTTTTGTCCATGTTTGAACCAAGGCTGTAATGAGGTCAGGAGCTGAGTGGCCCTGGCGGAACCCAAACTGAGCATCACTGAGCAGGTTGTTGCTAAGCAAGTGCCACTTGATGGCACCTTCCATCACTTTACTGATGATTGAGAGTAGGCTAATGGGGCGGTAGTTGGCCGGGTTGGATTTGTCCTACATTTTGTGTACAGGACATACCTGGGCAATTTTCCACATTGCAGGGTAGATGCCAGTGTTGTAGCTGTACTGGAACAGCTTGGCTAGAGGCGCGGCAAGTTCTGGAGCACAGGTCTTCAATACTATTGCCGGAATGTTGTCAGGCCCCATAGCTTTTGCAGTATCCAATGCCTTCAGTCGTTTTTTGATATCACGTGGAGTGAATCGAACTGGCTGAAGTTTGGCATCTGTGATGCTGGGGACGTCAGGAGGAGGCCAAGATGGATCATCAACTCGGCACTTCTGGCTGAAGATTGTTGCAAATGCTTCAGCCTTATCTTTCGCACTGATGTGCTGGGCTCCCCCATCATTGAAGATAGGGTAGGTGGTGGTGTCGTGGTATTATCACTGGACTAGTAACCCAGAGACCCAGGGTATTCCTCTGGGGATATAGGTTTGAAACCCACCACAGCAGAAGGTGGAATTTGAACTTAATAAAAATCTGGAATTAAAACTGGTCTAATGATGGCCATGAAACCATTGTCGATTGTTGTGAAAACCCATCTGGTTCACTAATGTCCTTTAGGGAAGGAAATCTGCTGTCCTTACCTGGTCTGGCCTACATGTGACTCCAGACCCACAGCAATATATTGGTCAGACCACAACTATGTTTATCAGAATATAGTTCAGTTGTTGGGTTTCATTTGACCTAGAAGCTAAAGGGCCACCTGCTCAATGAAACAAGAAAAATAATCCACCAATTGTTACCTTCTCTCTTGTTCGCTCTGGGTGCCTCTAATGATACATTTAGATCTTCTGATTCCTGTGTGAAAGTGGGCAGGGTCTTTCGAAGGACAGTGGTCTGATTTCCCCAGAAAATAGACAACAGTACAGTATCACAGGGGATGTTAACTGAAGAGTTTGGTTTAGTTTAGCTGCTAATTGGCAGCTTTCGCAAAACAGTTGAGGTGCGTGAGTGACGGACAGCACTGCATGGCTGCCAATAAGGAGTGAAATGTGTAATTTTGACAAACAGGACAGTGCAGCAACATCCAAACGCATTCAGCCTCCATCTTCATAGATCTACTGAAACAAACAATTGAAAGGAATAGGATGCTAATGACGTAAAAGTAGAGAATACAGAATGTTAGCCATAAGCCAAGGCTCTATTAAATGACTAGACAATGTGTTTGGAGATGGCAGCTGACAGAGCGTAATCAAGGCTAGAGTTGGAGCAGAAACCAATACATAGAAATCTGATGATCCTTTTCCCTCAGTCTCCTACCCCATCAATTCTGACAAAATAGAGATAGCTTACTCTTGAAGAAATGTGTTTATTTTTGAAAAACTGGAGCATACCATCAGAATTACAAAACTTCAGTTAACAGTCTGTCACCACCCTTGCATTGCAAAACCCTTTTGAAGCTGTTCACCTGGCTCTGGCAGTGTATGTGTATCGGTCTTAATTGCTGATGGTTTAAAACCTCCAACCTATTTGCAAAAGATTGCACATTTGTTTTCTTATTATTGCATATATTTTGTATCTTGTGGCAAATATGATGACCTAATCTCCATAAGTTTGATGAGCATCAAAATCCTATTGGACAACACAAAATATATGCAATATTAATAAAACAAATGTGCAATCTTTTGAAAACAGATTGGAGGTTTTAAACCAGGGTTGTCCAACCTTTTCAGGCGGAGGGCCGCATTACGATTTTTGCTCAGCTCGGGGCCAGTGAGCAAATTTCGAAAGATAAAGGCATTGAAAATTTATCTTACTAATAAAAACAACAACAAATGCGCATTTTTTTGAAGAAGCTTTAAATGAGAAGACTAATTTATTGACTTACTTTCTCATCACTATATTGAAAACTGATGTAATGAGATAGCTGGCATTGTTTTTGCTTGCACAAGTAGTCAATCTCTGCCCACACACTTGATGTAGCGATGCAGAGTATTCTGGTTAGATGTCCATCTTTCAGGAGTGAGATCTCTCTCTGTGTCTCTGTCTCTCCCTGTGTTCCCCCCTATCTGTGTTGTTCTCGCTCTCTGTTCCCTCTACCCCTCCCTCTCTATGACAGTTTAGTGGGAACGCTCAGCACAGCAGCTTTGTGGTTGGTCAGTTTGTTTAAAAACATCACGCTGAGTTTCACAGCTCAGCTGCTGAAGCAAGAACACGCTTCTCAACATTGGACAGATTTGGGGTTTTCTAGGGGGGCTTTTGAAAACAGTCGGAAAACTCCGATTTGGTCCGATGTTGGGAAATGCATTTCTGCTTCAGCAGCTGTCATTTGTGAAATTGGCAGCATGATGTTTTTAAAAAGGTCGCTGTGCAAGAAGACAAAGAGAAATTTCCCATCGTCAGTCATGGAGCGCTGGCGAGGATGAGGAACGGCCGCGAGCTGGATCCTAGCCTGTGGGCCATATGTTGGACATCCCTGTTTTAAACCATCAGCAATCAAGTCTGATACATATACTGCCACAACCAGAACATCTTCAAAAGGGTTTTGCAATCCAACTGTTCTGCAAAGCAAGGGTGGTGATACACTTAACTGAAGTTTTCTAATTCTGATGGAGTGCTAGATGGATCAGTCATCTCTTACTTGAAACTGTTACTATGTATATTGTTACCTTTAACAAGGAAATAGGTGAAGGCTCATGACAGATCTACTGAGTTTGTACTTTTCTCTGAAGCAATTTACCAGATGATTTCAGACTGAAAATTTTAGTAGAGTGTTTGATTCTGGTTTCTGTAAAATACAATACAATGTGCAGTAATATGCAAAAAGCATTGGTCTATATGTTCATTATTTAGACCTATCTTATGCCAATGTAACAGATTAAATAAGATATAATTTAATACAAGTGACCAGCCCAGGGGTCTTAATTTTTTTTTTAAACAGAAGTCAGAAACACTTGATTGTGTACTTTTACATTTTTGCAATAAAGCACTTTATTATTCCACAGCTCCCAGCAGAAGAAGTTTAGATAACATTAGCAATTCAAAGCCACCGACAGAGACAGAATTAGCAAAGAAAAGAAATATGAAGAAACCAAAAGGAAACTTAAAGGTAAGGAAATACCAGTTAGTATTTGCATTGGTTGAGCCCCACTGCTATGCCAATGTTTACATACACACAAACACACGAGAGGATGTGATAAAGTGAACAGGTTCAAGCAAAACATACATTCAAATATTTATTTGAATGCAAATTATCTTAGGGACCATTTTCTGAGCAGTAACCAACTATTGTGAGGAAATTGCAGTCCGATTCCGTTCATAGCCATCACCAATGATTCAGGAAGATATAACAGCTGGCCATTGCCCAACACACTTCCCTACCGTTTAGCTTAGCTATGGTTTTACCACTTCACTTTCAAAGTCAGTTTTGAGCTGCAGGGGAATAGAGCTAAAGGAAGTAAATTGAGATACAATCCACCCAGATTACTCAATGGTCCTATGGGAATTGGGGGACTCTCCATTAGTTGGAGTTATACCTAGCACAAAGGAAGATGGGTGTGGTTGGTGGGAGGTCAATCATTTCAGTCCCAGGCCATCATTGCAGGAGTTCCTTAGGATAGTGTCCTAGGCCCAACAATTTTCAGCTGCTTCATCAATGACCTTCCAACAGCATAAGGTCAGAAGTGGGGATGTTTGCTGATGATTGCACAATGTTCAGTAGCATTCATAACTCCTCAGATACTGAAGCAACCCGTGTCCAGATGCCTGTCATTTTAGATGAAGAGCACCAAATATATATATAGGTGTTCATTCTTTTCACTTCATTTTCAAGTGAATTTACATTTTTTTTTATCCGTTCATGGGATGTGGGCATCATTGGCTAGGCCAGCATTTATTGCCCATCCCTAATTGCCCTTGGGAAGGTAGTTGAGAGCTGCCTTCTTGAATCGTTGCAGTTCTTCGGATGTAGGTACACAAACAGTGCTGTTAGGAAGGGAGTTCCAGAATTATGACCCAGCAACAGTGAAAGAAAGGCGATATAGTTCCAAATCAGGGGTGTGTGTGGCTTGTTCCCATTCAGGTGCTGCCTTTGTCCTTCTAGGTGGTACAGATCACAGGTTTGGAAGGTGCTATTGAAAGAGCCTTGGTGAATTGCTGCAGTGCATCCTGTAGATGGTAAATACTGCTGCCACTGTGCAATGTTGATAAAAAGAGTGAATGTTGAAAGTGATGGATGGGGTGCCAATCAAGCAGGCTGCTTTGTCCTGGATGGTGTTGAGCTTCTTAAGTGTTGTTGGAACTGCACCCATCCAGGCAAGTGGAGAGTGTTCCATCACACTCCTGACTTGTGCCTTGTGTACAGGCATTGGGGAGACAGGAGGTGAGTTACTCGTCGCAGAATTTCCAGCCTCTGACCTGCTCTTGTAGCCACAGCATTTATGTGGCTGGTCCAGTTCAGTTTCTGGTCAATGGTAACCCCTATGATGTTGATAGTGGGGGAATTCAGCGATGGTAATGTCACTGAACGTCGAGAGGTGATGGTTAGATTCTGTCTTGTTGGAGGTGGTCATTGCCTGGCACTTGTGTGGTGCAAATATTACTTGCCACCTAACAGCCTAAGCCTGGATGTTGTCCAGGTCTTTTCTGCATCTGGACACAGGTAGCTTCAGTATCTGAGGAGTTGCGAATGAACATTGTGCAATCATCAGTGAACATCCCTTATGATGTTGGAAGGTCATTGATGAAGCAGCTGAAAATTGTTGGGCCTAGGAAACTACCCTGAGGAATTCCTACAATGATGTCCTGGGACTGAAATGATTGACCTCCACCAACCATACCTGTCTTGAGCTAGGTATGACTCCAACCAATGGAGAGTCCCCCCAATTCCCATTGACTCCAGTTTTGCTAAGGCTCCTTGATGCTATCCTCATCAAATTCTTGGCTAAGGGTGAGGCTAGTTCTCCAGCACAAGTCTTCAGTACTATTGCTGGAATGTTGTCAGGGCCCATAGCCTTTGCAGTATCCAGTGCCTTCAGCCATTTCTTTATATCATGTGGAGTGAATTGGATTGGCTGAGGACTGGCATCTGCTATGCTGGGGACCTCAAAAGGAAGCAGAGATGGATCATCCACTCAGCACTTCTGACTGAAGATGGATGCATATGCTTCAGCCTCGTCTTATGCATGGATGTGCTGGGTTCCCCCATCATTCAGGATGGATTTATTTGTGGAGGTGCCTCCTCCAGTTAATTGTCCACCACTGTTAATGACTGGAGTGGCAGGACTGCAGAGCTTAGATCTGAACCGTTGGTTGTGAGATCACCTAGCCCTGTCTATTGCATGCTGCTTCCACTGTTTGTCATGCAAGTAGTCCTCTTCATTGAACCAGGGTTGATCCCCTGGCTTAATGGTCATGGTGACGAGAGGAAGATGGCAGGCCATGAGGTTACAGATTGTGGTTGAATACAATTCTGCTGCTGCTAATGGTCCACAGTGCCTTATGGATGCCCAGTTTTGAGTTGCTAGATCGGTTCAAAATCTATCCCATTTACCACGGTGATAGTGCCACATGGTGATAGGGCGGCACAGTGGCGCAGTGGTTAGCACCGCAGCCTCACAGCTCCAGGGACCCGGGTTCGATTCCAGGTACTGCCTGTGTGGAGTTTGCAAGTTCTCCCTGTGTCTGCGTGGGTTTTCTCCGGGTGCTCCGGTTTCCTCCCACAAGCCAAAAGACTTGCAGGTTGATAGGTAAATTGGCCATTATAAATTGTCACTAGTGTAGGTAGGTGGTAGGGAAATATTGGGACAGGTGGGGATGTTTGGTAGGAATATGGGATTAGCGTAGGGTTAGTATAAATGGGTGGTTGATGTTCGGCACAGTCTCGGTGGGCCGAAGGGCCTGTTTCAGTGCTGTATCTCTAATCTAATCTAATCTAAACACGATGGCAAAAGACAGGAAGACAGGACTTCATCTCCACAAGGACTGTGTGGTGGGCATTCCGACCAATACTGTCAGGGGCAGATGCATCGAAGACAGGTCGATTGGGGAGGATGAGGTCAAGTAGGTTTTTCCCTCTTGATGGTTTCTTCACTACCCACCACAGACCCAGTCTAGCAGCTATGTCCTTTAGGACTCGACCAGCTCAGTCAGCAGTGGTTGTAACCGAGCCACTGTTAGTGATGGACATTAAAGTCCCTCACAGAATACATTCTGTGCTTTTGCTACCCTCAGTGCTTCTTCCAATTGGTGTTCAACATGGGCAAGCACTGATTCATCAGCCTGGGCACAGGGGGAGGGGTGTGATTGTTGGTAATCGGCGGGAGGTTTCCTTGCCCATGTTTGACCTAGTGCCATGAGACTTCATGGAGTCTGGAGTCAATATCGAGGACTCCCAGTACAACTCCTTCCTGACTGTATGCAACTGTGCTGCCACCTCTGGTGGATCTGTCCTGCCTGTGGGATGGCATTTGGGACATTGTCTGGAACATAGTCATAGTCACAGAATCCTATCTCAGGTTGATGCTTGACTAGTCTGTGGGACAGCTCTCCCAATTTTGGCCCAAGCACCCAGATGTTAGTAAAGAGGATTTTGCAGGGTCGATAGGGCTGATTTGCCATTGTCATTTCCAGTGCCCAGGTAGATACCAGGTGGTCTGTCCTGTTTCATTCCTTTTCTTAGTTGTATCAAACTGCTACGAAACCTGAGTGGCTTGCGAGGCCATTTCAGAGGGCAGTTAAGAGTCAACCACATTGCTGTAGGTCTGGAGTCACATGTAGGCCAGACCAGAGAAGGATGGCAGATTTCCTTCCCTAAAGGACATTTGCTTTAATGGCATGATCTTACAATTGAATTTTGCATTAGGAAGTGTCTGGGAATAGATCAGTACATAAATAACTCATAGCTTACAAGTATTAAGCAACATTCAGAACATCAAGTAAAAAATTATAGTCTGCAAAAATAAAAGTGGTGGTGATTCTGATGTTATGTTGAAGGAAAAGCATTTTGAATTGTACAAAAATGCTATCTGGCATAGGATTTGGTCTAAAATAAAAAGAAATGCTGGAAATACTCAGCAGATCTGGCAGCATCTGTGGAGAGAGAAGCAGAGTTAATGTTTCAGGTCAGTGACCCTTCATCAGAACTTCTGATGAACGGTCACTGACCTGAAACATTAACTCTCCTTCTCTCTCCACAGATGCTGCCAGATCTGCTGAGTATTTCCAGCATTTCTTCTTTTTATTTCAGATTTCCAGCATCTGCAGTATTTCGCTTTTATTATAGGATTTAGTCTGTCTGACCTTATAGACAAATATTTCTAAATTAGTTTCAGTAAAAGCAGAAACCGCATTAAATGAAGTTTTCAGTTTAATACTACCTATTTTGCTCGATACAGTTATGCATTTATTGCATTCAGTCAAATCCTTTGCTGCATCAGTGACCTATTTAAAGAATGCCCTGTGCAGTTACATGGCTTCCTCTCCCACCCTGTCCCTTTTAGATTGAAGTGATGCATGAAGCCAGTCAGGGGGGATCCAGTCATGTCCAAGTAATGGCCGAAAGTGAAGAGAACCTGTCTACAAGGAGGAGGTAAGATAGCTGCTCATGTTTCTTTAGGTCTCTCCAGGAAGTCACTGCATCAATGTGTACTGTACGCAATTATCCATTACATTCTCCAAAAAATTCTGCCGCCAATATTGTAGGTAGAGAGTCAAACATTTCTTTTTTTAAAATGTTCAAGTTTTTAAATGATGCATTTGATTTAGGGAAAGAACTATCTTATCTTTTAACTTGCTATTTTACAGAAGTATGATAATGTGCCATCACTATTCTTTATAGGTTTATGCTATAGAATAATCTTGTCATGAAGATCTTTATAAATTATATGGCACTTATGTTACTGTTTTAAACAGGAGAGACAGAGATGAATAGCTACATCAGTATATAGTGAAACTACAGACAGACACACTATTGACAGTCCCAAATAGCTTACCAGTTTGTAACAAATGCAAGCTGCACCTGAAACCACTGCCACTCTCAAATTAGGAACTGTGGACAGTTTTTAAATATACCAAGTTTGTTTGCAACTTAAAACACAGTGCTTGCAGGTAAGCCTGAGGTGCATAGGGCAAAGAAAACCCCTCTTTTTTTACACAACATCCATAGTGCCAAAAAAAAAATGCTTGCCCTGCTGTATCACAGGGTTTCTCTTCCTATGGATGTCAGGTAAGGAATTTTGTATTGCACAAAAGCCAGGAAGTGCCAGTTGGAGAGAAGACAGGAATAAGGACCCTGAAGGACAAGGGTTGGCAGAGTGGGGGAATGGGGGATAGTAGCTGGGGGAGAAAGGGATACTGGGGAATAGGGGCAGCGAATGGGTAAGAGATGCAGAGAATTATTTCCCTCTCCACCTGCTCACTGGTAGCCTCCTGGTTCTTCTCACACAGCAGTTGCTGATGCAAAACCACCAAGAGTCTCAACTACAAGGACCCAGCCTTTTAAGATAAATGCAAGAAAATCTGTACATCAGAACATAGTTAGATCAAACCTCCAGGAATGCCTCCAACCAGAGTTGGCAACCTTATTCCACTGTCCGGTTCAGTTAAACTGCTAACAGTTCTCTAACTATCACCCAGCACATCAAACATTTTCAGCTGCAGCACAGAGGAAGGGGATCTCGGACAGGGGTCTGCAGGACATTAACGTCCCTCCAATTTAGCTGGGCTCTCTGAGGCATGTCATCCTTACAGTATCCATGCCACTCTGCAAACTGCCAATGTGGCAGATTCCAGGATCAGAGCATCCCTCAAATGAGAACAGAAAGTGTTGGAAATACTCAGCAGGTCTGGCGGCACCTGTGTAGAGTGAAACAGAGTTAACCTTTCAGGTCTGTGACGTTTCTAAGCTGTTCATTATCTTGTACACCTCTATCAAATCTCCCCTCAATCTCTTTTACTCCAGGGAGAACAGCAGCTTTTCCAACCGAACTTTGATTCACCTCAACCCTACCTTTCTGTCTTCTCACTATATCCACCCACCTACATTGTGTACTTCAATAGCCTTCCCAGTAACTTGGTCTGCAATGTAAAATACATCATACAATTACTATGATAAATGCAACAATAAACACGTTGTACATAAACAAAAAACCCACATTGTTAGCACTGAATGCTCAGATTATCTAATTGTTAATTAGGACACCAGATACAAATGGAAACACTCAGCTCAGGTTTTGGAAAGCAAACTAATTGAGCAGTTCCAGCATATTTGTGTTGTGTGCAACCGAGTTCCAAAGCAGAACCTCATCCAGATAGCTGCCAGGTGACAGCAAAGTTGCTGGGACTTATCAAGCTCTTAAGACTCTCTGATAAAGGAGACTCCCAGTAGCTTAGGAAAGTCCTGGAAGTTTTATATTTGTTTGGGGCCAGTGAACAAGACCTATAGTTAAGGAATGCGGAAGCAGTAGTATTGGTCTTGTACATATACCATTTATACTGTCACATATACCTCAAATAAATTTGCAGGAGTCAAGTCCCTGAAGTGTACCTAACTTACAGGTTCCACTCAAAAAGAAGTTATCTAAGACTAAACAGTTCTCAAATCATTTGTCCAAGACCATAAGACTCTAAGTTAACCATCAAACCCTTCTCAAAAATCACAAATCCCCAGTCCTTTTCAACCACTGGTTCCATATCTAACCACCTCTTCAAGATCCTTGAATTCAGTCAACTCCTTACTAAAGTGTTTGTATCCCTTTAGTCCAGCTTCTGCTCTGCCCAAAGTAGAAATCTACTAGTCAGTTACAATTCTGACACTCATCCTTATGGCACAGCAGTGATGCATTAGCCCCTCAACACCCTTTGAGCATTGTAAGATTCTTGAACTTGACACCAACTTGGTTGTAAATAATTTGTTATGGCCAGGTGATAGTTCCCACTGTTCACCTCCCAACTGACCACAATCATGTTTTGTTCAAAATGATGAGTTAGCCCAAGTGTTTTACTTGTCAAATAAACAGATAGTGACAGGTTTTCTTGTAGGTTTAAAAGAGAAGATTAACTATTTATTGAACACTATTCAATCCCACAAAATGTTCACAACACCACTCACATGCATTCTTGAGAAAATTAATAAAAGGAAAAAAGGGTAAGAGTTCAAGGTGTGGTCGATGTTTGTGGTTTACAGTAAACCTGTTGAATCTTAAGTAGAACAGTCTCTTTTTAAAGATGCAGGCCTGGGTTGTTCATAGTCCTGACTTGAGGTGTTATACATTTCTGATGGTTAAGAAATCAGACTCAAGGTGGTGGGTCACTTTCAGTACTCTGCTACACCAAGTTGAAGTGTAAAATTAGCAACAGGGATCTTCAATTGTTTTTGCTGGACCCCTCACAGCTCTTGGCTGGACAGGCTTTTTGTGATGTTGCTGTGATCTCTCTCTCGCTCTCTCCAGAGAGCTACCTTTTAAGATACAAATCTCTCATTATCTTCTGTTAGAAAATACATGACCCTCTTCCCCTGTTTTGACTGCAAAATAGACCAGGATGTGGAATCCATAGCCATCCATTAATGTACGGATGAGTATAGTCCAGTTATGATGTGGCTACTTCACACTTTTGGTTTCAGAAGAACACATTCAATTCATGAATGTCTTATTATGACCGACCGCTCCAGTCAAAATCCCAATCAAAATATACGTTTCTGATTGTGGTGGGAGAAACACACTGTTAATTCAATCCCGTCCCTCCACAGATCACTTAACATATCATTTTTAAACTTTCCAAATTAAAGTAAGACCCTGCCAAATTGTACCATCTATTCACCCCGAATGAGGCTAACCAAACCAGGTGTCTTTAAATCAACAACTTAACTGTTTAATTAGAAAAAACTAAATTCTTAAACACTACGAAGATATAAACAACATTTAAAATAGAAAAAATTAGAGTCCTTGCAAATTTACAGTCCAATGTTGCTTGAAGTTCTCACAGCCGTCCGATGGGGAAAACCAGTTCTTCAATAGTAGTCTAATTCCAGTAGTAAGTGATGCTTTCCTTCTCCAGCAATGGATTACAACAAATTAACAACTTGCAAATGCTTTCAATAGAATCAATCAGACTTTAGAGTTTTTGAAGGATAAAAGATTGTCACAGTCTAACTTCCCTTCCTTCTGTTTAAATTATCAAAGATCTCTGTTTTGGCTTTACTTTTTTTTTAGAATTTTGAGATATTAAACAGACTAAATTCTCTTCCTTCAGTTTAAATGGCTGAGAGCTCTTCTTTCAGGTGCTAACACCAGCTGTCTGTCGCTGTTCTGTTAGAACAGACTGTTTTCAACTAAAAAGCCAGTTTAAACATAATTGCAACATTGTATATCTGGTCCTGGGTCCCTGAATGGCTGGTGCCGGGTAACCAGGCTGCATTCTCTGAAGCTGGTTGGTTCCCTCTCCATATGGTTATATCCAACGGCAACCAAAATGCATTTTCTCCAACTGCTGAGGCTTGCTGGTTCTTAAAACTGTGTGGCTCCTTTTCCAGCCTTAAAGACACACCACATATTCCCTGGAGAAAATAAACTACAGGACCATGACACCTCCGCTCCCCCCCCCCCGCCCCATTCCAGGAATGGCATTTACAATGGGTAAAAAAAATATACAAATTGAAAAAAACCACTAACAGATTTTTGCCCCCCGCATTTACAAATATACTGTACTAATAATTTACAGCATTGTCATCGCCATCCACAGTTAAATCCGCAACAAAGCGTCGACGATAACATTATTTTTCCCCTCGAGATGTGTACAACCCTCAGATGGCAAGACTGTAACAACAGAATCCATCTCAAGATTCGAGCATTTCGGTTCTTAAGCTTTTCCACAAATATTAATGGGTCAAGGTCAGTGTACATTAATATCTCCTTATAGTCCTGGCGGACATATACCTCAAAATGTTTGTCAGTAAAAGTCCCAATGTTTCTTTTTCTAATGACAATTTAGTTTTCTAAAAAAAATACCCTACTGTCTTCTCTATGCCGGATTCGTCATCTTGCAGTAGGAATGCAGCAACCCCCAGGTCGCTAGCATCCATTGCTAATTTAAAGGGTTTAGTGAAATTTGGAACAGCCAACATTGGTTCATTGATTAAGATTGCCTTTAGCTTTTCAAAAGCTGCCTGGCATTCATCTGACCATACCACTTTGTTTTTCTTTTTTTTGTAGCAAGTCAGTTAACGGAGCAGCCACAGTACTAATGTTCCATACAAATTTCCAATAAAGCCCTCACATTCCTAAAAATCTCTATTTCCCATTTAGATTTAGGAATAGGGAACTCAATTAAGGCTTGCACCTTTGCCATTCTTGGTAATATCTGACCTTGCCCCAACATGTGTCCAAGGTAAGTTACTCTTGCCTTTCCAAATTCACCACCAAGTCTGCAGCTCTTAACTTTTTAAACAAACGTTTTAATTGGTTTAAGTGTTCTTGCCAAGTGTTACTATATATTAGTACATCATCGAGATATGCTACACAGTTGGGAACACAGGCTACCACCTGATTCATTAATCTCTGAAAAGTTGCTGGGGCATTTTTTAGCCCAAATGGCATCACCCAGCACTGATAAAGACCATCAGATGTTACAAAAGCTGATATCTATTTGGCTTGAGGAGTCAAAAGGAACTTACCAGTACCCCTTTAACAAGTCAATCTTGCTAAGAAACTTAACGCTGCCTACTCTGTCAATGTAGTCTTCTAAACGTGGAATTGGGTAGCAGTCTGCCTTTGTTACAGCAGTGACTTTTGTCACTCTTATACAAAGTCAGGGTGACCAGTCAGGTTTAGGTACTAGAACTACTGGCGAACTCCAGCTATTATGACTAAGTTCATCTAAGCTGCCCTTCAGCATGCATTGTACCTGTGCTTCCTCTTGGGCATGTCTATCTGGACCTAAGCAACAAGGATGTCATTTTAAAGGAATGGTTCCCCCTGTACCCACATCATGTGTGGCTAAGGTTGTACATCCTGGCTTATCCCTACAAGCTTTTTGAAACGTTGTGAAAACCCTGGTTAGGACTTCACACTGTTTTGCCTCAAAGTGTAAAAGCCTATGGTTTAATTTTCCTAACCATTTTGCATTCACTAATTAGATAGTTGGGGGTTCAAGCTGAGAATTTACCATGTCTACTTCTGCCTCATCCTCACTATCCTTTTCCTTCTCCACAGTCCCGATTACCTGACATACCTGGACTGGCTTATCCTCCTCCCTGCGGTAATATTGTTTGAGCATTAATGTAACACAACCGGTGGTTCTTCCGGCGATCAGGGGTGTCAATCAAGTAATCTACCTTACCGACTCTTTTGATCACTCTATATGGGCCACTGAACCGTGCTTTCACTGGTTCTCCCTGTGAGGGTAACAACACTAATACTTCATCCCCTGGTTTTACGGTAGGTTGTGGTTTTTCCACCATTTGACAGGTGTGGCATGCCCTACAAAATTGTGTCTCATCCTTTCTAAGACCTGGCCAGTAATAATGTTGGCTTATGCGTGATTTGGTCTTCCGAATTCCCCAATGTCCTCCAAAAGGAATGTCGTGTGCTAACCTTAATAATCCTGGTCGATATTTAGGTGGTACCACTTTCTGTTCAACAACTGTCCAGTCTTCATCGGCAGGTCTATGAGGCGGTCTCCATTTCCTCCTCAAAACCCTATTTGCCATATAATGGCATTCCAGAACTCCTTTCGCCTCAGCTTCTGACAGAGCTGTCTGTGCCATTCGGTATATCTCTGGATCAGCTTGCTGTGCTGCAATGATAGACGATCTGTGAAACATCTCATTGGATTATTTAAATCCCCAAGTAAGGTTTCAGATGCTTGGCTATCTATTTGTGATGCCCCTTTTACCTCCGATAATAGATCCTGTTTAGCCATTGCTCAGGTAACTACATGCACAAGAAATATTCCTAGAACTTGCTCCTGTAATTGCTCCATTTCCTTAATTTCACTTGGTTCCTCTGTAACTATAGGATAAACTGATACCTTTGATCCAGCCAAATCATTTCCTAGGCGATCAATACCCTTTATTGGCAAACTTTGGACAACACCTACAGTTACTATCCCAGATATTAAGACACCCTCTAGGCATACTTTGTACAAAGGTATCCTGTCAATTCCATGAACTAAAACTTTAGCATTCAAGGCGCTCTCTGGTGGAAACCTTATATCTTTCCTCAGCAAGAGAATTTGAGTTGCTCCTGCGTCCCTGAGTACAAGAAGTTTTCCTGCCTCACTTACAGGATACGGAGTTACTCTCCTGTTTGACAAAAATTCATTATAACCCTCAGGTATTTTATTAAACTAAAAGGAGTGCCGAGGTTGAGTATCTGGCTTCCCAGTCACAGCTATCGTTAAAGCTATAGCCTGGTCTGCTATACTCAGTCAAAGTCTTTTCCTCTGCACTAACTTTGCATACCCCAACAGGTCCTATGGGTTTACCTTGCAATTTCCAGTACTCTGAATGAAGATGACCTGTTTTGTTGCAATGATAACACTTTGGCTTGTGAACCTCACTTCTACCCTCAGCATCTTCCTTTCTGACTAGAGGTGGTGATCCTGGGGCATTCCCAGCTGTTCCTTCTTGTCCCCGGCTACTTTCCTTCCTTTCACTCTCCTACTTTCTATCCTTCTCGGGTTGATGGGGGTGACGGACAAAATAGATTGGCTTATTCACAAGCTCAAAATCAACAACAATCTCTGCTGCTTGCCTAGCTTTCAAAACTTTCAGGTTATCTATACGAGTTCTCACTACTGAAGGAATGGAGTTTTTAAACTCTAAGAGAATCAATTCTCGAAGGTTCTCATATGTGGTTTCTATATTTAATGCCCATATCCAATGGTCAAAATTCATTTGCTTTACCCTCTCAAATTCTAAATATGTCTGCCCAGCCAATCTCCGTAAGTTCCTAAACTTCTGACAGTAAGCTTTGGGGACTAAATCATATGAAGCGAGAATAGCCTTTTTTGCCACCTCAATCTGCAGAAGCCTCTTCAGAAAGCATGGCATAAGCTTCATGAGCAATGTCCAGCTTTCTTTCGGCCATTTCATCGGTTAGGCTATTTTTTCAAAAGTTATGAAAAATGCATCTACATCCCTTTCCTCGAACCTAGGAAGAGCCTGTTTAAATTTGTACAACTTTTCGCTGGGTCCTGATCTAAACTCAGATTCTTTCTGACTCTTTTGTCTTAGTTCTATCTCTTTTAGCCTGAATTCCCTCTCTTCTCTTTCACTTTCTCTCTGAAATGCTCTCACTTTCTCCCTTTCCTCTTTTCCCAATTCAAGATTTCTTTATTCTTTTTCTGCCTCAAGTTTTTTTTGCTTCTACCTGAATCCTAGCCAATACCACTGCATCACTCTTAGACCTACTACCTTCATGTCTCTCATATTCCCTTTCTTGTTCTTCATCTGTATCATAATCTACTAATTCCAGATGTTCGGCTATATCAATTATCACTGCTTTTTTGGCACCTGATTTCAATTCCAAGCCCAATTTCGCTGTCAATTCTTTTAATTTGTTCTTAAAGTTATCAAGTCACTCAGGGAAACGTTCTGCTTTCCCAAAAACTCTGGTACAGCCGCTAATGCCAGTACAATGGCACTGTACCTTATACAAAGATACCTGGTACTTTTAATTTCTTTGTAATTGGTGTCAAATTTAGATTCCAACAATCGGGTTTCCGATTGATATGATCCCAGACTCAAGAGCAATTAATATGATGCCAAATGCAGGACCCCAATTTAAATGTTATCCCAGAAACGAGTAATTATAACGATTCCAAATGTGAGCCCTCCAAATTAGTCTGATTCTGTTCCCAGACGCGAGCCCCCAATTGAGATATGATTCAAATCTCGAATGAGCCCCCAATTAATATGTTATAACCGACTGCTCCAGTCAAAGCCCCCAATCAAAATACAACATTCTGATTGTCATAGAATTATAGAGTTGTACAGTACAGAAACAGGCCCTTCGGCCCATCGTGTATGTGCCGGCCATCAAGCACCTTTCTAATCCCATTTTCTAGCACTTGCCCATAGCCTTAGTTTTTTTTTTAGTTTTAGAGATACAGCACTGAAACAGGCCCTTCGGCCCACCGAGTCTGTGCCGACCATCAACCACCCATTTATACTAATCCTACACTAATCCCATATTCCTACCACATCCCCACCTGTCCCTATATATTTCCCTACCACCTACCTATACTAGGGGCAATTTATAATGGCCAATTAACCTATCAACCTGCAAGTCTTTGGCATGTGGGAGGAAATCCACGCAGACACAGGGAGAACTTGCAAACTCCACACAGGCAGTACCCAGAATCGAACCCGGGTCCCTGGAGCTGTGAGGCTGCAGTGCTAACCACTGCGCCACTGTGCCGCCCTGTATGCTAAGGCGTTTCAAGTGCTTATCTAAATACTTATATGTTGTGAGAGTTCCTGCCTCTCCCAGCACTTCAGGCAGTGCAGTCCAGATTCCAACCATCCTCTGGGTGAATTTTTTTTTCTTCAAATCCCCTCTAAACCTCCTGCCCCTTATCTTAAATCTATGCTCCCTGGTTATTGACCCCTCCATTAAAGGGGAAAAGGCTTCTTCCTATCTAACCTATCAATGCCCCTCATAATTTTGTATACCTCAATCAGGTCCCCACCCCTCCCTCAGCCTTCTCTGCTCTAAAGAAAACAACCCTAGCCTTTCCAGTCTCTCTTCATAGCTGAAATGCTCCAGCCCAGGCAACATCCTGGTGAATCTCCTCTGCACCCTCTCCAGTGCAATCACATCCTTCCTATAGTGTGGTGACCAGAACTGTACACAGTACTCCAGCTGTGGCCTAACTAGTGTTTTATACAGCTCCATCATAACCTCCCTGCTCTTATATTCTATGCCTCAGCTAATAAAGGCAAGTATCCGATATGCCTTCCTGACCACCTTATCTACCTGTGTGTGCCTTCAGTGATCTATGGACAAGTACGCCAAGGTCCCTCTGACACTCTGTACTTCCTAGGGTCCTACCATCCATTGTATATTCCCTTGCCTTGTTAGTCCTCCCAAAATGCATCACTTCACATTTCTCAGGATTAAATTCCATTTGCACTGCTCCGCCCATCTTACCAACCTATCTATATCATCCTGTAATCTAAGGCTTTCCTCCTCTCTATTTACGACACCACCAATTTTCATGTTATCTGCAAACTTACTGATCATACCTCCGATATTCACGTCTAAATCATTAATGTCCACTACAAACAGCAAGGGTCCCAGCACCGATCCCTGCGGTACACCTCTGGTCACAGGCTTCCACTCGCAAAAACAACCCTCGACCATCACCCTTGGCCTCCTGCCACTAAGCCAATTTTGGATCCAATTTGTCAAATTGCAATGGATCCCATGGGCATGTGGGACCTTATCAAAAGCCTTACTGAAGTCCATGTAGATTACATCAACTACTTTACCCTCATCTACACATCTAGTGCCTTGAAAGATTCAATCAAGTTAGCTAGACACGATCTCCCCATGACAAAGCTATGCTGACTATCCCTGATTAATCCTGTCCCTCAGAATTTTTTCCAATAGTTTCCCTACCACTGATGTTAGACTCACCGGCCTGTAATTACCTGGTTTATCCCTGCTACCCTTCTTGAATAATGGTAGCACATTCGCTGTTCTCCAGTCCTCTTGTACCTCTCCTATGGCCAGAGAGGATTTGAAAATTTGTGTCAGAGCCCCTGCTATCTCCTCCCTTGCCTCACATATAGCTAGGGATACATCTCATCTGGTCCTGGGGATTTATCCACTTTTAAGTCCACTAAAACAGCTAATACCTCCTCCCTTTCAGTGCTAATTTATTCATGTATATCAGAATCCCCCACCCTGATCTCTACATCGCCCTTCTCCATAGTGAAGGCAGATGAAAAGTAATCATTTAAAATCTCACCTAGGTCTTCTGGCTCCACACAGAGATTGCCACTTTGGTCCCTAATGGGCGCTACTCTTACCCTGGTTATCCTCTTGCTCTTAATATACTTATAAAATGCCTTGGGATTTTCCTTTATCTTGCCCGCCAGTGTTTTTTCATGCCCCCTCTTCGCACTCCTAAGTACCCCCCTACACTTTCTATACTCCTGTAGTGCCTCCGCTATTTTCAGCGCTCTGAATCTGCCATAAGCCTCCTTTTTGTTTCCTTATCCAATCCTCTATATCCCTTGACATCTCGGGTTCGCTGGACTTGTTGGTCCTACCCTTCACCTTAATGGGAACATGTTGGCCCTGAACTCTCACTATTTCCTCTTTGAATGACTCCCACTGGTCGGATGTAGACTTTCCTGCAAGTAGCTGCTCCCAGTCCACTTTGGCCAGATCCTGTTTTATCATATTGAAATCGGCCTTCCCCTAATTCAGTACCTTTATTTCTGGTCCATCTTTCGCCTTTTCCATAACTACCTTAAATCTTAGAGTTATGGTCACTATCCCCGAAATGCTCCCCCACTGACACTTCTACTGCTTGTCTGGCTTCATTCCCTAGGATTAGGTCCAGTACTGCCCCTTCTCTTGTAGTACTTTCTACGTGCTGGCTCAAAAAGCTCTCCTGTATGCATTTTAAGAATTCCACCCCCATTAAGCCTTTTGCAGTAAGCCTATCCTGGTTGATATTGGGGAAGTTGAAATCCCCGACAATTATTATCCTATTATTTTTACACCTCTCTCAGATTTGCCTACATATCTACTTCTGTGGTGGAGAAATGCACTGTTATTTCAATCCTGTCCCTCCACAGATTGCCCAACATATAACTTTTAAACTTTCCAAATTAAAGAAAGACCCAGCCAAAGTGTACCATCTATTAACCCCAAATGAGGCTAACCAAACCAGGTGTCTTTAAATCAACAACTTAACTGTTTAATTAGAAAAACTAAATTCTTAAACACGAAGAAGACATAAACGACATTTAAAATAGAAAAAAAAAGCCCTTGCAAATTTACAGTCCAATGTTGCGTGAAATCCTCACAGTCGTCCGATGGGGAAGAACGGTTCTTCAACAGTAGAACACTCGGTAGTCTAATTCCAACAGGAAGTGATGCTTTCCTTCTCCAGCGATGGATTTCAACATATTAACAACTTGCAAACACTTTCAATAGAATCACTCTGACTTTAGAGTTTTTGAGGGATAAAAGATTGTCACAGTCTAACCTCCCTTCCTTCTGTTTAAATTGTCAGAGATATCTGTTATGGCTTGACCTTTTTAGAATTTTGAGAGATAATAATTAAACAGACTAAATTCTCTTCCTTCAGGTGCTAACACCAGCTGTCTGTCTCTGTTCTGTTAGAACAAACTGTCTTCAACTAAAAAGCCAGTTCAAAAAATAATTGCAACATTGTATATCTGGTCTTGGGGCCCTAAATGGCTGTTACCGGGTAACTGGGACGCATTCTCTAAAGCTGATTGGTTCCCCCTCCATATGGTTGTATCCAACGGCAACCAAAAAGAATTTTCTCTAATTCCTGAGACTTGCTGGCTCTTAAATCAGTACTGCTCCTTTTCCAGCCTTAAAGACACACCACATATTCCCCGGAGAAAATAAACTACAGAACCATGACACTCTTGATGGTTTCAGGATGGGTGTTAATTGACACCTCTTAGCCTGGATGGCGTTCTTTTGTCCTTAAGACGGTGAAGCAGTGTTTGAATACAGAGGCTAGGTCATCTGACCTTCAGTGGCCATCTTTTGCAGCCTAATTTTTAAAAAAAGGTAAAGTCAATTATAAATAGTCCACCTTGAATAAAGTTCATATCTTAGAAGTAGAAATATATCTCTTTACTGGGCATGAAAAATATTTATAGAGTTTGAGTGTGTCAAGACTCAGTCAATGTCATAAACAACGGTCCAAAAAATAAATGATTTTATGCACTTTTGCTTTGGCTAGAGAACATAACCTTTGTTGATTCTTTTGTTCTAGTCTTTATGAATTGCGAAGAAAAGCTTAGGATTTCCACAGGGCTCCAAACACATACAGCTATCCCTTAAAAGGCAGTTCTCTCATTGATCTGTTTATCATCATTTTATTTTGTAATATAAGCTACCTTCTTATCTGGGTGACCTCAGACCCCTTATTCAGCATCCTTTGCGAACAAAAGACTTCTCCTTGCTAATTATCATTCATATCCTTAAATTATAGAAATGAGATTGGGAGGGATTTGAAAAATTAGGTCATTTTATATAAAAACTTTGTGAAAAGAAAGCAAAAAGCCTTAATTGTGAGATGAAGGCAAATCCTAATCCTACGTACATATGTATATAATAGGGCATCTTACGGCATGTGGTCTTGGCTGGCCTTGCATCTTCCACCCTATGTAAACTTGAGATCATCCAAAAGTCTGGTGCCGACATCCTAACTCGTACCAAGTCCTGATTGTAGATCAGTGCATATGGATGATGAGCAGTCATGGTTAATCAACACCTTTATTTTAAGATACTCATCTTGGTTTTCAAATCCCTCCCAATCTGAGCTTCTTGAATTCTGACCTTGTGCATCCACGATTTTAACTTCTCAATTACTAGCAGCCATGCCTTCAGCTGCCAAGACCTTAAGCTCAAGAATTCCATCCCTACATCTCACCGCCTCATTCTCTTGCTTTAAAACACTCTTTAAAAGCTCTCTGACCAAGCTTTTGGTTAGAATAAAAGAGAAAGCCCTATTCGAACCTCACATTGACCCTTACTGTTACAATATGGAATAGTTTAGCAAAATAACAGCACTGATGAAACTTTGATATTTTAAAAACAGATGCAGAAAAACACTTTCACATTTAACACTCCTGTGAAGCACCCAAGGACATTTTACTGTGTTAAAGGCACTGTATGAATGCATATTGTGTGACTCCACCCTCTTTTTATGTGGTCTGTCCTCACCTGGTTCCATTTGTTCCTGTCCGATCACAGCTAGCAATGACTACTCTTTCTGCTCCTGCAGTCACCAAGAACCTCAAATTTACATCCTTTTCCTGGTTTACATTGCTCTTTGCAAAACATTATCCAGTGACATTGGATTTGTTCCCACACATACCGATGCCAACCAACTATTTTTCCACTAACACTAGTTCCCACTTTATTACAATCTCTTCCAGCTGATATATCTAAGTTTGTTCTTTGTCAGCTTCCCCAATGATGAGCCTTCAACTGTGTTAGCTCTGCTCCCCAAAACCCTTTTAACACTGCATCTTCCTACTTATCCGAGTCTTCAAACTTATTTTAGAGCACAAGGTATCTTTGTCATTTCTATCCATTTTTCCTCCTATAAAAGTGTTTTTGAAAACACTAAAAAATGTTCAATGTCCACTAAACTACAAAGATGCAGCCAGCATGACATTTATAAAATTTTATTCTAAACATTTTGTCATGAGTATTTTGATTTATGTAACATTACATTGTCAACATGTATGACAGCAGTGAAAGTGCCCTGATTTTTTCCTTCCTATTCCAATTTTTCTCTTGTGGAGAAGCACTGTACTGCTCATGTTCTAAAGAATAAAAACTTAATATGCAGCATCAAAAATACAAAGACCATCACTCCAGCCAACGTCACTGCCAAACCCAGTCCTGTCAAACCTGCAAAGTCCTCCTTAACAACATCTGGGAACTTGTGCCAACATTGAGAGCGCTGTCCCATAGCATAGTCAAGTAACAGCCTGACATGGTCTGAGGGCATGAGTATGTGACTATGTCCCAAACATTGGTTGGAGTCATACCATGCACAAAGGAAGATGATTGTAGTTATTGGAGGCCAAACATCTCAGTCCCAGGACATCACTGCAGGAGTTCCTCAGGGTAATGTCCTAGACCCAACCATCTTCAGCTGCTTCATCAATGACCTTCCTTCAATCATAAGGTCAGAAGTCGGGATGTTCGCTGATGATTGCACCATGTTCAGCACCATTCACGACTCCTCAGATACTGAAGCAGACCATGGCCATATGCAGAAAGACCTGGACAACATCCAGGCTTGGGCAAGTAACATTCGTGCCACAAAAGTGCTGGGCAATGACCATCTGAAATAAGAGAGAATCTAACCATTTCCCCTTAATGTTCAATGGGATTACCCTCGCTGAATCCCCCACTAACATCCTGGGGGTCAAAATTGACCAGTCACAAAAATATTGTAGTTAGAAGAGCAGGTCAGAGGCTGGGAATTCTGCAGCAAGCAACTCTCCTCCTGACTCCAAAATGCCTGTCCACCATCTACAAGCCATGGCACGAGTGTGATGGAATACTCTCCACTTGCCTGGATGGGTACAGCTCCAACAACACTCAAGAAGCTAGACACCATCCTGGACAAAGAGCCTGCTTGATTGGCACCCATCCACCACCTTCAACATTCACTCCCTTCACCACCAGCACAGAGGCAGCAGTGTGTACCATCTACAAGATGTACTGCAGTAACTCACCAAGGCTCCTTCGATAGCACCTTCCAAATCCATGACCTCTACCATCTAGAAGGACAAGGGCAGCAGATGCATGGGAACACCACCTGAAAGTTCCCCTCCAAGCCACACACCAGCCTGATTTGGAACTATAATCACCATTCCTTCACTGTCGCTGGGTCAAAATCCTGAAACTCCCTTCCTAAAAACACTGTGGGTGTATCTACACCCCAAGGACTGCAGCGGTTCAAGAAGGAAGATCACCAACACCTTTTCAAAGACAATTAGGAATGGGCAATAAATGCTGGCCTCGCCAGTGATGCCCGCATCTCATGAGCGAATTAAAAAAATTTACCATCACCATTCCTGGGTATGCCCTGTCCCATCAGCAGGTCAGACTCACTAAAGGTGGCAGCACAGTGGCATACAGTCAGGAGGGAATTGCCCTGGGAGTCCTCAACATTGACTCTGGACTCCATGAAATCTCATGGCCTCAGGTCAAACATGAGCAATAAAACTCCTGCTGATAACCACTTACCATCCTCTCTCAGGTGATGAATCAGAAGTCCATGTCGAGCACCACTTGGAAGAAGCACAGAGGGTGGCAAGGGCACAGAATGTACTCTGGGTGGGGGACTGCAATGTCCGTCACCAAGAGTGGCCCTGTAGCACCGCTGACTGAGCTGGCTGCTGAAGGATGCATCTACCAGACTGGGCCTGGGGCAGGTGGTGAGAACACACCATGAGGGAAAAACCTACTAGACCTTATCTTCACCAATCTACCTGCTGCAGATGCATTTGTCCATGTGAAAACAAAGTCCCGTCTCCACACTGAGGATAGCCTCCAACATGTTGTGTGGATAGATTCAGTACAGATCTGGCAGCTTAAAACTGGGCAAATCATGAGGCACTGTGAGCCATCAGCAGCAGCAGAATTGTATTCAACCACAATCTGTAACCATATGGCCTGGCATATCCCCCACTTTACCATTATCAAGTGAGTTACTGCATTACCATGACCAAAAGGCAGAGAAAGAGCAGGAAGGCAGCGCAGGTGTCCCCTGCGGTCATCTCCCTCCAAAACAGGTATACCGTTTTGGATACTGTTGGGGGAGATGGCTCACCAGGGGAAGGTAGTAGTAGCCAGGTTCATGGCACCGTGGCTGGCTCTGCTGTTCAGAAGGGCGGGAAAAAGAGTGGAAGGGCTAGTCATAGGGGATTCGATTGTAAGGGGAGTAGATATGCGGTTCTGTGGTCGAAAACGAGACTCCCGAATGGTATGTTGCCTCCCAGGTGCACGGGTCAGGGATGTCTCAGATCGGCTGCAGAACATTCTGAAGGGGGAGGGTGAACAGCCAATTGTTGTAGTGCATATAGGCACCAATATAGGTAAAAAACGGGATGAGGTCCTACAAGCAGAATTTAGGGAGTTAGGAGCCAAGTTAAAAAGTAGGACCTCAGAGGTAGTAATCTCAGGATTGCTACCAGTGCCACGTGCTAGTCAGAGTAGAAATGAAAGAATAGTCAGGATGAATGCATGGCTTGAGAGATGGTGCAGGAGGGAGGGGTTCAGATTTTTGGGACATTGGGACCGGTTCTGGGGAAGGTGGGACTATTACAAATTGGACGGTCTACACCTGGGCCGGACTGGAACCAATGACCTTGGGGGTGCTTTTGCTAACGCTGTTGGGGAGGGTTTAAACTAATGTGGCGGGGGGATGGGAACCAAAGGAGGTAGTCAGTGGACAGTAAGGAGGTAGTAACTAAAGCCTGTAAGGAACTAAATAATGAAGTCAGCGTGACTAAGGGAAAGAGTAGGTAGGGAGCAGATGATGAACGCAAAGGGACTGGTGGTCTGAGGTGCATTTGTTTTAATGCAAGAAGTGTAGTAGGTAAGGCAGATGAACTTAGGGCTTGGATTAGTACCTGGGAGTATGATGCTATTGCTATTACTGAGACTTGGTTGAGGGAAGGGCATGATTGGCAACTAAATATCCCAGGATATCGATGCTTCAGGCGGGATAGAGAGAGGGGTAAAAGGGGTGGAGGAGTTGCATTACTGGTCAAAGAGGATATCACAGCTGTACTGAAGGAGGGCACTATGGAGGACTCGAGCAGTGAGGCAATATGGGCAGAACTCAGAAATAGGAAGGGTGCGGTAACAATGTTGGGGCTGTACTACAGGCCTCCCAACAGCAAGCGTGAGATAGAGGTACAAATATGTAAACAGATTATGGTAAGATGTAGGAGCAACAGGGTGGTGGTGATGGGAAAATTAAAATCTCCTAGTATTGACTGGGATTCACTTAGTGTTAGAGGTCTAGATGGAGCAGAATTTGTAAGGAGCATCCAGGAGGGTTTTCTAGAGCAGTATGTAAATAGTCCAACTCGGGAAGGGGCCATACTGGACCTGGTGTTGGGGAATGAGCCCGGCCAGGTGGTTGAAGTTTCAGTAGGGGACTACTTTTGGGAATAGTGATCACAATTCCATAAGTTTTAGAATACTCATGGACAAAGACGAGAGTGGTCCTAAAGGAAGAGTGCTAAATTGGGGGAAGGCCAACTATACCAAAATTCAGCAGGAGCTGGGGAATGTAGATTGGGAGCAGCTGTTTGAAGGTAAATCCACATTTGATATGTGGGAGGCTTTTAAAGAGAGGTTGATTAGCGTGCAGGAGAGACATGTTCCTGTGAAAATGAGGGATAGAAATGGCAAGATTAGGGAACCATGGATGACAGGTGAAATTGTGAGACTAGCTAAGAGGAAAAAGGAAGCATACATAAGGTCTAGGAGGCTGAAGAAAGACGAAGCTTTGAAAGAATATCAGGAATGTAGGACCAATCTGAAACGAGGAATTAAGAGGGCTAAAAGGGGTCATGAAATATCTTTAGCAAACAGGGTTAAGGAAAATCCCAAAGCCTTTTATTCATATATAAGGAGCAAGAGGGTAACTAGAGAAAGGATTGGCCCACTCAAGGACAAAGGAGGAAAGTTATGCGTGGAGTCAGAGAAAATGGGTGAGATTCTAAACGAGTACTTTGCATCGGTATTCACCGAGGAGAGGGACATGACGGATGTTGAGGTTAGGGACAGATGTTTGATTACTCTAGGTCAAGTCGGCATAAGGAGGGAGGAAGTGTTGGGTATTCTAAAAGGCATTAAGGTGGACAAGTCCCCAGGTCCGGATGGGATCTATCCCAGGTTACTGAGGGAAGCGAGAGAGGAAATAGCTGGGGCCTTAACAGATATCTTTGCAGCATCCTTAAACACGGGTGAGCTCCCGGAGGACTGGAGAATTGCTAATGTTGTCCCTTTGTTTAAGAAGGGTAGCAGGGATAATCCAGGTAATTATAGACCGGTGAGCCTGACGTCAGTGGTAGGGAAGCTGCTGGAGAAGATACTGAGGGATAGGATCTATTCCCATTTGGAAGAAAATGGGCTTATCAGTGATAGGCAACATGGTTTTGTGCAGGGAAGGTCATGTCTTACCAACTTAATAGAATTCTTTGAGGAAGTGACAAAGTTGATTGATGAGGGAAGGGCTGTAGATGTCATATACATGGACTTCAGTAAGGCGTTTGATAAGGTTCCCCATGGTAGGCTGATGGAGAAAGTGAAGGCGCATGGGGTCCAGGGTGTACTAGCTAGATGGATAAAGAATTGGCTGGGCAACAGGAGACAGAGAGTAGCAGCGGAAGGGAGTTTCTCAAAATGGAGACGTGTGACCAGTGGTGTTCCACAGGGATCCGTGCTGGGACCACTGTTGTTTGCGATATACATAAATGATTTGGAGGAAAGTATAAGTGGTCTGATTAGCAAGTTTGCAGACGATACTAAGATTGGTGGAGTAGCAGATAGTGAAGGGGACTGTCAGAGAATACAGCAGAATATAGATAGATTGGAGAGTTGGGCAGAGAAATGGCAGATGGAGTTCAATCGGGGCAAATGCGAGGTGATGCATTTTGGAAGATCCAATTCAAGAGTGAACTATACAATAAATGGAAAAGTCCTGGGGAAAATTGATGTACAGAGAGATTTGGGTGTTCAGGTCCATTGTTCCCTGAAGGTGGCAATGCAGGTCAATAGAGTGGTCAAGAAGGCATACGGCATGCTTTCCTTCATCGGACGGGGCATTGAGTACAAGGGTTAGCAGGTCATGTTACAGTTGTATAAGACTTTGGTTCGGCCACATTTGGAATACTGCGTGCAGTTCTGGTCGCCACATTACCAAAAGGATGTGGATGCTTTGGAGAGGGTGCAGAGGAGGTTCACCAGGATGTTGCCTGGTATGGAGCGCGCCAGCTATGAAGAGAGGTTGAGTAGATTAGGATTATTTTCATTAGAAAGACGGAGGTTCAGGGGGGACCTGATTGAGGTGTACAAAATCATGAGGGGTATAGACAGGGTGGATAGCAAGAAGCTTTTTCCCCCAGAGTGGGGGATTCAATTACTAGGGGTCACGAGTTCAAAGTGAGAGGGGAAAAGTTTAGGGGGGATATGCGTGGAAAGTTCTTTACGCAGAGGGTGGTGGGTGCCTGGAACGCGTTGCCAGCGGAGGTGGTAGATGCGGGCACGATAGCGTCTTTTAAGATGCATCTGGACAGATACATGAATGGGCAGGAAGCAAAGAGATACAGACCCTTAGAAAATAGGCGACATGTTTAGATAGAGGATCTGGATCGGCGCAGACTTGGAGGGCCGAAGGCCCTATTGCTGTGCTGTAATTTTCTTTGTTCTTTGTAGTGCTGGAAATACTCAGCAGGTCAGGCAGCATCTGTGGAGAGAAGCAAAGTTAATGTTTCACATCTGTGACCTTTCATCAGAACTGACAAAGATTAGAAAAGAATTAGGTTTGAAGCAAGTGAGGGGGGCGGGGGGGTGGTGGTTTAAAGGGCAGAGAGCAGGAGAGATTCAATAATAAAGATATCATGGGACTAAGGCAAAGAGAGTGTTAATGCTTGTGGTGAAAGACAAAGCATTAGTCCAGAGACAGTGTCAATGGCAGAGTAATGAGCAGTCCAAAAGTACCACATGAAAAACAGGCACATGGTTAAAAAAAATAAAAATGAAAAAAATATAAAAGTTAAAAAAGGCCAGTCATGCTCTGCAATTATTGAACTCATTGTGGATGCTGCAAGGCTGTAGAGTGCCTAATCGAAGGTGCAGGTGCTGCTTCTGAAGCTTGAGTTGATGTTCACTGGAACACTGCAGCAGGCCAAAGACAGAAATGTGGACATGAGAACAGGGGGCAGTGTTGAAATGGTAAGCAACCGGAAGCTCGGGGTCATGCTTTTGGACTGAGCGGTGGTATTCCACAAAGCAGTTACCCAATCTATGTTTGGTCTTCCCAATGTAGAGGCGACTGCATTGTGAGCAGCGAATACAGTATACTAAATTGAAGTAAGTACAAGTAAATTGCTGCTTCACCTGGAAAGTGTGTTTGGGGCCTTGCATGGTGAGGCGAGGAGGTAAAAATGTATTAAGCCTGCGATTGCATGTGAAGGTGTCATGGGAAGGGAACGAGGTGTCGGGGATGATGGAGGAGTGGATCAGGGTGTCACGGAGGGAACAATCCCTTCGGAATGCTGACAGGGGAGAGGAGGAGATGATGCGTTTGGCATCACGCTGAAGGTGGCCAAAATGGCAGAGAATGATCCTTTGGTTGTGGAGGCTGGTGGGGAGGAAAGCGAGAACAAGGGGAACCCTGTCATGGTTCTGGGAGGGAGGGGAAAAGGGGAGGGCAGAAGTGAGAGAAATGGGTCAGACACGGTTGAGGGCCCTGTCAACCACAGTGGGGAAGGGGAAATCCTCGGCTGAGGAAAAGGGAAGACATCTTAGAAGCACTGTTGTGGAAGGTGCATCATCAGAACAGATGAGTCAGAGGTGAATAAACTGGGAGAATGGGATGGAGTCCTTACAGGAGTCAGGGTGTGAGGAGATGTAGGCATGGTAGCTGTGGGAGTCGGTGGACTTATAATGAATATTAGTGGTCAGCCTATCCCCAGAGATGGAGACAGAGAAGTCTAGGAAGGGAAGTGTCGGAGATAGACCATGTAAAGGTGAGAGAACGGTGAAAATTGGAAGCAAAGTTGAAGTATTCTAGTTCGGAGCATGAGCAGGAAGCAGCACCGATACAATCGATGTACTGGAAAATGAGGTGAAGGAGGGGGCCATGAGTAGGACTGCAACAAGGAATGTTCGACATAATCCCACAAAAAGACAGGCATAACTAGGACCCATGCGGGTACCCATAACAACACCTTTTATTTGAAGGAAGTGAGTGGAGTTGAAGGATAAGTTGCTCAAAGAAAGAACAAGTTCAGCCAGGCGGAAGAGGGTGGTGGAAGACAGTGGTTAGCACCGCAGCCTCACAGCTCCAGCGACCTGGGTTCAGTTCTGGGTACTGCCTGTGTGGAGTTTGCAAGTTCTCCGTGATCGTGTGGGTTTCCGCCGGGTGCTCCAGTTTCCTCCCACAGCCAAAGACCTGCAGGTTGATAGGTAAATTGGCCATTGTAAATTGCCCCTAGTGTAGGTATGTGGTAGGAGAATGGTGGGGATATGATAGGGAATATAGGATTAATGTTCTTCTTTGGCCTCCTTATCTCAAGAGACAATGGATACGCGCCTGGAGGTGGTCAGGATTAATGTAGGATTAGTATAAACGGGTGGTTGTTGGTTGGCACGGCCTTGGTGGGCCGAAAGGCCTGTTTCAGTGCTGTATCTCTAAATATAAATAAAAAATTAGGCCTGTTTAAGAAAGAAGCGGAGAGAGTGCTCAGACTGTCCTGGTGGGGGATGGAGGTGTGGAGATATTGGATGTCCATAGTGAAAAGGATGCAGTTAGGGCAAGGAAACTGGAAATTGTCAATGACATAGGGCGTCAGAAGAGTCAAGGATATAGGTGGGAAGAGACTGGACCAGGGGAGAAAAGATAAGAGTCAAGATAGGAAAACATTTCAGTGGGGTAGGAACAGTCTGAAATGATGGGTCTATCAGGACAGTCCTGTTTGTGGATTTTGGGAAGGAGGTAGAAGTGGGCTGTCCAGGGTTATAGGACTATGAGGTTGGAAGCCGTAGAGGGAAGATCTCTGGAGATCAGTGACAGCCCTGGAGAGTGTGGCTTGATGTTCAGTGGTGGGATCATGGTCCAGGGGGAGGTAGGAAGAAGTGTGTGAGAGTTGGAGTTCAGCCACTGCAAGGTAGAGGTCAATACGCCAGCCAACAGCAACACCAACCTGGTCAGCAGGTTTGATCACAATGTTGGAGCTAGACCCAAGAGAACAGAGTGCAGCAAGTTCGGAGGGGTACAGGTTAGAGTGGGCGAGGGGAGCGCAGAAATTGAAACTGCCAATGTTTTGCCAACAGTTCTTAAATGAAAAAATTGAGAGTAGGTAACAGGCCAGAGGGAGGGGTCCAGGTGGAGGGAGAATACTGGAGGTGGGTGAAAGAGTCTGCTGGTCGGGGGAGGAATCCTGGTCAAAGTGGTGAGCCCAGAGGCGAAGGGAGAAGAGCTCAACGTCACGCTGAGCGCGAAATTCATTGAGGTGCATGCATAAGGGGATAATACGGAGTCCTTTGTTAAGTACAGGTCATTCAGCAGAGCGTATTATAAAGACACAGCAAGGGGCCAGATTAGGAAAAGGGATGGGGTCAGAGGGAAGTGAAGGAGAAGGAGGATCTGGAGGGGTGTTAGTACCCATGAGCTGCTGGAGCTTGCGTTCCCAACACCTGAAAGGAAGATATTTTTTTTTAAATTTTTGTTCATGGGATGTGGGCATCATTTATTGCCCATCCCTAATTGCCCTTGAGAAGGTGGTGGTGAGCTGCCTTCTTGAACCGCTGCCGTCCGCGTGGGGGTAGGTTCACCCACAGTGCTAATGGGAAGGGACTTCTAGAATTTTGACCCAGAAACAGTGAAGGAATGGCGACGTAGTTTCATGAGGATGGTGTGTGGCTTGGAGGGGGAACATGCATCTGCTGCCCTTTTCCTTCTAGGTGGTAAGAGGTCACGGGTTTGGAAGGTGCTGTGGAAGGAGCCTTGATGTGTTGCTGCAGTGCATCTTGTAGATGGTACACACTGCTACGACTGCGCATCGGTGGTGGAGGGAGTGAATGTTTTGTCCTGGATGAGGTCGAGCTTCTTGAGTATTGTTGGAGCTGCACCCATCCAGCCAAGTGGAGAGTATTCCATCACACTCCTGCCTTGTAGATGGTGGACAGCCTTTGGAGAGGCAGGAGGGGAGTTACCCGCTGCAGGATTCCTAGCCTCTGACCTGCTCTTATAGCCATGGATGTTGATAGGGGATTCAGCAATCGTAATGCCATTGAATGTCAAGTTGAGATGGTTAGATTCTCTTGTTGGAGACGGTCATTGTCTGGCCCATGTGTGGCGTGAATGTTACTTGCCACTAATCAGCCGAAGCCTGGATATTGTCCAGGTCTTGCTCAGCAAACATCCCCACTTCTGATCTTATGATTGAAGGAAGGTCATTGATGAAACAGCTGAAGATGCTTGGGCCTTGGACACTACCCTGAGGAACTCCTGCAGTGATGTCCTGGAGCTGAGATGATTGACCTCCAACACCCACAATCATCTTCCTTTGTGCTAGATATGACTCCAACCAGCAGTGAGTTTTCCTCAATTCCCATCGATTCCAGTTTTGCCTCCTCCAGTTAGTTGTTTAATTGTCCACCACCATTCATGACTAGATGTGGCAGGTCTGCAGAGCTTAGATCTGATCTGCTGGTTGTGGGATCCCTTAGCTCTGTCTATTGCATGCAAGTAGTCCTGGGTTGTAGCTTCAAGTTGACACTCATTTTGAGGTATGTCTGGTGCTGCTCCTGGCATGCCCTCCTGCACTCTTCATTGAACCAGAGTTGATCTCCGGCTTGATGGTAATGGTAGAGTGGGGTAAATGCCGGGCCTTGAGGTTACAGATTGAGGTGGAGTACTATTCTGCTGATGGCCCACAGCCTCATGAATACCCAGTTTTGTGTTGCTAGATCAGTTTGAAATCAGTCCCATTTAGCACAGTAGTAGTGCCACACGTGGAGGGTATCCTCAATGTGAATATGGGACTTTGTCTCCAAGGCCTGTGCAATGGTCACTCATAGCAATACTGGTCATGGACAGATGCATCTGCAGTAGGCAGATTGGTGAGGACAAGGTCAAGTATGTTTTCCCTGTCGGCTCCCTCACCATCTGCCACAGACCCAGTCTATCAGCTATCTCGCAATGAGTCAGATACAACAAAGGTTGAAATGAAATTGGAGCAAAACAGCTTTGAGATAAGGCGAGTCGGTACTTCTGGAGAGAGGGGCCCTGTGTACATTTGGCGGCGCATGGCATCGAGTCAAGGCATTGATCCTGGTTCAATGTAGAGTGCAGGAGAGCATGTCAGGAGCAGCACCAGGCATACCTAAAAATGAAATGTCAGGCTGGTGATGCTACAACACAGGCATTCTCGCAAGCTAAACAGCTGAAGCAGCATGCAGTAGCCAGAGCTAAGCAATCCCACAATCATCAGATCTAAGCTCTCCAGTCCTGCCGCATCTTTTGTGAATGGTGGTGGGCAATTAAATTAACAGGAGGCTCCAAAAATATCCCCATCCTAATGATGGAGGGACCCAGCAAAAGGAAAGGCTAAAGCATTTGTGACCATTTTGTCATGCTTGGAACGATTTCTAATGAAATAAATGAACTGGAGGAATTAAGAAAATAAAAATGTCAACTGTTAAACTAAAGAAGAAGAATATTTGCACTTGTACCACAGACAAAAAAGTAGTAATGGTCAGGTGACCCCTCCTGTATTGACAATACACATCTGTCTGTTGAGGATGAAACTCGTTAAACTGCATCTGAAATAGCTGTGGTGAGAATCCATTGAAATTGAAAAGGAGCACCATTGCATATTGATGACTCATTTCTACATAAATGAACTGACAAAAGGTCCTGAGACAGACTGACTTACAGCCCAAATCAAAATAAATAGGACTGAACAAAATGGTCCTCATTCAAACAAATATCAATAGATAGCCATGGTTTTTATATTACGGATGTGAACTACCTAGTGAATAACCCAGACTGAAGGGGAAAAAAAAGCAAAGATTGTACCACATCAATATGCTAAAACAATATCACAGCCAGAAACCAGATGGACTATTAAATGTATGCCAGACAGTAAAGAGCAGTTGAGGAAGACAGCCCTAGGTGAAGACAAACTAGGTGAGGAAGAGAACCCAGAAAATTCTTTCATTGAACCCCCACCATAAAATTGGAAAATGTAGAAATTAGAGACTAGACACCATATTCAACTACCTCTATGACCAGCAGAACCAGAACTTAGCATACTAAGGGGGTTCCAACAAAATTTGCAAGGGCAAACCGGGTCACACATCTTCAACAATACACAAATTTAGATGTAGGAGATACCCCACTGATAAAACAGAACCGATACAGGTGGAGCCCTGACAAATTGGTTCAGGTCTGCACAGAAGAAATCAAATATATGCTGGACAATGATTGAACTGAACCCAGCCAAAGCAGCTAGAGCTCCCCTCTTGTACTGGTACCCAAACCTGATGGATCAACTAGACTTTGCATTGATTACTGCAAAATTAATACAATAACCCGAATACACTCCCTGGTATTGAGGGCTGCATTGACTGAGAAGGAAGCTCCACCTACATTAGTAAAATTGACTTCTTGAAAGAATATTGGCAAGTCCCATCACCATCCAAGCAAAACAAATTTCAGCAGGTCAACCTCGATGGCTTATTTCAGTGCAAAGTAATAACATAATGGTTTAAAGAATGCCCCAGAAACTTTAAGATTAATGAATCAGGTGATAGCTGATTTAAACAACTGTATTGTCTACCTGGATGATCTGTTAGTTTACAGTAATACCTGGGAAGCCCATCTGAACCATTTAAGTGAACTGAGGGTTTACAGAAAGCTCACTAATGCCAAAGGAATCAAGGGATATGGGGAGAAAGCGGGAACAGGGTACTGAATTAGATGATCATCCATGATCTTTTTTGAATGGCGGAGCAGGGCCGAATGGCCTACTCCTGCTCCTATTTTTTATGTTTCAGCTAGTGGCCAATTTAGCAGAGTGAGTTTGCTAAGGCTAAAGTAACGTATTTAGGTCATACTGTAGGCCAATGTGAGAAAAATGCAAGCTCTGGGAGATTGCTCCATTCCCAAAACAAAGAGGGAAATAATGAGTTTACTGGGCATGTATGGGTTTTACCAAAGATTAGGTCCAAATTTCAGCAGCCTCACTGCACCTTCAACTGAAACGAAGAAAATTGTAAAAGTGGTGTGGTCAGAGCAGTACCAGCTAGCTTTTGAAAAGTTGAAGGCAATCTTAAATGATCCAGTATTGGCAGCCACAAATTTCATTAAGCCCTTTAAGATGGGTATTGATGCCAAATGTTGAAGAAAGACTGTCCCTACTCCAAGATGATTCAGGCCTAGAAAGGCCACTTGACTATTTCTCAAAAAGAATTAAATATAAAAAAAATTCACAATAGAAAAAGGTATTAAGGTCCTACTAGCCCTTCAACATTTCAAAGGCTATGCCAATAACAGAAATTCAAATTTGCACCAACCACAACCCCTTAATATTCCTGGAAAAATTCAAAGTTAAAAATGCCAGACTCTTTTTATGGAGCTTACTTTTCCAGGCATTCAAACTGAAAATTGTACATATAGCTGGGAAGAACATTATAGCATATGCCTTGTCTAGAATGTAAACTCATTAGCCTTATCTGAAATAGCTCTGGCGAGAACCCATTGAAATTGAAAGGAACACCACTGTACATTGCTGATTCCTATCTACAAAATGGTTCTGGAGACAGACTGACTTGCAGCCAAAACCAAAATAGGAGTGAAGCAGCACCATTGTAACAGAATGGTTCCCATTCAGACATCAATAGATAGGTGATCATATCCTGGTCCGTTATGTAGTCACACCAAGGGAGAGGACCATAAATCACCTAACAAAGTCAAATGCGATGAATTTTTACCTTAAAAGGTAACCCTCTAGAGAGGGGAGATCAAGCCAAAACTACAGAAAGCCAGTTTCCAGCCAGAGATCCAGCTAAGCAAGAACCACCCTGATCATCAACAACTTGAACAGCCACTACAGCAGAGACATTACACAGTAACTTTGAAACTCTTCATCTGTGAAAGTAAACCAAATTCACATCACCAGCTTTGGGCTGAGTTTTAACCACTAGAACTCTACAACACCTCAGCATGTTCAAGTCTGCAAATATCCAAACCTGCACCTTTAGAAAGGCACTCCTCCAGAGAAAATTCACTTTTCTGTAAACCATGAACTCTGACATTACTGTATACTTGAATTGCATCCTACCCTTTTCTCTCCATATATTCTTGGGTATGCAGGTGTGTGTGAATGAGAGAGTGGGTGGAGGTTGTGAACATTTCAGGAATTGTTTAAGAAGTTATTTTTTAAACTTGAGAAGATTTGTCATTTGTCTATTTATACGACCATAAAAACACTCAAGGACTAATGCACCATTTTTAACAAAACATGATTGCGGTCATTTGGAAGGTGAAAAGCAGAAGCCACCCACGCCACTTAACATTTGTTCATAGCAATCTTCAGCCAGAAGTGCTGAATGATACATCAGCCTCCAGCATCACAGCTGCCAGTCCTCTACCAATCCGATTCACTCCACATGATATCAATAAACAGTTGAAGGCACTGGATACTGCAAAGGCCATGGATCCCGACAACATTCTGGCTGTGGTACTGAAGACTTGTACTGGGGAACCAGCCGTGATCCTAGCCAAGCTGTTCCAGTACAGCTACAAAACCGGCATCCACCTGAATGTGGAAAATTGCCCAGGTATGTCCTGTCCACAAAAAGCAGGACAAATCAATCCGGTCATATATCATATACAAGATATACTACAACAACTTATCACACCTCCTTCGATAGCACCTGCCAAACGAGTGACCCCTTCCACCTAGAAGGACAAGAACAGCAGACACATAGGCATACCACCATCCCCTCCAAGCCACACACCATCCTGACTTGGAAATATATTGTTGTTGTTTCACTGTCAGTGGGTCAAAATGATGGAATTCCCTCCCTAAGGGCACAGTAGGTGTACCCGCACCAAAACAGACTGCAGCAGTTCAAGAAGGCAGCTCACGGTCACCTTTTCAAGGGCAATTAGGGAGACAACAAATGCTAGCCTTGCCAGCAACACTCATCCCCTGAAACAAATAAAAAAAACTATGGCATGCTGGGATAACCAACAGCTCCTTTCAGACTCCAAATTGGTGGCAATACTTTTAATTCTTTGGGGGGCTGTGGGGGGGGTGGGGGGGGAGAGCAGGAGAAGAGAATATTCTCTTCGTTCGACAGACTAGGCTTCTGCCCACAGTAACACAAAAACGGAGCTGCAGAAAAGAGATTGCAAAGGCCTCTCGTAGACAGATTGGAAGGCTAAAAGAAAAAAGAAAAGAAATATGCTCATGATAATCAAATAGAATTTAAGTTACTGTGGTTAAAAAAACAAAAATATTAAAATCACCATGCAGAACTAAGATCATACCTTCAAGATTTCAAAACAAAATTTCATATTTCAAACAACTTTATTTTTTCAAACAAAATATCTGGAAAAAACATTTGAAAATATCAACATACAAAAATATATTTATAGGGAGCTAGAACATTTAAACAGGTGCAAAGCTAGCATGAGGCTTGCAACAGTGTATAACAAAACATCAAACCCTTTCATTTCAGTTCAAATACATCATCTAGAAACAGGTTTACAATGGAGTAAAAGTTCTGTAAGAGGTGAAGTACACATTTCAAACAATATAGCTAGACAAACCTTTCAATTGTGCCACTGCATTTCAGCTCACTTTTGTGCTACTACAAAAACTACTTTGGCTTCAAAAAAAAAGTCAAAATTGTTGATCTGAATAGTTTTGAGCTATTCCTGCAACAAAGCTTGTGCGAGGTAGGTCACAAAGTGCTAAAATAGAGAGGTGTAAGCAATGCACTCATGTTGAGTGCAGCCCTCTATCCCTCCTGATAAACCGCTAATGGCATAGATAGCCAATCCTTTACTATAAAGTATCGTAAAAGGGATTTATGTACAGCCATTAAATTTAAAGGTAATAAAATTTAAGCCTTTTTTTTTAAAAAAGAGAGTCAATAGTATAGTTTAAAAAAGGGTCATTTGTGGGAATGTTTTTAGGAAGTGCTAAAATTGTCACTTGTTAAATTCAAATGGTTCTTGTCCCAGACTTTTAAAAACTCAAAAGTAGGTACAAATAATCTGAATCTACTACGATGGGAGAGTTTTTTTTAAATAAATGTTTGAGGTATTGCTTTTGTTCTTGGCTGATATGTTCCCATTTTTATTGTCCCTGGGCCCTTTTTGCATGAGAAAGTAGCGATTTCATTTCACATTGTATCTTGTTCCCTTATCCTATAGCACAAATAGAAATGTCCACTTGTAAATACAACATGGGAGAAAAGTTACCATTTGTCTTATTCAAGGCAATTCTACTTTCATTGAACATTTGAAAAAAAAAATTGTACTGTTTTGACAAATGAGCACTAGACATTGTTGATATAAAGCATTATCCAACGCAATATTTTCCCAATATTTCATCCACCAAATTAATAGACCCAGCACTTCTGAAAATACAGGTCCATCCATTTTAAACCCATTTAAAAATTCAGAAGGAAATAATTTTGTATGGGAAAGGGTGCCAGTACTCAAGAATAGAATAGATTTTACACCTCTGGCATTAAACAATCAGGGCAGGTATAACCGAGCAAAGCTCAGATGCAAAGCCAAAGTCCCTCTAATAGTCAAAAACCACCACTTACTGACCAATGTATATTTTTTCCACGTCTTACACAATTTAACTTGTATCCACAGTGAAAATGCCAATTTGTAAAGAAAGTGGTAATTTTGTTGGAGTGAACCACTGTAATAACTGGGTAAAGTCTGCCCAAACTCATTTCCCCAACAGTGAAAAGGTACTATTGTAACCCCCTGCTTCATCCAGTCTCCAAGAATAATTTTGGAAGTACATCAAATGAATCAATTTTAAGATATCTAATTGTAATGGATCAAACAGATTTTAATTTGAAGTAATTAACAAAATGGATACATTATTTTCTTAAAAATACTTATCTAGATTTACTAAATCACTTCTTGGCGAAGGAGAAAAGAGCAATTACTACATGGCATTTGTGCAATTATTATATATTGAAAAACACCAAAAGTGTATACTATTCTGTAACCAGGTGATACAAAAAAGGATCAAAACCATAAAGTCAGGAAAAATTATAAAATTGAAATATGTGAAACAACTCTGCTTTACTGTTTAAATATGACCTTTTCAAGAACGTTCACTTGTCAGATCATATGGGCAAGCCCGTTGTGAATAATAGTGCAACTTGGCAAATTTTGGGGCAAAAAAATTTCTACATTTGTTAAACAGTGGATAAAATTTCCCTTTCACGCACCCCCCACCCCCATCCCATCCCATCGGAGCTTCCTGGAGGGAAGAAAAAGCACATTCATGTTTCAAGTAAACCTTTGCATTTGTTTCACAAGTATGAAGGTATATTTTAGTTCCTAAATCCATCATATATAGTTTTTAAAAACAAAATTCTGGTGTCATATCAGATTAACTCAACCATGATGATCCCCATTCACAGTGCTGTTTGTACAGTTCAGCAATTATTGCCAAAACATGATACAATCTGCATTATTTAGTTAGGGACCCTGGAATCAGCAGAATTGCTCTCTTTTCCCTTACCTGGCTTCCACCCACCGTCCCCCCCACACCACTGTCATTGCATTGGGCCCCCATTGCCAAAGGCTTTGAATCCAAGTAGTGTCACTGGACATAAACCTTCCTAATCCTTATTTTCATATATTGCAAAAAATTCATCTGCAAGTAGAATGTGTGATTATTTAACATAACTGATCTCAGCCCCTTAAACTATTTGTACTGTGGCCTTGTTTTGAATTTAGGGAACCAGCTCCAAGTATTCATACAGCTAAATCCTGCTTTTATCCATATAGACCAGTAGAACCAGTTTTTCTTCTATAGCTGTGCAAGTCTGCTGCTGGGATAAGCAGCCAAATTCAGCAGTGTGAAATAGTAAGAGTTCATCTCCTGATCACAATCAAAGATCATGTTAAAACATTAGATTTGCAGAAACTCAAATTCCAATTTAGCAAGTCAAGTGTGAAATACTTAGTTAAACTACACATCAATGAGGGATTAGAAAACAAACACCATCAAGTAAACAGATGACATGCCACCTAACATGCCACCTGGGCATAGCTGTATTTGGGGCAGTCGAGTTTAACAGATTTTTTAAAAAGAGTAATTTTAGCACTTTAATACAGTATGCCCTCAACCCATAGAATGATTGTTTGCCAAAAATTTCTACAGGTCCCAAGATAAAGAGCTGTTGAAAGGCATGACAACATTTAATACACTCCAGGGCCATTGATATTCACAGTAAATTTCTAATACATAGAAGGCTAACAAAAGTTGAATTATCTTTTGTTAGAACAGAAGTGCATGGTTCATTTCAAACTTGAATGAGAGCAAGACAAAAGAATCAACTCCAGTGTTCCGGTTCAATTACATGAGTCGGTGGGGAGTGGGAAGTGGTTGTACTGTGACTTCTAATTTAAAGAGAAAGCAAACACCATTTCAATAATTAAAAGTTTCAGTTAGAGAGATGGTCAACAGGGTTAGGCAGAATTAAAAGTCTTGGTTGGTCTGTGTAGGTGGGGCGCAGGAAAAGCCAGGAATTTCCATTGGAAAGTGCAGTACCTCTGCACTCACTCATTCAACTTTTTAAAACTTCAAGTACTATGTTGTTGTGCTGGTAAGTAGTTCAAAATGTACAGAGCAGTAGACCTGACACTACCATGTGGATTCTAGGACTAGTTCCACGCTGATAGAGAAAAATTTACAGATTTTGCTAATTAGAGCCACTTGAATTTACCAAATAACTTAGAATGTGGGACAAGCTTGGCGGTGGCTTAGGATTGAGGTAAGTAAATGAGTAGGAAGTGGATTCATAGGATATTAGCATGTTAAGACATTCAGTATCCTAGATCTTTTGAAGCACAGATTGTATATAACACCATTTCTAATAATTAACACCCTCAAATGTATGATTTTGTTTTGTCACCAACACACCAGTGAACTTAATTCACTATTAGTACTTTGCATCTGAAAAAGAGTGAAGCGGTATCTGTTTATCAGGTTGCAAGTAGGCAACCTTCAACTACACAGTGTAAGGCACGTATCAATAAATTATTTGTGCAAAAAAAGTTGGTGAGTTTTTCCATGAAGCAAAATGTCAAAACTTAAAAATCTCAATATCCTGTAAACTATGTCAAAGAGGCAAGGTGATAAGACTCAAATGTGGTTGTTCAACAACTTCCATACTTAAATCAGAAAGTTTACAAATTCACATCACTGGCATGTGCATTACTTGGAATTTACAAACTCATCTTTACATGCACAAAAATGTACTACACTTCAAATTGCAACCCTTCTGCCATGATCAATTGCAGTGCTGCACTGATGGCAGTCAAGATGTTGGAGTGACCCAGACTGCCCAGCTCTTTTTGGAGAAAATATCATAGCACAGTGGGAAAACAAAACTAGCAGAAACTGCAGAACAACTCTCTTCCCTCTTTAACTTCATCGAAATAGCTCGATTTTAATTAGAAAGCTACTGGAACTTTTCCAATTTGTTCTTTCCATACAAACCATTGCTTAATTTGTAAACTGCGGAAAACTGAAGACCCATGTACACTTACTAGAAAATATTTAGCTATCATTTTACTACATATGGATATCAAAGCAACAACCACGTACAACACTTAGAACAGTTTGGCACATACATTATGTCCCAATATCCCTCAATGAATCCAACTATTTGTACATGCCATATAACTGGTTTAAATATGCCATTTAACAAATTTATCTTTTCAGCATTTTTAAAGTATTTAGTCAAGTATGCAGGCTACAGCATCCTATATTTACCAATTAAATCTATACATTTCATAGCTAAATTAGTTTTAATTTTAGGAGGAATAATACTGGATATTAAATTTGTAAGGTACCAGCAGGTTGAATGTGGTGGAATTTCAATTATGTAAACTTTAGCTCTCCAAAGAAAAATTAAGTTTTGTAGTCATGCATGAAAAGGACAGTTGCTTGAAATATCCAGCAAGTAAATGTTACAGATTAATGCAGGAATTAGTCAGCTAATTACTAGTCACAAAATGTAACCCAAGTATGCCTCACTTTATTCCAATCAAATTTTGTGCAGTTAATGAGAATTAATTCTGCCCATTTTCAGTAAAAAGGTATTGCATATAATTTAGAATTTACAGGCTAGTTGTTGAAATGCTTCATTGCAGAATAATCATCAGGGATACCATTAAATCTCCCTACATTGGTTTGCTGCTCACCATTTTCCCCAACTAGATCTTTGCAGACATAGCTCCTGAAAAAATACCAGCAGTCACTGGTACAAGTCCCCATAATTCACCAGCCTTGAATCCTTTGGTTTGCCAATTTGTAAAACCTGTTGATATTCAGTGCCCTGTACTTAATTTTGAAAAATGAATTTTAGAATATGAACAAAAACACTGGCAACAGTTGAGGTCAACTTGGTCTAAAATTACAACCGCTCCTTTTGGCAGTTATTACTCAACCCTGCCTCCCCCAAAAAATAAGCTTGGTGCTGTTATTTTTTCACGTAGTTGCTATACTAGGAAAATGCAGCAATGCAAGGATATGTGTCTATGTAGTATGGTTTGCAGAGAAGAAACACTTTGATCAGTCGACAGTAAAGTTGTCCCCAAAATCCAGAAGTGAGAGAAGTCACTTTTGCATGAGTAGCCTCCCGCCACAAATGGTGGATATCTTTCACATGGCCATGAGAGGTCATCATTTGCTTATAAATACAAGGATGATAAGGGGCCTTTCCTTCACCAGCAAAATATACATGTTGTTGTGGTGGTACTCCCATTCTTTTGGCACATATACCCATAAAAACATCATCTATATAAAGACTGCTGTTTAGGGTGATTAAGGCCTGATAGACTTTCACTGCCACATCTTGAGACACAACATATGCAGCACCTGCTGTATAATCAGGATAAGATGACCACTGATACATTTCATAGGAAACAAAGTATTTACTTTCTTTGTTCCTTATAGGGGGTGCACCTCGGTGCACTCGACCAATCCAGAAATTACTTATCCCTTTATCCAGCTGTAGCAGGTAGTTCACTAGATTTGGAGTGTGCACAAAAACATCATCATCACAGGACATAACAAATTTAGCATTTTGGCAGAAAGTATTTGCCCACTTGAACTGGAAGATTAGTTTCAATGTAAGATTGTGAAAGTCATCATAGAAATCCTGCTGGATAAGGTCATGATGTTGTTGATCTTCCATCAGTAACCTACTCTGTATAAGGTCTCTCTGGGAGAGATCTTTATGTACTCCCAGAACAAAAATCACTTTTATAGTGGCCTTTAACTCTGAATTTATATAGCGTTCATCGCCCCACGTCTGACGAATAGCATCCCGCCGAGGATGGTTTTCAGGAGAGGTCTTCACAAACAGAAGCAGCAACACGTCCTGATCTTGGCATTTGTTTGCATGGGTTATCAAGTACTGGTAACTGTGAAGGCTAGCTATCTCCTTGTTCAGAGTCAGGCTATCATTCAAAAAACTGTATTTATTGATGAGATATCTGTATGAATAAGACTTCACATGACTAATGACATTTGCATCCAGCTGCTCCCAATATATTAGGACAAGGGAGAAGAAGAAACAAGTAAAAATTAACTGTAGAAACTGCCGCTTTCTTCCTCTTCTGTACACAGTAGTCATCCTGCAATTTTAGTTGTTATTTGACAGACAAGAGGAATTTAGGATGTTTGTGCACTTTGCTTCCTGGAACCTTGGTGATATTTTGCATAGCTGATGCAACCAAACAGATCTCCTGTTGTAGAATACTAGCCAATACATAAAACTGGATGTAAATTGAATTATATAAACCAGGGAATAATCTCCTGCTGTTTTTGGAGGTATTATAGTAGATGCTACATTCCCATTCCCTCATCCAGGAATAAAAACGAAGCCATGCAAAAATAAAATCAAAGAACAAAGTCCATGTCCACAGTCTTCATCTTTTGTTGGAACGTTTATATCATACCATTTTGCTTCTGAATCATTCCAGCATATCACAGAACCTGTCAAGTAAGCAATAATGAATTTATACAAACTGATGATAAAAAAACGAATTAACAGCAGTTTACATCACAAAAAGTAGAAAAAAATCATTAGTACGTGAAAAGTTTAATCCACTATATAAATAGACCTGGTTTCAGTTTTTTGAAAACATCCCCTGCATGAATACTTGTTATATGCAACTAAAGCCTTGCTCATTCACCAAAAGAATGGATTTGTACCTGGTAAAGATCTAAATTTTCAGTTTTATCTTTTGAAATACCTAATTTTACTTTTTAAATTATACCTTAATTGAGCTATAGAAAAATTGGCACACAGTTCTCTGGGGAGGCAAATATCTATTCCACTTGAAGGTAGCATATCACTTAAAGCCAGAATGGTCTCAAAACTACCACTGTCAACACAATCGTGAAAACAATATAGCCTATTCACATATGTATGAAACTTTTGTCCCATGAAGCAATTATGCAGTTGTATTCTACCTTTGGTACGTGTAAATTATATAAAAGCCACCCAGTTCTAACACTACTGCACCCTCTCAATGCCTTCATTATCCATGTGCTTTCAGGCTAGTTGCCCAACATGGTCTTGGAGGGGTTGCAATTTCCTCCAGATAAACAAGGGCAAAAGATCAACATCTTCAGCCACAACCATAAATTTTATATCCTTAAAGACTCCAACGCCCTCCTGGAATTCCCTCTCTAAACCTCTCTGCTTCTCGTTTTCCCATGCTCCTGCTCACTTCACCCCTCACCCCACTCAAGACTCTTAGAACCCACCCTTTGATCAAGCTTTTGGTTGTGTTACTTTTACTTTTGATGACATTTTTGAACACATTGCCTTAATGTTTTATTCCCTATGCAAATCCCATTGGTTTTTAGGACAGTTGCAAAAGCAGCTACCCTCTAATAGGATGCCAAGAGGGGGTGAAAAAAAATACCCTTGGCTTGATCTTTAGCATCCCCATGGAAACAAATGGACAAGAGTTGGTCATCTCTTTAGCCTCCCTCCACTTTCATTCAAGTTGCTACTGTCCCTGTTATGTGCCTCCATAAGCAAAAGGTCATTCATGCATGCATTACAGTCTCATCACTGTCAACTTGAAATCAGCCAGGTGAGATACCTGAACTGTTTTAGACTTGCATAGCTTTGTAATCTGTATAGCCAAGATTCACTGTCCACACATGGACTTTCAGATGTAGTCTGGACACTCTTAGCCCAATTATAAGTTTGCCCAAGTTATTTTTATTTATTTTTTATTTAGAGATACAGCACTGATACAGGCTCTTCGGCCCAAGTCTGTGCCGACCAACAACCACCCATTTATACTAATCCTACATTAACCACATATTCTCTACCACATCCCCACCATTCTCCTACCACCTACACTAGGGGCAATTTACAATGGCCAATTTACCTATCAACCTGCAAGTCTTTGGCTGTGGGAGGAAACCGGAGCACCCGGCGGAAACCCACGCAGACAGGGAGAACTTGCAAACTCCGCACAGGCAGTACCCAGAACTGAACCCTGGTCGCTGGAGCTGTGAGGCTGCAGTGCTAACCACTGCGCCACTCGTTCAGTGATTAACTAAATCTAAGAACAGTTAAGAGAGGCCTCAATAGGTGATTTGCATCTCATAGTAAGCCATTATGTTTGGATACTGTTGAACACATACCAGTAGCCCAAAGGAGCATTTTTCACTTTTAAATTTAGATAATCTCACATCCTAACGTTGCTCAGTCCAAGAGCTGACTGTATCTGCATTTATGCTATATCTAACAGCAACACCACAATGGAGTACAGTAACTTATGCAAGCCATCTGCACCAGTAGTTTTCCCACAAGAAGTAATTTAACAAATATGATTTTAAATAGTGATTTCCATTAAAAGATTTCCAGGTTATTGTTAGGAAGGGTGAAAAATTATTCTTGTTAATCTCCCAACCAGGACCACTCACTACATCCTGGAAGTATTTTTTTCTCCTATCCCATGCAAGAAGATATCAAGGAAGAGTTGACACATCCTTACCTTTAAGCTTATTTTATATATTTAAAAAAATAAAAGCATCCTTTCAAAACGTCATTGACTACCACCATATTCAAATTTACTTGTAAATCACACTACCAGTTTCCCCTTTGCCATAGCTACACCAGAAAATGACAAGTGGCTGTGACCATCGGTCACTATGCATATAATAAAAATGACAGAATCAAAGCATGTGCCTAGATTACAGTGCAACCCGCATAATGATTTTATGCAAGTAAGGCCAATTATAAAACCAGCTTCAGTCAAATTTAAAAATTGCAGACAATATCAAAGTAATTTAAACTAAACATGCTTATAAACATTCACACCTTTAAGAGCATGACCTCCTGCTGATTTTCATTTATTGCACAACTGTTCAGTAACCCCAAGTTCTAATTATATGCAGGAAATTAAATAAGTTTCCAGCCTGCTTGATTGTTCTTGTATTAATTCAATGATTTGCACTGCAGAGAAATACCTTCATTTTCAGCATAAATAAGCAGAAGCATTTTGTGCATCCACAAATGAATAGGAAATTTTAGTTTTGACTGTGACTTAAAAAGGAAAACGTACTAAAAACACAGCTGCTAGCAATTCAAGTTATTCTGTAATGGTTGAGTTACTGTTATGGAAACAATCAATCTACAGTTTTGATTGTCTGGCAACACCATGACAACACTGGGAGACAAAAATAGCAACAACGCTGCAATGCAATGAATTTTATTTTGAACATTAAGCAAAACAAACAAAAACACTATCAGCCAACATCCCAGACTCCAACACCATTTCTAGGTATGTCCTGCCCCACCAGCAGGACAAACCCATCAGAGGTGATGACACAGTCAGGAGGGAGCAGCCCTGGAAGTCCTCAACATGAGGTCTAGAGATGAAGTCTCATGGCTTCAGGTTAAAACATGGGCTAGGAAACTTTCTACTGATTACCATCTACTACCCTTCTTCAGCCGAAGAAGAATCAGTACCGCATGTTGAACACATCGAGGAATCACTGCATTGAATATACCGAGTCAGGGACTTCAATGTCTGTCACCAAGACTGGCTTGGTAATATCACCATTGACTGAGTTGGCCAAAACCTGAACATAACTGCCAGGCTGGTCTTACGGTTGTCAAAGCGCAGATAGCCAAGTGGAACAGGATAAGAACACTGAAATCAAGTCTTTAGTCAATTAGCTTTTATTTACAGAGATACACATTATATTCGGTGCACCGAATTATATTCCAATCACCAGAGCATTCTTTCAGCCTGCTCCTCCATACATGAGCACAGATACGTCCTCAAATAATACCCTCCACTTGAACACAATTAACATCCAATTGATATACAATTAACAGTAGATGGTAAAAGAACCAACATGAAGGAATAACTTACTTGACCTTGTCCTCACTAATCTACCTTTCACAGGTGGATCAGTCCATGACAGTATTGGTTAGAAGGAGTGAGCATCACACAATTCTTGGAAATCAAGTCTCATCTTTAAACGACCCGTGCTAAGGATAGATAATAAGTCTAGCAGTTCAAAACTGGGCACCCATGAGGATATTAAATCAGCAAAATTGTATTCCACCACAATCTGTAACTTCATGCCTGAGCATCTCTCACCCAATCGAGTCAGAACAACCCTGGCTCAAATGAGGAAAGTACAAGAGCATGCCAGCAGGAGCACCAGGTGTACCTGAAGAAGCTACAACACAGGACTACATGCATACTAAACAGTGGAAGCAGCTTGCTGTATAGAGGTAAGCAATCCCACAACCCATGGATCAGGGCAAAGCTCAAAGTCCTACAACATCCAGTCACAAACAGTGGTGGACAAGTAAGCAACTAATGGGAGGAAGAGGAGGCTTCATAAACATTCCTGTTCTCAAAGATGGGAAGAGCCCATCAAAAAAAAAGAGGCTGAAGCATTCAGCAGGAATGCTAAGTGGATGGTCTTTTGGTCTCTCTGCCATCCCCTCCTCTCCCCCCTCACCCAGCTCCTCTGTTCCCTCTCTTCCCCCACCATTACAGATGCCAGTTTTCAGCCTATTAATTATATCAAGGAACAGCTGTGTGAACTGAACATAGCAAAGCAGACAGGTCCCAACATTCCAGCTGCAATGCTTAAGACCAGTGTTCCAGAATTAGCTGTTCTAGCACTGCTAAAACACTGGAAAATCTGCCAGGTTTGTCCCACGCAAAAAAGGGCAGGACAAGTCCAACCCAGCTAATTACTGTCCCATCAACCTCTCAATCAGCAAAGTGATGGAAGGAGTCATCAACAGTGCTATCAAGAAGCACTTACCAATAATCTGCTCACTCATGCGCACTCAGCTTCAGACCTTGTTGTGTCCATGTTTGGACCAAGGCTGCAAGAGCTGAATACAGAGGTGAGGAGAGAGTGTGATTGCCCCCGACATCAAGACAGCATTAAGCCAAATTGGCACCAAGAAGCCAGAGTAAACAGACAATAATGGGTATCAAGGAGGAATCTCTAATAAGTGGAGTCACAGCTTGCACAAAGGCCAATGGTTGTGGTTGTAAAAGTTGGAGGCCAATAGTTTCAAACCCAGGACACTGCTACAGGAGCTCAAAGCAGCATCCTTGGTCCAACTATCTTCAGCTGCTTCAATGACCACCTCCCCATTTTCTTTATTCATTCGTGGGATAAGCATCACTGGCAAGGCCATTTAGTGCCCATTCCCCAATTGCCCTTGAGGTGGTGGTGGCGAGCCTCTGCCTTGAACTGCTGCAGTCCACATGGTGTAGGTTAAAGCGTGGCTACCCAACCCAAACCCAACTGGACCAGATGACACGTGTCAGGTCAGGTCAGGTCTCTCTTCAGAGTCCAGCATTCAGGCTCAGTTCGGGCTGGACAAGGGTGCTGCCTCCGGGAAGTAATCTTCAATTAAACATTAAAGGTCAAGGCGGGAAAAGTGCAGTTTGGACTCCGCACTCTGCGGTGAGCAAGTGAGCGTTTCTTGGAAGTCATCGTGCTCATGCTATAGCTTCCATGCATCCAAAAGTGATTCTACGCTACAGTACACTATGGATGCAAAATGAATGCTGTCTACTGGAGAATGTTTAGCAGTGGAAAGTCCTGTAGCCGGAAAAGGTAAATCTTCCGTTTGGAAGCATTTCAATGCTGTTGTTTTCCTCAATAGTAAAAGTTCAAGTAGGATTTGTACAATGTAAACCTTGCAAACTTCTACTAAAATATGACAGCAAAAATACGGGAAATTCATCTTTGCAGCCGCACATTGAAAAATTTTGTACTCGACCCACAGCAGGGTCAAGTCAAATCGTACCCAACTTCATTTGTACAGACAAGCGAAAAAAACATACCCATTCACAAGAAATCAGAAATTACAGACAAATGTGAGTGTCTCTGTTGCAAGGATATACGACCTTTCCAAACTGTCTCTGGTGAAGGGTTTGTTGAGCTAGCACAACAGCTTATCAATGTGGGTGCTACATACAGTTGAGTATCAGCATCAAGTGTGTTACCAAATCCAAGTACAGTTTCAAGAAGATGTTGTGATGTGGCCAAAGAAAAAGAGAAAAACAACTAATTTCTCAGATTACTGACATACTAAAGGATGTGAATGTGGGAATGATAACTGACATGTGGATGGACGATAACCATAAAATCCATTATATGTCGATAACTTGTCATTACATCACAGATTTTCAATTTAATGCCAAGGTTTTAACAACAGCAATGTTTCCACTGAAGATCAAAACTGGTGAAAACATCAGGTGTGAGATTTTAAAGCTGCTACTGAATACTTTGAGATTCGACCCAGCAAATTTAAACAGATTAGTCTGAGTAACAGATCAAGGCATTAACATGGTGCTTGCTCTTAGACTATACCGACGTCTGGATTGTCAGGACCATGTATATAACATGGTCCTTCCACATTCATTTGATCCAAAGGAAGTAGCTTCCGAAGCTCTGGATGTTGTAGAAACTATACATCATGCCAAAGTTTTGGTGACATAAGTTAAACAGTCTGGTCTTGCTGCACAGTTGTCTAAAACTTTAAATCCAATGGGAGAAACGAGGCACAGTACTGTGTATCTGACACTGAATTCAACTCAGGATATTTATCATGAGCTGTACGAGAAACTGGAACAATGTGGGGAAAACTACAGGCTGGAAAACTTTGCCCCAGATGTCTTGCAGTTTTTGGTTGATTTCCTCTGACCATTTTATGAAGCTCAGAGGGAACTCGAAGGAGACCAGTATCCTACATTGAACCTGGTAATTCCATGTTTTGAGAAACTTAAATGACTCTGTATGCCACTTTCTTCAGATGCTCCAATGCAAGCAGTTGTCAGGCAATGGCACAGAGAGTGGCTTTGAAGAAAGTTGAAGTAAATGGCGTGCGCAAGATAGCAACATTTCTCTGGCCTAAATTTAATCGGCTGCGAATGTTGTCCAGCCAGGATAGGGAAGAAGTTTGTTCTGAGGTGCGCAGACATTATCAACAACTTTAAAACAGAAGACATTGTGAAGGAAACGAAAGTGGTTGACAATGAACCTACAGCTGCCAAAAAAAGCAGTGACCAAATTTGCTGAATGGGAGAATGTTCATGAAGAAGTGGACACAAATGATGAAGTGCAGCAGTACACAGCACAGAGGCATGCTGTGTTGGCGATGGCAAACAAGTGCGATCTGTTGGACTGGTGGAAGGAACACAGTGTTGCATACCCTAAATTGGCCAGGCTGGCTAGAATTATACTTTGCATTCCGGCGAGCAGTAGCAACAGAGAGAGGAACTTCAGCATAGCTGGAAGGACAATTGACCAGTGGAGGACTGCCCTTAAGCCATCTACTGTTGACTATTATTTTTTTTACATGCCAATTTACAAGACCTTGTGTTCTTTTTTTTTTGCCATGTCTGTAACTAAGACTACTTAATCAAATGTTTACCTAACTGCCTATTGGGTGCTTCGTTGGAGTAGGCTATTTGTTTTCTTTTTAATCTATGGTTTGTCGCGACTGATTTGTTATATCTGGTTATCACGGTGCTGTTTGTGGGAGCTTGCTGTGGGCAATGGCGGCTGCATTTCCTATTTTACAACAAGTGACTACAATTCACAAAGACCTTCACTGGGTGGAAAATAGTTTGGGATGCCCTAAAGTTGTGAAAGGTCCTGGAGAAGAGCAAGTCTTTCTTTGTAGAGAGAGAAAATGGATAATCTCATGAGAAGACTGCTTAAAAATCATGAGGGAGTCAAGACGTTGTTTGAAAGTCTCGGAAGAGACAAGCTGATTTTTCTGACAGAAAAACGAAATGCTGTGTGTATTTGAAAGTTAACACTTAGTTCGGCTCCTAGATTTGGGATCTTTAATTTTATGTACTCAAGGAGTTGGAAGAAAGATGTTCAATAAATACGTAACTGTATTTGATCACTGTTTATCTAGCACAGCTTGATAAACAAAGATCTCAAAAGGATAGATGGACAGATGAAAGTTTTGGAGGATTGAGATTCACCCATGACATCAAATAATCTAGGGTAAGAATTTTTTTTTTTTTGAAAGTGATACTAACCTTTATGTAAAATTGTATTAAATGTCAATGCTAGAAATTGTTCAACATACTTTGTCAATATTAACATTCTTATTTGCTTTGTAGGCTATTCGAGGTGCTGACCATTATGTGTATGCTGATCAACCAGAAGTCTCCAATCAAACAGTACTGTAGACTAATAATCAGACAGCACTGGGAATCTGCAGTACTGTACATTATCAAACAGTACTGGGAAAGCCGGCTATCTGATCTACCATTTTTCCAATCTTTCCTGTCACTGAAATTTGGTGTCCAGTCCAATCTCTGTATTGAATTCATTGAGCTTAGGAATAGCAGTAAGAAAACAGGCCTCTGTGTTGCTCATGTTTAAATCTTCATGACCTTGCACACCGCTGCTCCAAATCTCTACAGCCATCCAACCCTCCGAAAACAGTGTTCACTAAAAAAGGGAAGGGGGGTAAGGAAGTCATGAAGTTCGTACCGCTGCTCACTATCCAAATGAACTCGGCCACAAAGTGCTCGTATGCGCAAGTTGCTGTGGGTGGGAAGAGAAAAAAAAAAAAGCAGCATGCCATTGGTTCCTGGTGACGAGATCACGCTCAGATTCCCATATCAATTTGCATGATTCTGCAGGAATAGCCGGCTGCCAGAACGGATAAACAGGATCACAACATTTGGACAAGGTAGAGCACAATAACCTGCTTGATAACTTTATTACGATAGTTGGGTTGGGTGCGGAAAAAAATTTAAGGACTCAGGCCCGGGTCAGGTTTCAATTTTATACCCGAGTAGGCCTTTAGTGTATATACACACACGACAGTGCTGTTAGGGGATAAGTTCCAGGATTTTGACCCAGTGACAGTGAAGGAACAGTGAGTGATATAGTTCCAAGTCAGGATAAATCACAAGGTTAGAAGTAGGGCTGGTGATTGATGATTGCAGTGTTCAGCTGCATTCACAATTCTTCAGATCATGAAGCAGTTCGTGCCTGCATACATCAAGACGTGGACCATATCAGGCTTGGACTGATAAATGCCTGGCAAGGACCATCTTTGATACTGAATAGCATGATCATAAATGAAACACCAATACCCTGGGGGCTGTCAGTCATTGACCAGAAACTCAACCAGACCAGCCACACAAATGCTGCAGACACAACAGCAGGCCAGAGACTGACTGTTCTGAAGGGTGGCTCACCTGAACCCCCCTAAAGCCTCTTCACCACCTACATCACACAAGTCAGAACTATTAGAATTACTCTCCACTAGATAGGGACAGCTCAACACACTCAAAAAGTTCAAAACCATCCAGAACTCAAACCAGATGGACTGCAATGCCCACAACCCATGAAATGAATAAAAAACAACTCAACTGGTTTGATCAGCGGCCTATCCACCACCTGAATCATGCATCTCATCACCAGTGCACCATGGCTGAAGAGTCTAATCCTTTTTCTTTCTTTGGCCTCCTTATCTCGAGAGACAATGGGTAAGTGCCTAGAGGTGGTCAGTGGTTTGTGGAGCAGTGCCTGGAGTGGCTATAAAGGCCAATTCTAGAGTGACAAACTCTTCCACAGGCGCTGCAAATAAAATTGGTCGTCGGGGCTGTTACACAGTTGGCTCTCTCCTTGCGCTTTTGTCCTTTTTCCTGCCAACTGCTAAGTCTCTGACTCGCCACTTTAGCACTGCCTTTATGGCTGTCCGCCAGCTCTGGCGATCACTGGCAACTGACTCCCACAACTTATGATCAATGTCACAAGACTTCATGTCGCATTTGCGGACGTCTTTAAAGTGGAGACATGGATGGCCGGTGGGTCTGATACCAGTGACGAGCTCGCTGTACAATGTGTCCTTGGGATTCTGCCATCTTCCATGCGGCTCACATGGCCAAGCCCCATGCGCTTGTTGAGTTCAGCATCATGAGACAGGTTACTGGTGATAGTTGAGCCTAGGTTGGTGAACTCTTGAACCACTTCCAGAGCTTGATCGCCGATATTGATGGATGGAGCATTTCTGATGTCCTGTCCCATGATGTTCGTTTTCTTGAGGCTGATGGTTAGGTCAAATTCGTTGCAGGCAGCCACAATCCTGTCGATGAGTCTCTGAAGACACTCTTCAGTGTGAGATGTTAATGCAGCATCGGCAGCAAAGGAGTTCCCTGATGAGGACCTTCCGTACTTTGGTCTTCGCTCTAAGATGAGCATGGTTGAACAACCTGCCATCTGATCCTGTGTGGAGGAAAATTCCTTCTTCTGAAGACTTGAACACATGTGAGAGCAGCAGTGAGAAGATGATTCCAAACAGTGTAGGTGCAACAACACAGCCCTGTTTCACGCCACTCAGGATAGGAAAGGGGTCTGATGAGGCATCACTATGCCGAATTGTGCCTTTCATATTGTCATGGAATGAGGTGGTGATGATACTTAGTAGCTTTGGTGGACATCCGATCTTTGCTAATAGTCTGAAGAGACCACGTCTGCTAACAAGGTCAAAGGCTTTGGTGAGATCTATGAAAGCAACATAGAGGGGCATCTGTTGTTCTTGGCATTTCTCCTGTAGCTGGCAAAGGGAGAACAGCATGTCAATGTTGGATCTCTGCTCGAAAGCCGCACTGTGCCTCAGGGTAGACATGCTCAGCCAGCTTCTGGAGTGTTTAAAAATGACTTGAGCGAAGACTTTCCCCACTATGCTGAGCAGGGAGATTCCACGGGAGTTGTTGCAGTCACCGCGATCACCCTTGTTCTTATAGAGGGTGATGATATTGGCACCGCGCATGTCCTATGGTACTGCTCCCTCATCCCAGCACAGGCAAAGCAGTTCATGGAATGCTGAGAGTATAGTAGGCTTGGCACTCTTGATTATTTCAGGGGTAATGCCATCCTTTCCAGGAGCTTTTCCACTGGCTAGAGAATAAATGGCATCGGAGTTCCGATTTTGTTGGCTGTTCGTCCAGCTCATCCATGACTGGCAGAGACGGGGCAGCATTGAGGGCAGTATCAGTGACAACATTTTCCCTGGAGTACAGTTCTAGGTAGTGCTCCACCCAGCGGTCCATTTGCTTACGTTGATCTGTTATTGTGTCCCCTGATTTAGATTTGAGGGGGGCAATCTTCTTGATGGTCCAATCCACAGGACACAATGAAGCAACTTGCCAAGGCTCCAACAGCACTTCTCAAACCTACAATCTTCATCAATTAGAAGGACGAGGGACACAGATGCATGGCAACATCACCATCTCCAAATTCCCCTCCAAAATCACACACTAGACTGACTTGGACATATACTGCCACTCCTTCATAGTCGCTTGGTCTAAATCCTGATACGCCCTATCCAACAGTACGGTGGCAGTATCTTCACCACAGGGATTGCAGCAGTTCAAGAATAAGACCACCACCACCTTTTTAAGGGCAACCAGGAATGGACAATAAATGCTGCCCTTGCCAGCGACCCTCGTATCTTGAGAATTAATTCAAATGGAAAATCTGTTGTAAAATCTCAGTGGTTTTATTTCCATAAATGGGGTATCTAAAACTGCACACACTACTTTAACTGTGGCCTAACCAATGCAATGTAACATTAATCATAACCTTTTTAGTCTTGTATGCTTATATTCCCATTTTATTAAAGCCAAAATGCTGTTGGCCTTTATATGGCCTTATCTGCTGCAGATACTTTCAAGAAATGGTGTATTTGATCCTGTAGGTCTCTACTCATCCACACCTTTCAGTATCATTCAATTTTTGTTCTGTTCATCATTTTATCCCTTCTTGAAGCTATGCCATCCTCTATACAATTTACAGAGTGAAAAATTGTGGCAAGAACCTTCAGTATCACCTTATTCCTTTCAATAACCTTAGCGCAGACCATTACAGCTGACTTGACTTATCTACCTCCAGTTCTGCTTTCTTTCCCCAACCACTCACCGAACCCATTACTCATAGTTATCACACATCCAAGGGAAAAATAATAAACTATATAGACTATATTGTCGAATATCAGTTGTGAGCAAATTCTTAGAATACATAGTTCAAGATGAAAATGAGTAAACATTAAGAAATGTGGGTTAATCGAGTCCTGATAGCAAATATTTGTTAAAATTATTGTTAAATATAGCTCGCCTTTAAATGACTCAATGGATGAAGGGCATGCAGCAATTGGCTCTGTGGTGGTACCCTGGCCGGAGCCAAAGACTGATTTCAAACCCCACTGCGTGGCTTTTGAAAAGCAAGAGGTTTTCCTGATGTCCTGCCATTCATCTCTCAACCACCACTACTTAACAAGATTAACTGGTTGTCCAACTCACTGCTGTTTGTAGGACCTTGCATTGTGCAAATTGGCAGAGATATTTGTCGACAAAAATACAGTGATTACACTTGAAAAAGTAACTCTTGGCTGCAAAGCACTTAGGATGTTCTGAGGTCATGAAAGGTGCCACCTTAGATTATAAAAACTGAAGCAAAATATCTCCATACTTTCATCTTTGATCAGTCCATCCTCTTTTAGAATACAAATGCCCCTATTTCCTTTTATGTTATTACCTGCTAGCCTTTCTGTCCCCTTTTTCCACATACCCACTATATTACTCATTCCCCCCACACTCCCACCCTGCAAAAGTACTGTTTCGCCTGATTTTAAGCCATCTGCCTCACTCTAAAGTTTCTTTTTAATTTCTCTATCTGATGCCCATCTCCCATCCATCTTGTGGGAATACATCAATTTTTGTACTCTAACCACCTCATAATTAAAATATTTCCCCCTCTGATTAGTGATCTGGCTTGCTAACTTTTATGTCCAGTTAATGTAGGCCGGAACCCTTCTAATATTATTGAACTTGGCCTTTTTCAATCCAGCATTCTTATGACTATCTCTTTCATAAATTGGAGCTATATAGTCTGATCACTGTTTTAACATCATTCTCCTACACAGTTATTTTCCCACTTCATTTCCCAGAATGAAGTCAGGCAAGGCTTCCTTTCCTTGTTAGACCAGAATTATTATTCAAGAAGACTTGAATGCATTCTAAAAAGCATTTCCCAATTGGACCACATGCATTACCTTTATCCTAATCTGAAATAATTCAAATGACCCAATTATTACCCTTGTCTACTGCTTTTATAGATCTTTCTGACCTTGTCAGATCTCTCCCTCCTCTATCTTATCTCGACCTTTTGGCGGCTGGTAATGCAAATCATGAATTTTTCCATTCCCCTTCCTATTCATTCAAATTATGTCTTCATCCCAATGTTCTAGCACAGGGGTCAGCAACCTTAATAACAAGGAGACATTTTTAAAAATTTAGTCAAAATTTAGGCAATATCTTAAAAGTTGCAGTGCTGTTACTCAAATGCCAATAATAATGAGAAATAGGAGATACATTTCAACAACATTTTAAAGGTTTTCACAAAAGATTAATTGAATGACACTTTAAGTATAAAGTTAATAAAAGTTTTAAAAACAAGCCATTTAAGCATCCATTAAAATGGGTTTGATCGATCAAGGTTGGGAGCTGCACGAGGCTCGGGAGCTGCAGGTTGCAGAGCCCTGTTCTAGCATTATGGTTGAATCTTTATACAACCCCGTTTGCTTCCTTCGCTCCCTTAAAAATGTTATAAACAAAAAATTAATTTTCCAATCCTGTTCAAGCAAAGTAATATCTTCATTATAGCTAATATATCATTTCCCTCCACTTCCAAACTTGTGTTAAGCAAAGACTGCCTCGGACATTTAAAACTTCTGTTTTTAAAAGAAAACCCATTGTGGAATCATTGCTTTTCTTGTTTCATATACAATGAGCCAGACTTGGGTATAGAAAGTACAATTTCAAAATCTGCACAAGATATAAAAACTTGGCAACACAGTAAAGTGAGCAGGATAGTAGCAGACGGTCAGGAGAACAGACTGGTGAAATGGGCAAACATGCCAGATAATGCAGATAAAAGTCAAATTATGCACTTTGGGAAGAACAGCATGGTTGGTTGGCATCCTTCCATCTACGAAAGATGATGGACTGACAGCAAACAATCCATTTAGGTGGGGTGTCTTCTCTTGCTACACCCTTGCTGATGGCTGTAACGGGCAATCCTTGAGAGACAGGTTCTGCCACAAGTGCTGCACATGAATCTGCCAAGTGACAATGAGTCGTTTTTGACATTGGCACCCGTTGCCAAGCTCCTGTGACAACTGGTAGTCAAGATTGTGCACACCAGTACACTGCATGTGTCACCATTTGCCTTTTGCCAGCTAGTGACATCCAGGTGCGATAGTCAACATTTAGGGCCTTTATGGCACGCTTGTAAGCATCCCTGAAGCGGAGCTTTGGGGGCCCCACTGGTCATCTGAATCCAGGGGCTACCTCACCATACAGAAGAACATCATGGTGAGGCAGTATCGTTTAAATAGTACTATTTTGAGGGGATGCACGAACAAAGGAACCTGGGGATGCATATTTGCAAATCTTCAATGGTGGCAGGCCAATTTGGTAAGGCAGATAAGAAAGCATATGGGACACTCAGCTTTGTAAGTGGGGGCAAAGATGACAAAAAAAGTAAGTCTTGCTAAACCTTTATTAAATCACTGGTCAGACCTCAGCTGGAGTACTGTGTATAATTCTGGGCACCAGACTTTAGGACAGATGCCAAGGCCTTGGAGAGAGAGTACAGAAGAGGTTTACCAGAATCATACCAGGAATGAGGGACTTCAGCCACGTAGTGACTAGAGAAGCTGGGATTGTTCTCCTTAAAGCAAAGAAACTTAAGGGAAAATCTAATAGAGGTTTTAAGGGACTTTGATAGAGGAAACCGAGCAAGTCAGTATTTTTCCCTACAAGTGGGTCAGCAACCAGAGGTCACAGATTTAAAATAATTGGCAGAGGAGCTAGAGGGGAAAAAGAGGAGAAATGTTTTCAGCACCGGGTTAAGGTCTGGAATGCACAACCTGAAAGAATGGTGGAAACGGATTCCATAGGAACTTTCAAAAAGCAATTGGACGTGTACTTGAATAGGACTAATTTGCAGGGTTTGGGACTCAAATTGGATAGATCTTTCAAAGAACGGGCACAGACATGATGGGACAAACGGCATAATTCAGTGATGCAAGATTCTATGATTCTAATGTTCCGCTGACATTAAAATTCATTCAATAGTTGAAGTCAGCGTGCAGACCCATGTTTGTGCAGAATGCAATGTTCTCTGGCCAGACAGCTAGTTACTAAGTTTCCTATTCCACACATTTGAGAGAACTCCTATTGGATGCAACAATCACTCATGATGGACTATGCTGCACCTTCAAACACAACAGTAGCTGTACCAGGGGTTGGCAACTTGCCTGTATGCAGACACCAGTGTCCATTGTAATTTTAATTTTAAAGGCTGCGTTTGTTAACACAACCACTAGTTGGCACAGTACTAGCACATGTGCAAATGCAGCCTGTTCTACTGAAACGTCACTGTCTGCGACGTTCAGGCAGCTATCAGTGTTAAAGATGGCACTGCTCAATTTATCACAGAAAAACAACTTCAACCCAAAAATCCCTTCAAAGGTTGCCATCGCCGCCTCCATCCCACCCCCAATAGTCCCCCGCTCCCTCCTGCCATTGTTTCATTTGTATAATTTCTTGGATGTCTCCTGCTCGACTCGATTTGTTTTTGACAAAAACAGAAGTCGCTGCTTCTCCCCCCCTCATCCTGCTTGCTCCCCACTCCCCCCTAGCTGCTAGGTTATTTTAAAACACAAGTTTAAAGGCTTGGAGCAAGACTTTTAAAATTATCTGGAGCTAAAGTCATTAGAAAGGATCAAGATCATTGGGGCATCAGCAGCACCTACCCGTCTCAGTGAGACAGCTTTCCAGCTTTAACTGCAGCATGTGCAGTGTGGGTGCTGGAGCTGGACTGAGGCGGTCAGGTCGGATCCGCAGCAGGCTGAGAAATCACCAAGTGTAGGAGAGGAATGGATCCAGTGGGTGGACAGGGAGGCTTCATAAACACCCAGTGTGGGCCTCAAACAACCCCTAGAAGCAGCTACTGGTTCCACATTTGCACCAAGTGGGGCAGCAGCTGCAGGGTTTTCCTAGTGACAGGCCCAGGTTAACAGCTGCCAGCTTTCTGGCGCTTTTGCAGGAATTAAGGATTAATAAACTATCAAATTCTCAAACTTTAAAGGAAACTTAGCTCAGTTATAAAGGGGTCTGGGGAGGAGGTGAGAGAGAACCTGTTGGAAAGAGGGAGAGCAAGTGGTCCAGAGCTACTGCACAAGGTTTTAAAAAATCATTTAATTTAAAAAGCCTCCATCCGAAACAAACTAGAAATGCTCCAAAAATACTGGTTTAACATAACACACAGAAGAGGACAGGAAGTTGAGTAAATGAGTAGTTTCATTTACGTGGAAATATTGTGCAGGTTCTGGTGTTTGATCACCTTTGCAGAGTCTATCTACATAGTCATATCACATTCACTTTTTGGACTGGAATAAATTTATAAAGTCTAATGTACATTAAGTGACCTCAATGGCCAGGGAGGGACTCGGGAGGCAGCTGTGAATTCTAATTCTAAGTCACGTTTTCCCACTTTTTTTTTCTTACTTGTGAAAAAAAAACTTGGCATCGAATTTGAAAAAAGATCATTCAGACCAACTTGGGAAAGAGACTTACTTCTGTCAGTCTTGGTTTTGAACGTGTATTGATTTAGTTGGCTGGCTACATGCTACGCAATGTTAACACATGGTGTAGCTGGCTCTATTCGGTCAACAAAAGTAATTTGCATTGACATTGCATACTGAGTTCCGAAGAAGGGTCACTGACCCGAAACGTTAACTCTGCTTCTCTTTTCACAGATGGTGCCAGACCTGCTGCATGGTTCCAGCATTTCTTGTTTTTATTTCAGATTTCCAGCATCCGCAGTATTTTGCGTTTATTATACTGTTTTTCTTGCTAGCTAATACAGTTGTGCTGCTCTCCATTGATGTTTGTATGCTTAGCTACTTATTTATAGGGAGAAATGTGTTTTGATGGTATTAGATTGGTTATACACATTATATACAGGTTAATTGCCCCCATGTTTGTGGCCGAGTCAATAATGTCAAATGTCTGTGCCGCAACATGTTGGTGCCTATCTCTGAACTTTACCCACGGTGCAAAGAGGTTTACATGAATAAGATCTCTCTACAAATGCGCTGGTTAAATCCCACCAGGAATATGTTGCAGAGTTACTTACAGCCAGAGCAACATAACAAAATAGCTATAAAGAATCTGTAATGGAGCATGGTTTAGTGAATAGCTTTACAACATACTATAAAGCCAACGAACAAATAACCATTTAAAACAACCAATTAGAGTGACCAAATAAGTCAAATTCCATATCATAGAATTTCAGGATCTTCAACTGTCTTGAGAATTGCACTTTAATATTTTGTCCTTTTTTCATGGAAAATAAAAAAGGACCAAGTGGCCTTGGTTCAGGATTAGTCAGTGGTGATGCGGTAGTTATCATGACAGGGCCCATTAGTCACTAATTTCAGCAATAGCCAGCTGATATCATGAGTAGATTGTGTTACAAATCCCAGTGTGCCTTCAATGCAAAGGTGTTCCTACAGATTGATCACTGAAAGCATGAAGGAAATGTCAGTGATGCTGAGTGCTCTGACTGTGGATTCATAATTCATGAAACCAAAATTCTGAAACAGATATTCCACTTGAACTATAAATCACCAAGTGCATACTTTGCCTTCATGAAAAATTAAGTAGTGGCTTTACAACCAAGGAGTCTGATCAATGTTGAAAATGGCTAAAATTGCATCCGTTACTGTAAACAGTTTGAACTGGTTTCAAAATAAGCATGGATACAAAATGGACCCAACTCAGGAGCAGGTCTCTTGCAGCTAATTCACACACACACTGAAATGTTATCACCCCAAAACTGCCAACACAATCTTCTTCCTCCTAGTTTATTGCTCCCTCATTAGCAACCTAATGTTCCAAATTAGAACTGTGGATGTACTTTGCATATTTTTGGAAAGTACAATTTGCACTGTACCAACCATCCACACTTTTAAAGTAAATACAGAAGCTCTAAGGGACGTTGGTCCTTATTCATCCCTGATCTAAGAGATGAGAGTGCATCCTAAAAGAATAATTTGCAAATGAGGGTCAGGAATAATTACATTAAAAGGTACACTAAGGAGAGCTTTAAAACTCAAACTTGTTTCACCCAATTACAACTCTCGCATGTTAACAATTGTGAAATTACACACATTGGGATGTCTCCTGGAAACAAAAATAAAGCAATACCAGCACCTTGGAAGTGCACCCAACTGTCCAGACAGCTTCAACTGCAGAATTCAAATATCACCAGAACAATTTACATAATTCCTTTAATGTAGGAAATAGTCCCAACACACTTCACAGAAGGGTAATCAGACAAAAATTAATGGCGAGCCAAAGAGGGGTGACTAAAAGCCTGATCAGAGGTAGGTTTGAGGTGGTTTTTAAAATGGAGGAATGGAGAGAGGTTTTGCAATGGAATTTCAGATCTTATTGCTTAGCAGGCTGAAGCCACTGATACAGGGTGAAAGTAGTGGGAGGTGCAGAAGCCAGAGTTTTTGGAGGGCTACAGGGATGTGACATGTTAAGAGTTAGGGAGGGTTAAGGCTGCGCCATGAAGGAATATAAATACAAGCATCAGAATTTTAAAATTGAAGGTTTTGGGAGATTAGAAACCATCATACAAATAATAGACTGGGAAGAGAATTTAGCGATGTACATTGTTCTGCAGGGTTAGAATGGATAAATTGGGGGAAGTGAGGGTTTTTGTGGGGAAAAATATCTACTAACAGGCAAATTAGGATTACATACAGATAAAAGTAGAACCTTTTAATTACCATAAGTTAACATTATGGGGGAAATAACTCAAGATCCTTTACCAATCAAGGAAAAAAAAACTTTAAATAGACAAGCATAGACAACTGTTTGGGAAGAGAACCATTTATGGAAATGATAATGGACTGTACATAATTTAAATGGTGTGCAACCTTTACAGTGGGTGATTTTGAACTTCAATGCACAACAACCTGGGATACAGGAATTGTAGACTTGAATCATAACATGGAAAGAGTGGGTTATAAGAAATATGTGCTGTATTGTCCCCCCTCCTCTTTTCAGCAAGTAGGAAATAAAGCTCCTTCTAAATTGGGTTATGTACTATACTAATACCGATGTCATTTTTATATTTTTTAAAAACTTCCTAGCTGCTGGCCTACCAAAGTTGCCAAGTATGTTCAGGGGTCTATTGCTGGTTTTACAAGGCCCACGACTGAATAGCACAAGAGGGGTAGAAGGAAACACATTTTAGAAAGGAAAATAAAAGAGAAAGAAAATTGAATACTTTCAATCTACAAGTTCCCCTCCAAGTCATACACCATCCTGACTTGGAACTTCACAGGTGCTAGGTTAAAAAGGCTGGAACTCCCTCCCCATCAGCCCTGTGGGTGTACCTACACCAACACCAGTTCAAGGTGGCCTCTCATCACCCCATTCTCAAGGGCATTTAGGGATGGTCACTAAATGCTGGCTTGCCAGCACTGCACAAATTCCAAGAATGAATAAATGAAAAGTCCCACACTAATGTGGTCAACTCTTAACTACTCTTTGAAGTGGCCTCACCACACCCACTCAGTCGCACTAAGATTAAGTGGCAATTAGGATAATAAATATTAGCAGCACCCAGAGCCTACAAGGGTGGAAAAAAACATATAATCGACTCTTATTCAGTATTGAGGGCTGGATCCTGACTTTAGGGCGAGAGTCTTGCAGCGAGGAAACTACCCTTAAACTGTGTAATAAAAACAAGAAATGCTGGAACTACTCAGCAGGTCTGGCAGCATCTGTGAAAAGAGAAGTAGAGTTAACGTTTCGGGTCAGTGACCCTTCGTCGGAACTGTGCGCTTCGAGTGGACTTTGAACCCCGCTGCCCGACGGCAGGTAGTCGCAGTCTCCTCTCACGACCCGGGGAAGACATGCTGCTACGAGGACGCCATAAATTATTTTTTTTAATTCCTTAAAAACCTCGAAACACACACCCAGACACTGGAGTGGATAAACTGGCGTTATCAGTGTTGATAATAAGCTCACTTCCTCGCCTCGAGTTCCCCTAGAAACGTCCAGTCAGGCACTTAGTCATATCCCACCCAATTTCTGCTCTTTAGCTTCACTCATGAAATAAACCGTTAGATGCAGAAAAATACCACAAATTTACAGAGACAAAAGGCGCTTTCCGGAGATAAATTCAGGGTGAGACTTTCCGAACCCTTACCCGCGATCGCCCAACGCCAGTCCGTTGTGTAACCCACCAACAAAATGACTGCTCAGTAAACAAAAGCAACCGCTTTAGCGCCCAGCTGACCAACCCTGTCCGCCTGCAGAGCATACGCACCACTGGCCAATCAAGCCGGGGAGGCGGGGCCAAAGCGCAGCTCTCAAACTGCGGGAAGCCCAATATATGAAGTACCGAGGGAGGCTGGCAGTGTTGGCAACGTGCCTCACGGCACACCCAAGGCGTGGAGTCCCAAACTTTTTTTTAACAAATAATACTTTGCAGTACTTTACCTTAGTAAACTGAATCCTGCAAAAAATTGGCAGATGGAGTATAATGTGGTGTTTAGAAGAATGACAGGTGTATTGAGTCATATAAGATTCAGAAGGGGGTTTGACAAAGTAAAAGCTGAGAAGATGTCGCAGCACGGCTGTTTGCAAGAACTGCAAGGAGGAGGGCCATCAGACCAAGGACTGTAAGCAGACTAAGTGTTGCAACTTGTGCGGTGCGGCAGGCCATCTCTACAAGACCTGCCCCAAACGTTGCCTCAGCTATGCTCAGGCGGCAAGGTCCAAGGAAAGGCCGGGAGAAGGGAGACCAGCAACCTTCTCCGCAGTGAGGAACTTCAACCTGAGAAGGAAGGGGAGGCAGCTGAAACCAACGACCCAGCACCTACCCAGTGCCCGGAAACCCCTCCTCCACAGACAGAATCAATGGAGGAGGAGGCAGCAGATGGACAAACAGGTCAGTGGCAAGTGGTCCAGAGGAAAACCACAAAGAAAAAACATCCCAAAGCCACCACCCAAACCAGTGGCAAGAGGAGGCTCTCTTCTGAATCAGACTGCAACAACTCCTCTTCACTGGACGGGGAAATGCTGGAACGACAGCCCCTTCAAAAGAGGCGGCAGAACTCAGAGATGGATGATAAAGCATCCCAGCCCCCGGGCACTGGAAGCTGTGATGGGCCCGGCGTGCCCCAACCCCAATGCGCCACACCTAACGACGTGGCCAACGCATCTCAGCTCTGGGACACCGGGAGCAAAGACACGTCTGGCGCACCTGAGCTCCGGGAGACCGGGAGCTGTGATGTTTTCGAGGAGGAACAGATGGAAGCAGCTGAGGACAACCCAATCCCCTCTGCCTACAAGACCCCCCCGATGTCACCCGAGCGGAACAAACCCTGCATGAAAAATCAGGAGGGGTTTCTGAGCCCAACCAACGTGAAACTGCTTGCGCACACGATGGGTATGCAGGAACATCCCGAAGGACTGGGACTAGCGAGGACAAATGGTATGGGAAGCAACAACTAATTTTTAGTAAAAAATGGGTGTAAGAATTGCTTCCATTAATGTGCGTAGCATTAAATCTACTACGCGATGTGTTTCAACCTTGGATTACCTTGCCAAGGTCAAAGCTGACCTACTGTTTCTGCAGGAGTGTGGAATACCACACCTCAGCACCTACAGGCAGTGGTCGCGATGGTGGTCCCACGGGCCATCGATCTGGTCGGGGGGTAATGACTGCCGTTCCTCCGGCCTGGGTATTCTGCTGCGGGGAGGTAACTTCACCATCTCCGAAGTTAAGGAGGTGGTGGGCGGCCGCCTCCTCGTAACAGACGTGATGTACAACAACGCTCTGCTCCGGTTGATCAACGTGTACGCCCCAGTACAACGCAGCGAGCGGCTGACCGTCTTCCAGCAGCTCCCACTGCTGCTGGCGACGTCCAGGCCGGTCATCCTAGGCGGTGACTTCAACTGCATCATCGATGCGGCTGGACGATCCGGCAGTGACGACAGCAAACTGGACGCTACGTCCTGATTCCTAATGGAAACAGTTAAAGATGTCAAACTGCACGACGTCTTCAGCAAACCTGCAGACGGAGCGCAGCGCAGATACACATGGTCAAGATCGGACGGGTCTGCCCGTTCCAGGATTGACTTCCTGTTTGTGTCCCGTGCTGTCACGGTCAGATCCACCGACGTCAAGCCGGTGTTCTTCTCCGACCACTGCCTCTTACTGGCCGACTGTCACTTCCAGGACGACCAGCGGGTTGGCAGAGGGACGTGGAAGCTCAATGCGACACTGCTGACCCCAGAGAACGTTGAGGAACTCAAAAGGGATTACAAAGGTTGGAGGACCATGAAACCCCTCTTTGAGTCTCCAGTTCACTGGTGGGAAGCGATTAAGGAGAACATCAAGAGGTTCTTCATCCACAAAGGTGTTCAGAAGGCGAGAGAGAGACAGAGGGAAATGTCCCGACTCCAGAAAATTATGCAAAATCTACTCCGGTTGCAGTCAATGGGGGTCGAGGTCAAGGAGGACCTCCAAGAGGTGAAGAGCCAGCAGGCCTCGCTCTTTGCCAAGGAGACCTCCAAGATCATCTTCCGGTCCAGAGTCCGCTCCATCGAGCAGGATGAGACGTGCTTGCGTTACTTCTTCCAAAAGGTACACAGAGAGAGCTCTGTTATCAGCAGCCCGAAGGAAGAAGATGGCTCGGTAACGTCTTCGCAGTCCGACATACTAAGGATCAGCAAATCCTTTTATGCTGGGCGGTATGACGCGAAGCCCACAGACAGCAGAGCATCCCAGTCCTTCCTGTCATCTATCACAGAGGTCTTAGATGACAGCAGGAGGGAGAGACTGGACAAGCTGCTAACTCTGGACCAGCTGACAAAGGCCGTCGAGTCTTTCGAGACGAGTAAAACTCCCGGGAGCGACGGCTTACCGGTCGAGTTGTACTTGGCCCTGTGGGACTGGGTCAGTCCGGACCTGCTGGAAGTATACGAGAGTATGCTCCTGGCCGGCAGCATGTCAGAATCCATGAGAAAAGGCATCATCACCCTCATTTACAAGCAGAAGGGGGAGAGGGCAGAAATCAGAAATTGGCGGCCCATCTCACTGCTTAATGTTGATTACAAGATTCTGTCCAAAGTCATAGCCAGTCGAGTCAAGTCTGCTCTGGAGTTGGTGATTCACCCCGATCAGACCTGTACTGTACCCGGCAGGAAGATCTCTGATAGTCTCGCGCTACTCAGGGATATGATCGCCTACGTACGGGACAGGAGGGTGGACACCTGCCTCATCAGCCTGGACCAGGAGAAGGCTTTTGACAGGATATCGCACACCTACATGATGGACGTGCTTTCCAAAATGGGTTTGGGGAGGGAATCTGCAATTGGATCCAACTGCTCTACACAAACATCAGTAGCGCAGTCTCAATCAACGGGTGGGAATCTGAAAGTTTCCCGATCAAATCTGGAGTCAGACAGGGCTGTCCTCTGTCCCCATTCTTGTTTGTTTGCTGTATTGAACCCTTTGCTGAGTCTATTAGGAAGGATGCGAGCATAAGAGGGGTGACAATCCCAGGCAGCGGAGGCACTCAGGTCAAAACCTCCCTGTACATGGATGACGTCGCCGTTTTCTGCTCGGATCCGCTGTCCGTGCGCAGACTGATGAGCATCTGCGACCAGTTCGAACTGGCCTTGGGAGCCAAAGTTAACCACGGCAAGAGCGAGGCCATGTTCTTTGGCAACTGGGCTGACCGATCCTTTGTCCCCTTCACCGTCAGGTCAGATTACCTGAAGGTGCTGGGGATATGGTTCGGAAGGGCCAGGGCGTGCACCAATACATGGGAGGTGCGAGTAGCCAAGGTACGACAAATGTTGGGCATGTGGGGGCAGCGATCTCTCTCCATTGTGGGTAAGAACCTGGTCATCAGGTGCGAGGCGCTCACGTTGTTGCTCTACGTGGCGCAGGTCTGGCCCATACCCCACTCCTGCGCCGTGGCAGTCACCCGAGCCATTTTCGGCTTCGTCTGGGGATCTAAAATGGACCGGGTCCGGAGGGACACGATGTTCAAATCTCTGGACAAGGGCGGGAAAAATGTACCCAACATGGCCCTCATCCTGATGACCACCTTCGTGTGCGGCTGCATCAAGCTGTGTGTAGATCCCCAGTACGCAAACTCCAAGTGTCACTACGTGCTGAGGTTCTATCTGTCCCCGGTGTTGCGAAGGATGGGCCTGGGCACATTGCCGCGGAACGCTCCATGCAGTTGGGCGGTGCCGTACCACCTATCCTTCGTGGAGCAGTTTCTGTGGGAAAACACCTTTGACCACCGGTCCATCAGGCAGTGGTCTGCACGGAATGTCCTCAAGGCCCTACGGGAAAAGGAAACGGTGGATCCTGTCGGATGGTTCCCCGAGCAGACCGTCAAAGTCATTTGGCGGAATGCCTCATCACCAGAACTTTCAAACAAGCACCAAGACGTAGCTTGGCTGGTGGTGAGAAGGGCCCTCCCCGTCAGATCCTTCATGCACACCCGAAGTCTCGCCCCCTCCGCACAGTGCCCCCGCGTTGGCTGTGGTGGGGAAGAGACGGTCGCCCACCTCCTCCTGGAATGTGCCTTTGCAAAGCAGGTGTGGAAAGAAATGCAGTGGTTTTTGTCAAGGTTCATCCCAAGCAGCTCTGTAACACAGGAGACTGTGCTCTACGGGCTGTTCCCAGGGACGCACACCGAGACAAACATCAGCTGCTGCTGGACGACTATCAATTCGGTGAAAGACGCCCTTTGGTCTGCCCGAAACTTGCTGGTATTCCAGCGCAAAGAGTTGTCCACCACCGAATGTTGCAGACTGCCGCATTCCAAGGTCCAGGACTACGTGCTGAGGGACGCACTAAAGCTTGGGGCAGCCGCAGCAAAGGCTCAATGGGGAAAGACCACAGTGTAAGGTCCCCCCACCAAGCTGAACTGAGGGGCTGGATCCATGGGAAACCCCTCGAACTGTATCGGAGAAATTTTGTGTGCTGTAAGTGTAAAAATGTGTATGGCATGACAGTGAAATGGAAGGGTTGTGAGGCAACTCATGATTGTATAGAAGGTAAATGATCACCTTTGCACTGTCTGTATTCTTTGACTTGATGCTGTTTGAAACTGTTTGGCAATGTAATTTTTACAGATTTTTATGAATAAAGTATATTTTGGAAATTTAAAAAAAACTAGGAGGCACAGTTTCAAAATAAGGGGTCTCCCATTTAAGGTGCAAGTGAGGATGAATTTCTTCTCCAAGGGTAATTAATCTTTGGAATTCTCTACCCCAAAGAGCAGTGGAGATTGGGTAATTGAATATATTCAAGGCTGAGTTAGACAGATTTTTGATCTTCAAGTCAAGGATGATGGGAGCAGGCAGGAGAGTGGAGTTGAAGCCACAATCAGATCAGTCATGATCTTATTGAATGGCAGAGCAGGCTTGAGGGGCCAAATGGCATACTCCTGCTCCTATTTTTTATGTTCTTCTTACCTTCACTTCTATGCAAGCACATTGATCCTTTAGCCTAAATATACTTACCTCCTCATTTTGTTTACTTGCATTTTTCTGAAACAGAATAACTTAGTTGCCCATTCAAATTCAGGAGAGGTTTAGAGCAGTACTTCCACATCTTAAAGCCTAGACGGCTGATGCCATGGCCGTCACTTGTGGGGCTAAGGGTGTGGCAATACACAGGAGTCTAGAGTTGGAGAACAAAAGGACACATGGGATTGTAGGACTGGAGGAGGTTTCAGAGATTCGAATGGTGAGGCGATGAAGGGATTTGATTTTGAGGATAAGAATTTTAAATTGGAGGTTTTGGAGGACCGGGAGCCAATGTATGTCAGTGAGCACAGATGTGATGGGTGAGTGGGATGGTAGGGGTTATAATATAGGCACCAGTGTTTTGGATGAGCTGAAGTTTATGCAGGGTGGAGGATGAGAGGCTGACCAGGAGAGAGTTGCAATAGTCTGGAGATGGGAAATGCATGGAAGGAGGCAATTTTTGCGTTGAGAAGATATGGGATCAGAGACATAGCTGAAGATTTAATAGAATGACTCGGCTGCCAACTGTTTGGTTCCACCTGAGTCAGTGGCCGGGAAGAAGGATGGAATTGGTCATGAGGGTTTGTGATAGGAGCTAAAGGTGATGGCTTCAGTCTTCCCAATGTTTAACTGGAGGAAATTGTGGCTCATCTAGAATGACACAGAGACAGTGGAGGAATCCACCAAGGGCAGTCACACTGATTCAGACAATGGAGAAGAGGTGTTGGAGGAGAATAGTGTGGTAGGCCATATCAAAATCTGCAGATCGTGATGAAGAAGAGCAATGCACCAGGATCAAAGTCACAGTCACATAAGATGTCATTTGTGGCTTTAGTTAAAGTTGTTTCAGTACTGTGGCAGGGGTGGATACCTGATTGGAGGGATTCAAACATGGCATCCAAAAAGATGGGCACAGATATGGGAGGTGACAACATGTTCAAGGACTTTGGAAAGGAAACTGGTTTCTTGAGGAGAAGGATGTTATAGGGAAAACAATAAGTGCTGGGCTCTCCTCTAGTCCTTATTGTCATGACAAAGGTAATTGTCAAGCACATTTGGAGGTACTGTGATGCAGTGAAGCTGCTGAGAGGAAGTTCCAAAGTTACATAGGCATTTAAGGCAGCAGCACTGTTGAGGCCTGCAAGATTTTTTTAAAAAATTCATTCATGGGATGTGGGTATCACTGGTTGTGCCAGCATTTATTGCTCATCCCTAATTGCCCTTGAGAAGCTGGTGTGAGCTGCCTTCTTGAACCGCTGCAGTCCTTGTGAGTAGGTACACCCACAATGCTGTTAGGAAGGGACTTCCAGGATTTTGAGCCAGCGACAGTGAAGGAACGGCGATATAGTTCCAAGTCAGGATGGTGTGTGACTTGGATGGGAACTTGCAGATGGTGGTGTTCCCATGCATCTGCTGCTCTTGTCCTTCGTGATGGTAGAGGTCGTGGGTTTGGAAGGTGCTGTCTAAGGAGCCTTGGTGCATTACTGCAGTGCATCTTGTAGATGGTACACACTGCTGCCACTGTGCATCGGTGGTGGAGGGAGTGAATGTTTGTGGATGGAGTGCCAATCAAGCGGGCTGCTTTGTCCTGGATGGCTTTGAGCTGCTTGAGTGTTGTTGGAGCTGCACCCATCCAGGCAAGTGGAGAATATTCCATCACACTCCTGACTTGTGCCTTGCAGATGGTGGACAGGCTTTGGGGAGTCAGGAGGTGAGTTACTCGCCACAGGATTCCTAGCCTCTGACCTGCTCTTGTAGCCACAGTATTTATATGGCTACTCCAGTTCAGTTTCTGGTCAATGGTAGCCCCTAGGATGTTGATAGTGGGGGATTCAGCGATGGTAATGCCATTGAATGTCAAGGGGAGATGGTTAGATTCTTTATTGTTGGAGATGGTCATTGCCTGGCACTTGTGTGGTGCAAATGTTACTTGCCACTTATCAGCCCCAGCCTGGATATTGTCCAGGTCTTACTGCATTTCTACACGGACTGCTTCAGTATCTGAGGAGTCGCAAATGGTGCTGAACATTGTGCAATCATCAGCGAACATCCCCACTTCTGACCTTATGATTGAAGGAAGGTCATTGATGAAGCAGCTGAAGATGGTTGGGCCCAGGACAATCTGATATCCAGAAGATGCTTATTTTTAAAGACAAAGAGGCAGGATCTTCATACTACAAGGTTTTGAAAAATTGTGGTAAATTTGCCATTCAAATTCTGTGTGCTAAGTTATGATGTGCATGTTGATAATTTTCATATGCACATAAAGGTTCTGGTCCTGTGTGAATGGGTTTTTGCTGCCAGGTCATGGCTGGGGGATGCCAGCAGCACAGGTGCCCCTGCAAACATTAACTGCAGCCATGCAACCTAGAGGGAGTATTCAAAATAATCACTCCATACCAATTTTATCCAACAACACATCCAATACTCCATACAATATTCAACTAATCACCCTTGTGCATTTCTTTCGTGCCAGTCTTGCAGTTACCTTTGCCTGGCCCAGTGCTCCTTCACACTGCTACCCCAGTGGCTGCAGTATGGCTGCTGGAAGGCTGCTGTCTTTCAATGGGGGAGACTGCAGATGACCTGGGAGGATGCCCTTATGCAGCTCTGACTTTAGAAAGACTGGCTTCAGACTGCACCGCCTCAGCATGGGTGGCTGCAGTCTGGTCTGGGTGTCTGATGAGAAACAATAGGGGCACTGGGGGAGGGTCAGTGGTGGGAGCACGAATGCTGACATTCTGAAACAGGGAGAACAGGTTTGTGCACCACAGAACATAGGAACATAGGAGCAGGAGTAGGCCAGTCAGGCCATCGAGCCTGCCTCGCCATTCAATACGATCATGGCTGATCATCCATTTCAATGCCTTTTTCCCATGTTATCCTCATATCCCCTTCTGTCATTGGTATTTAGAAATCTATCAATCTCTGCTTTAAACATACTCAATGACTGAGCTTCCACAGCCCTCTGGCATAGAGAATTCCAAAGATTCACAACCCCCTGAGTAGTTCCACTCCCCCGGGATGGCGCCTCAGCAATCTTAGTAATATGCTGGCGCACAGATTGCTGGACTGCTGTGAGAGCCTGCCATGATGCAGCAGTCTGACTCTGCGCAGCACCAAACTGGACTTGCATGGCAACAAGCAAAGATCTCATGACTTTAACCTGAGCTTCCTCTGCAGCACTCAGATGGCTTCTGCTTGTCCTGCAATGGAAGCTGAGACATCAGTCATTAGATGCTGCATCATGAATAGGTCCACAAAAAGTCTCAAGGGTTTGGCCACCACTTCCAAACTGGAAAGGATGGACTCTGAATACTGTGTGAAGCCCTGTGCCAAGGATTCCTCCATTCTCCTTGACAGTGACAACAGGCTGTCTGGCAGGGCTGCCAATGCACTGCATACCCATCAGAATTTTGCTTTACGCCACCCCATTGAAGGGCTCTCATCTGAGTCTTGTGCAGCGACCTCACCCTCCTGCAAACTGGCTATACTTTCCGCCGACCTTGCTGTAGATCACCCACACCCGGTGAATCGCTACGTGCAGATCCTGCATCTATACTGCCCTCTAAAGTACGCACAGTGCCGGTATCAGAGCTGGTGGCTACGAGAGTCAGATCAAGTGTCTTCCTCCTCAGTCTAGTCTCCTTCTAGGCCTTCAGCCTCAGGCAACCCTGGCTGGCCAGGCAACAGGTTTTGAAAGCATAAATGCACAAATGAAGGTTTGGGGTGAGGGAGGTGGTGGGCAGGGGGAGGGGGTGGACGTAAGAGGTGCATGGTTACACCATCTGTAGCTTGTATATCACAACAGATTGTAGGATGAGGGTAAAGTGGGATTTGAAAAGGTGCATTAGGCAGGAACATATCGTTATCTTTGATGGTTTCAGCGACGCCACTGTCCATTGCCTCAGTGATGGCTGCTGCAATTATCCTCAGCACCGTCTCCTCCATGGGGATCAATAGAGGCAGCTGTGCCTGCCTGCCAGTTTGCTGCTGCTGTCATTTATTGAGGGCCATCTTGTCCTGCAAAAGATAGCGAAGTCAGTAAGTGAATGTGTTGTAATGTGTATGGGTGATGTGTCCACCACAGCTGAATAGCTAGCAGTATGTGAGATCTGAGTGTGTGGTTTCCAGCAGTGGTATGTGTGTAAGAATGAGACGAAGTATATGATTGTGAGGTTTGAGTCATGGTTGATTTGGATTTTTGGTAGGTGAGTGAAGGGAGTGTGGTGGTGAATGGAGAAGTGGGTGAGGCTCATGGTGCGATTTGTAGGATTTGGCATGTAAAGATGTATTCGCTGACCTTGACCACTCGTGTGAGGTCATAAAATTTCTTACAACACTGCATGCAGTTGCTCGGCACCAGACTGTTGGCAGTGACCACCACGGCAACTGCTCCCACTGCCTTCTGAACACTTGTCTGAACATAAAAACATAGGAAATAGGAGCAGGAGTAGGCCATTCGGCCCCTCAATCCTGCTCTGCCATTTAATAAGATCATGGCTGACCTGATCGTGGTCTCAACTCCACTTTCCCGCTTACCCTCCGTCACCTGTGACCCCGTTGTAGGTCAAAAATCTGTGTAGCTCAGCCTTGAATATATGCAATGATCCATCCTCCACTACTCTCTGGGGTGGAGAATTCCAATGATTAACGACCCTCTGAGAGAAGACATTCTTCCTCATCTCCGTCTTAAATGTGAGATCCATTATTCCGAAACTGTGTCCCCTAATTCTATCTTACCCCATGAGGGGAAACATCCTCTCAGCATCTACCCTGTTAAGCCCCCTCAGAATCTTATATGTTTCAATAAGATCACCTCTCATTCTTCTAAACTCCAATGTATAGTCCCAACCTTCTCAACCTTTCCTCATAAGACAACACCTTCATCCCAGGAATTAACCTAGTGAGCCTTCTCTGAACTGCCTCCAATGCAAGTACATCCCGTCTTAAATAAGGAGACCAAAACTGTATGCAGTTCTCTAGCTGTGGTCTCGGTAACACCCTATACAATTGTAGCAAGATTTTCCTACTTTTATACTCCTTCCCCCTTGCAATAGAGGCCAACATTCCATTTGCCTTCCTAATTACTTGCTGTACCTGTATGCTAATGCTTTGTGATTCAAGTACAAGGACACCCAGATTTCTCTGTACCACAGCATTATCCAGTCTATCCTCATTTGAATAATATTCTGCTTTTCTATTCTTCTGACCAAAGTGGATAAACTCACACTTTCATACTCCATCTGCCAAATTTTTGCCCACTCACTTAACCTATCTCTATCCCTTTGCAAACACTTTGTATCCTCCTCACAACTTGCTTTCCCACCTATCTATGTATTGTCAGAAAATTTGGCTACAATACTCTCCGTCCCTTCATACAAATCATTAATATAGATTGTAAATAGGTGAAGCCCCAGCACTGATCCCAGTGGCACCCCACTTGTTACAGTTTGCCAACATGAAAATGACCCATTTATCCCGACTCTCTGTTTCCTGTTAGTTAGCCAATCTTCTATCTCCCCATGCTAATATATTACCCCCAACACCATGAGCTCTTATCTTGTGCAGTAACCTTTTATGTGGCACCTTATCGAATGCCTTTTGGAAATCCAAATACACTACATCTACTTGTTCCCCTTTATCCACCCTGCTTGTTACATCCTCAAAGAATTCCAATAAATTTGTCAAACACAGTTTCCTTTCATAAAACCATATTGACTCTGATTGCTTGTAAGATGATTTTCTAAATATCCTGTTACTACTTCTTTAATAATGGATTCCAGTATTTTCTCAATGGCAGATGTTAGGATAACTGGTCTATGGTTTCTTGCTTTCTGTCTCCCCTCTTTCTCAAATAGGGGCATTACATTTGCAGTTTTCTAATTCATTCAAACATTTCCAGAATCGAGAAAATTTTGGAAGATTACAATCAATGTATCTTTTCAGCCACTTTCTTTTAAATCTGGAGGGCTTCTTGGCCACCTGAGGGAATAGAGCCTCTCTTCTCCAGTCCACCTCCTACACTAGTGACTCCAGCATGGCGTCTAAAAACCTGGGGACATGCTCTCTTGCCTGTTGCGCTATTTTGAGGAATTCCTAAAAATCTTGAGGTGTTGCCAACCAATGTTAACCTTTGGTGTAGCCAAAATGTACCTTCCCTCAAGATGTGCAGTCTGGCTTTGAGTGGTGCAGGCTAGTTTAAAGTAGTGCTAGCCTTGCATGAACTTGGGCCCTCTTCATGTTATCTGTCTAGGTAATTTCCTTGCCTTTGTTGCTTCGATTGGGTCCCTTTTGCTTTTCTTCCCTGCCTCCATTCCCCATCCCCTTTCTCTTTCTATTTTCCCCATCCACCTTCCCACTTATTCATTTTCTCCCTCTCGTCTCCATCCCCATATCCCCCTCCTCCTCTTCCCCTACCCTCCTAGCCACTGTCATCAACAGATATAACACATATTTATACAAAATGGTCATTAGTTTATTGCAAATAAGGATGCTTATGTTGAGGAATAGTAATTTTGGCACAATTCAATTTATAAGAAAGCTTATATATTAGTATCTATCTATGAGATGTACTTGGTCTCTTTTAATTTTCAGTTATTGTAGGCTTGGTGTCTGTATATGAGATAGAATCTACATTCTTTGGGTGTGTTTAGAATGCATTTTAGACAAACCAGGTCCACAGATGATACAGTCATACATGGCTACCATGACTGCACTTGGTTTGTAAAACTTTTCAAATTGTAAAGTCATTAGTTTTCCTTCACCTGAAGCAATCCCTGATAACTATCTGTAGAGTTAGCAGTCTATTGAATCTGATTGATATCTTGTTGACTGGAGACATGTTTCTGAGAGAAAGGGCCCTTTGCCTTGATTTCCATTTGAAGGACAGCTTGGTAGTTGGAAACGCCTGACTCTGAAGGGAAAAAAAAACTAGGCCAACTTTCTCTAGTTCATTAGTTCTTCTGGGTTCTTCAAGATAGAAGCAACTACCTAAAGACTATGTGACAGACAAAAAGCTTACGTATAGGTTTTATGTTCCATACACTGGCCCAGGTCCAGTATTACTAAAAGAGTTAGCAATGTATCAGATTTTTGTTTTCTCTATGAGGTATAAATTAAGAATTCTGTAAGCAAATTGGATTTATTGTATTGACTTTATGCTACTGTTTAATTTTACTTTTAATAAACTCTCATTCATATTTTATCATCCAAGTCACATGGTCTGATAGAGTGTTTATTCTTGCACTACCCAAAGAACATAAGAGGACTCATGTCAATCCCTGTTCATTTCCTGGTTGGAAAAAGCTACATTTTGGTTCACAATGAACAGACTCATCGGAAGTGGCATCGAAATTCAAGAGAATTATCTGAATAAAGCCTAAAAGTCCAATACTAGGTTTGAATTTGAAATAAGTTCCTAGAAAGTGGCAGTTACTACTGTTAACTAGATTCTGGTCTTTTAAAAATATTTAATATCCATTTACCAATCAATCTGATCCATAGATTTTTGTGAATTTACATTAATATGATATACATTGCCTAAATTCTACCTTGGGATGAGTTTGATCATTTGAATTTATACGATGGTGTTGGATTATGATCTAAAAAATTTCAATTGCGTCTCATTGATAATTGAATTACTGTTATGAAAAGAACAAGGAGTCAAATTTCAATCAATTGACTTCATACATAGTTCTAGTTTGTTAGTGATGTACAAATTATAAAACAAAATTTAATGGCATTCATCTACCTCTCAGGCACATCATGAATGAACTGATTGAAACAGAACGGGTGTATGTAGAAGAGCTTCTGAGCATCATTGAGGTAGGGAAAATGTGTAATTCAAAGTTCTGGAAAATGTGGTCATTTATATTTGAAGAGTTTGTTTATCCCATTGTTTCATTGAGAAAGGGTATACCACTGTGGTGCAGCTTATCATAGCAGAATTTGACCTGGATTTCCCCATCAGTAGAAAAAATTGAGTTTTGGCTATAAATGTGGTCACTACCAGTAGTAAAGAGAAAATAGAAATTTCATCTGAGCAGTAACCATTGGCCAGCTTTTAACATTTAAAATTTCTTGATTGTGCAGCCCTCAAGCACTGTTTAAATGCATGGAGATAGGTGTGCCCCACATATCTATTTTTTGAAAAAACAAACAGCATGTTTATTACCATTAATAATTGGTTTTGGCTTGCTGACCTATAAATATTAGAAACTGAAAGAGAGATTATAATATTCTTTCGCTTTGAAATTACCCTAGTCCACTTTTAAGCCATAAATCATTACCATAGTATTAATGGGAGTAGGAAAATTATTACATCTGAGCGTGGAGTGAGAGCTACAGTACTTCAGTGCACTGCAAACTTCTAAGTCTTACTGTGCTGCTGTGTTGTGTTCTGGACAGAAATACACTTTTTCCTGGGCCAAAGGCTGTTTCTCCATTAGTATCTGGGCTTCATGGTCACCGCCACTTTCTACAGAAACTGTATTCTCTGCTGGACTGCCTTTATAAAGCTCCCGGATATTACTCTGTCCTTAGTTTTCTGCTTCTCTGCTAGGAATCTTATCACTTAAAGTTGAGCTAGATGTGGTTCCCATCATGCTCTGGATTCTGTTCTTTCCTGACCAGCTACCTTCTTTGCACTGCTCATGTGGATTTACCTTTCACTATCCCTGGCTCCCTGAACATCACTGTGCTCGATGCTTGAATTTCATTCCCACTTCTCCTTGCTGCTGTACTGGTGCACCAGATCTGCCACTGTGTATTACTGATGGCTGTACTCATATCTGCTGGACCCCAGGTTCAAATTCTGCTGACTTTCCATACCTCCTTGACTCTCTGTTTTCCACTGGATGACCTTCACCAATGTGCCTACTGATATTGGTACCTTAAACAATGTGCCTACTGATATTGGTACCTTAAACAGCTCCTGGACTCACTTACTCCCCAGCTATCACTGAACACCTTGCCCCTTACTGAAATCTCCCACCTGGCTATATCTACCACCCCTGCCTTTCCCAAACACCTGCTGTGGTAATGTACTAATTACTAATTAATGTTCATTAATCTATTTTTGGAGGCATAGGAAATCTTGTATTAAAGCTAAACAGTTCATTAGTGCTTTCAAGATTATCTTTTAGTTAAAGCTGCTTTGGGTAAAATTAGGTCAAAGTGAAAAAACTAGTCCAAGAAAGCATAGAATGAGATAAGGCCTTTAGGGTCATCAAACCCCATTCCTCCCACAAACCATGTATAACTTGCTCTATCATGAACTTTACTTGACCGTTTAAGTGACAATGTAAAAATCATTTATGTATACTTTCTCTGAATTCCGTCTCACCTATACCAATAGATAATTGAGTAAAACTCCACAAATCTATAATCTAACAACTTGAATTATTTAACCTCAGTTAGTTGCTTTCCACATACAAGAGAGCTAAATTTCCTCTACTGGAGTAATTTGAGCTTTGGGTTTACTTGGCTGCAGCAAATTTACCAATGGAGTGAAGTGATTTACGACTTTAACCCTTATAGGGACTAAACCAAATCAGGAGTACATCCCTATAAATATCCTTTAATCAAGTTCAAAACAGAAATTCTCAGACACTTATTTGGGTCCAAAGAATTGTACTAGCTTTCCTTCAAAGAAAGAAAACCAACAGAGAATATTACCATCTTTCGGATAGCCTATTTTAATATTTATGGCTAAGTCATAAATAACGCAGATATTATAAGGGTCTGGGAAATTCTCTTCAATACATATCTCTCCACTTAAAGAGACACAGAGTGGGGGTTCTAGTAGTTGTATACAGAATACTACATGAGACGATTTGTTAACTTTTATAGATTTATTAAAGAATTTAACATGTAATAAACTTAAGTGGATAAGTATATCACAGTATCAAACATTACTGAGCAATGTAACACACATTCTTATTTCTAACATGGAATCCAAAAGTTTAACCTTGCTAATGTTACAGCAAAATTATCTTAGAATATCCAGAATATCCATCAAAATTTAAAGTAAACTTTTACCTTAAATCCCCCAAGCAAGGCATGGGATGAGAAGTGTTGTTTGAGGATACAACACCCCTACATTTTGTGTTCAAAACCTCTCATTTTTATATTATTTTTAATGTGTCATCTGATTTCCAGCATTTATGTGACCTTCCCGTGTTCCTTTTAAAATCCATATTTTTAATTACCATCTCCACTTAATGTTTTACTGGAATTTGAAGTTGTGTGCTTTTATCGGTCAAAATGTTTATAATTAGGTTTATGTAACCTCTTGTTCCTGTAAATCCATTTTCTATAATTGCCTTTTTTATGGTACCTTAAAGCAACCTCCGGAACCAATTTGTCTGGATCAACAACCCCATAAACTAATTAATTTTATTGCTACCTCTTACTGAGGTCACACAGGATATTTCAATGTGTGTGTTTATCTTCCATTTCCCTGGCAACAGAAATTCTATTTTAATAAGTACCTTGAAATATTTAACTCTAACTTCTTAAAGGGGAATTTCAGTGAGATCTGAAAACTGACCATTTATTCAATCTTTACTTCTAAAAGGCATAATACATTAACTATTTCCAAATTCTACTTAATTAAGCCTATTATACTGATACTCCATCACAGGAGCAGTGAACTGACTGGTCTGAAATATCTGTTTATTTAAATAATTATTCATAGCTGCCAATGCAACTTGCAACCTCACTATTTTGCAGGGAGTAGGTCCAGTGTGAAAAATAGAAAATATGGCCAGCAGGTTCAAGGTTAAGGGACATGCACACTTACAAGGTATTTGTTTTAGCTTGCAACAAACTTTAAAATCATTTCGGGACTTTTGGCCAGAGCTGGAAGGGAAAAGTGGCAGGCATAGCGGAGGTAACAGAGTGATACAGCATCCAACCCCCATTTAGTGAAGGGTTAAATGGGCATGCAGCTGGTCTGAACAATGTGATTGATAAATCCTGCAAGAGGTATGAGCCAGAGAGCATCAGATAGATCTTTACTCCCCACTGTAACTTATCATCAAATAACTGGCTAAAGGAAAGGGAGGAGGAGTTGAACAAAGAGGAACACTGTTCTCTTGTCCAGGAGGTCAGATAGGTCGTTCTCAGAGCTTCTGAAACATCCCTCAACATTGCTCTGGTGACAGATTTAGGTGACACAAAAGCAAAATACTGCAGTGGCTGTAAATCTGAAATAAAAACATAAAATACTAGAAGTACTCAGTAGGTCAGGCAGCATCTGTGGAGAGGTTTCAGGTTGATGATCTTTCATTAGAACTGACTTAGGGGGCCTCCTTCTTTATGATTTCACCAGGAGGTCTCTCCTCTGGTGGATTTTGTCCAGGAGGATTTGTGGTCACTGCTTGAGAAATTGTAGATTCATCTTTTTTTTTAAGAGATACAGCACTGAAACAGGCCCTTCGGCCCACCGAGTCTGTGCCGACCAACAACCACCCATTTATACTAACCCGACAGTAATCCCATATTCCCTACCACCTACCTACACTAGGGGCAATTTACAACGCCCAATTTACCTATCACCTGCAAGTCTTTGGCTGTGGGAGGAAACCGGAGCACCCGGCGAAAACCCACGCAGTCACAGAGAGAACTTGCAAACTCCGTACAGGCAGTACCCAGAATTGAACCCGGGTCCCTGGAGCTGTGAGGCTGCGGTGTTAACCACTGCGCCACTGTGCCGCCCAAACTGCCACTATTTATCTGAGTACTTCTTGCCAGCTGCTGCCACTGCTTAGCTGCACTGTTTGGTAAGAATTCACAGCACTTGAACATTCTGATGAAAGCTGGAGGAGCCAACATGCATCACTTACCTGCTGTGCTTCCAGAAATCTGCTGACACCTTAAGTTGTTGTACTTTTTAAATTGCACAGCAACAAATCTCCCCCCACCCCCAGTTGATTTACTCCTGTGATACAGGGATTTAAGTTCCTTCCCCACTATTCAATATTTAGATGAGTTAATCCTTCAAATCCTAGTTGAATCAGCAGTGTAATTCAGTGATGGTCAGAAGTCCCTATTGATGTTACCGGAGCCCAAACCATAACATGGATTTTTGGAAGCACATTGTTGTATATAACTTTAAAGATAAGGATCAAGATGGCACAAGCTCCAGTGTGTCTGGCTTCTAACAGATGGTTTTTATCTTCAATTTCCATACAGTACTAATATGCTGATTAGGCGAGGGTGACATCATTTAGGTGTGAGTGACGACACCCTCCCGTGCAAAATCAAGCTGGAAATTGAAGCTATAATGCAATTAATAAGCATTTTCCTTATTTCCATCTGGAATTATGATGCATTCCAGGCAGTTCAAAAGTTAGTGGCATATTTATGGGCAGAATTTTACCAGCCCTGTGATGGCGGGGAGGAGCTGAGGTATGGTGGGGTGGGGGGTGCATGAGCGGGTGGGGGCCAGTAAAATGGCTTGGGCCCACATCAGGCCAGCTCACCAACATTGTCCCGCCAGCGACCAATTTTATGAGATGAGGGCAGCGAGACAGATCAGTGGCAGACAGTTGGGCAGCGTGGTGGGGGAGGGGGGTAATTAAGGTTGTTAATCAGTCAAATTGCAGGTATTTTTCTACCTTTTCCAATTTTCCGAATGGCACACAGGATGCACAGAGGCTCAGAGAGACCTGAGCAGCAGTTGAGTGGTGAAGGGAACTGGTAAGCATATATTGAAGCTGTCTTCTGGCTGTGTCTTGAAGAAGCACTTCAGAGGGTAGGGCCAAAGTGAAGTTCTGCCAGTGGAAGAGTGTTTCTAGGTCCACAGCAGCCACTGGAGGCAGAACAAGATTCTTCAGAGGCTCTTCGCAGTGGAGACTTAATTTTCCTATGGCGTCTACACTTTCAGAGTTTGTCTCCTCCAGAGAGGAGAGTGGCAAAGAGATGGGGTGCCGCCACATGGAGTGGCTGTGTAGCAGCCAGGGAAGCTCCAGTGGGTTAAGGAAGCCATTGGGCCTGGGCAATGAGAGTGCATGGGGGGCAAGAGGGCAGCGTCATGGTCACAGAAGGTGATACCCAGCTAAAAGGGTGTACTGTCAGAGGCTCAGCTTCATGGAGATGTCCAAGTACCTATGTCTACAAAGACTGTGTCGCTCCAGGGAGGTGGTGGAGAAGCTGTGCAGTATGCTGGAGCAGGAGTTGATGCCATTAGGAAATGGCGGACACCCAAAGCCTGTAGCAATAAAGGTGATGTTGGCACTCAACATTTTCGCATGTGGTTTGTTCCAGGGATTGTCTGGAATCAATGTGGCATCTTTCAGTCAGTGGCCCATCGCTGCAAAAAGGAGGTCATGGATGCCATGTACTATCAGGCTGGCCAATATATCAAGTTCACAATCAATCAGGCCAGTCAGAACGAGAGGGCAGTCGGCTTCGGGGCCATGGCTGGATTTCCCAGGTGCAGGGAGTCAATGACTGCATTCATATAGCCATCAAGGCTCCCTCAGACAACAGTCAGGCTTGGGCTGATAAGTGGCAAGTTACATTTGTGCCACATAAGTGCCAGGCAATGACCATCTCCAAGAAGATAGACCATCTATAGGCTACGTGCAGGAATATGGGATGAGAATAGTTGGGTGCTGGATGGCCGGCACAGACACGATGGGCTGAAGGGCCTGTTTCTGTGCTGTGTAACTCTGATTCTAAGAGAGAATCTAACCATCTCTCCTTGACGTTCAATGGCATTGCCATTGTTGAATCCCCTACTATCAACATCCTTTTGGGGGGGGAGGGGTTACCATTGACCAGAAACTGAACTGGACTAGCCCCATAAATGCTGTGGCTACAAGAGCAGGTCAGAGGTTATGAATTCTGAGGCGAGTAACTCATCTCCTAACTCCCCAAGGTCTGTCCACTATCTGCAAGGCACAAGTCAGGAGGTGATGGAATATTTTCCACTTGCCTGGATGAGTGCAGCTTCAACAACACTCAAGAAGCTAAACATTGTCCAGGATAACGTTGCCTGCTTGATCGGCACCCCATCTGCCACCTTCAACATTCACTCCCTTCACCACCAACGCACAGTGGCAGCAGTCTGTACCATCTACAAGATGCACTGCTGCAACTCACCAAGGCTTCAAGCACAGCACCTTCCAAACCCACGACCTCCACCACCTAGAAGGACAAGGGCAGCAGATGCATGGGAACACCAACACCTGCAAGTTTCCCTCCAAGCCACACATCATCCTGACTTGAAACTATATAGCCGTTCCTTCACTGTCACTGGGTCACAATCCTGGAACTCCCTTCCTAATAGCACTGTGGGTGTGCCTACCCCACATGGACTGCAGCGGTTCAAGAAGGCAGCTCATCATCACCGTGTCAAGGGCAATTAGGGATGGGCAATAAATGCTGGCCTAGCCAGCGACGCTCACATCCGGTGAAAGAATAAAAATTAAAAAAAGAACAGATGCCTTTGTCAACTGGAAGGGGTTTCAATCCTTGAATATTCAAGTTGTCTGCAACTACTGTAAGCGGATCATGCTCATGTGCGTGAGTTTCCCAGGAAGTTGCTACAACTCCTACATCCTTAGACAGTACAGGTGCCTCAGCTGTTCATACCACCCGAACGCCTTCATGACTGGATCCTGGGGGACAAAGGATATCCACTGAAGACATAGCTTCCGACCCCTGTATGCAACTTCAACACACAGGCAGAGGACACATACAACCACTGCTATATGACAAAGGCCACCATTGAGCAGGCCATTGGCCTTCTGAAGATGAGGTTTAAATGCCTTGATCGACCTGGGGGAGTCCTGCAATATGCCCCATCAAGGGTATCCCGCACGATTATCGTCTGCTGCATATTGCACATCCTGGCGTTCCAGAGGGGAGGAACACTGGAGTCAGAGGAAGACACTGAATGAGCGGCATCCACAGAGAAGCAGGATAAGTTTGTGTTGCCTGAACAGCTGACAGCCAATGAAGATGGTGTCATGGGGACCAGCTCACCAAGCAGTAACATGAGCAACAGGGAGACTCATGACTCTCTGATCAGCAGACGCTTCACATGAGGACAACTGGAAAGGGCACCAAAGCAAGAAGTTCTCTCTCAGAGGTGACCTTGCTAACCTTTCATAAGAGACCCTCACCTTCTCTGTATACCCACCAACACTATTTGCTGTCAACACTTCTGTCAACACAGGTGCTCACATCCGTGTATTTGATTCCACATCTGGCCACTGCCAACTTGTTCACTTCATTATACATTACATCACAAGACATTTAACTCTAGTAACACATTGAAGACTTCTGCATTGAACAAATAATTATCACCCAGGGAAACCCTAAGTGCTACTCCATGCATTTACACACTCACTTAGTTCTGTGGTGTGCTCTCCCTGTACCTGAAGTTGATGTGGGGGCAGCCTACTGCTTTTCTTGCTCTGGTGCATGAGCTAGTCATGATTTGCATCCTCTGGGTACCTGAGTCCTACTGGGGTCCAGCACATTCAGGGCCACCAGTATCTGAGCAGGAGCCATCTCAGTCATCAGACCAGCATGCAGCATTGGTGTCACTATCAAAGGGGCCAAGGATCCGCCTTCAGTGATTGAAGCATCTTGAGAGGAGTCCCCATTGCCTTCAGCCTCCCCCTCCTCAGCCCTTTCAGGCCTCACATGCACTCCCATGGTTGCCTGCAATGTGTCACCTCCTAGCAATGGGGAGGTGCGTGGCTGGCCCATCTCACCCACATTTCATGCTGCTGCTGAAGCATCGCCCACTTTACTCATGATACCCAAGGTTCGCCATCTGCATGAAGCTGAGCATCGTTGGGCCTTTCGTCACCCCTCTAAGGGGAAGTAGTCATAGCTGTCACTGGCTCTGTTACTTCTTCCTGTGTATCTGTGCAGTGCTCACAGAATGTGCCACCCATCCTACATGCACAACAAAGCCCACCGACGTGAGTGGATCTGTGCTAGTGGAGGGTGAATCGGAATGAAGTGATGCAGAGTCGTTAAATGGCGGTGGATCCTCTGAGATTTCCAGTGTAGCAGGAGCCCATGCCTGTTCCTCATCTGCTGCTGCACCTGCTGGAGTGACATGATTTAAGTAAAACAGCTGCTCCTTCAACCAACCTCTGGTGCCTCACCTAGATGATCTTCCAGTGGCGTTAAAGGCACACACAGGCGTCATAGCACACACATAGTTGAAGGAATGATGGGCGCAACCATTGCTTTACTCACTCTCCATTGCTTCTACATCTGCCTCGCCCTCAGCAACAGGCTGCCCTGCCATAACCCATGTCTGTGGCCTCATCCTTCATCGGTGTCACCATTGTAATGATTGGCATGCCACTTCCTGTCCATTGACGCCCTGTGCCATTGTGAGTGCACTTCTCCTGCAAGCAGAGACATATGCAATGTTAATCCTGTCTCATGGCCCATCTGTGCTGGTCACTCTGAGGCAAAGTAAATGTGCAGCCTGGTTCCACTGGGATGGTATGGTGACACAGCCATTCAGCCGTCTCAGTGCAGCATGCACCTATCATTGATCATGGGGGTTGGGTGCGTGTGAACTGGCCCTCTCGTTCCAGGAGGCTGCAGATGTCAGCAGCGACCTGCCAGGAGAGCCTGAGCCACCTGAGGTACTGGTGCTCAGACATATGGAGAGAGCTGATCCTGTCTGTGCACCCTGTATTGGGGTCCTCACCCACTTCAAGCTAAATGTTGGTGTCCATCCCCTCTCTGGAGAGGCATGTGGTTGAGGAGAAGTCAACTGCTGCTGCTGGTGTTGTTCCTGCCGCTGGTGATGCTGTTGGCAGTGGTGTGACTTCTGTTCTTGGCCCTCATTAGAGGTCCAAAATGGAGCTGCATAAGCTGCCCCCATGCTGTGGTGAAGGCTGGCAGCAGGGAAGTGCAGCTGAAGTTGAGTGAAGTGCTAGACAGGTGAAGTGTTTTCCAACTAGTTGGCAATCACTTGTCAAGCAGTGAAATCACACTCTGAGAGAAGAGATGCTTTGAACAGCAGTCTCTCACCTGGCCATGGCTGGAACTCATCAGTTTCACAATCAAAGCCTTTTGTGACAGAAACCACACTGGCCAAATGGAAACATATTAATTTCGTAATGTGAAACACTACTTTAACTTTTTACTGGACATTGAACATAACTTGTTTAAAAAGACCACAGAGCTGAATGGCTGAAAACCCAGTTGCTCACTTGCATTTCGAGAGACAGTTGCATAGAAAGACAATTGGAGTGCTCCCTGATTCAATTAGTGAGATGGGTTTTGTCAATAGTGATGATCAAAAGACATTGTAAACCATTGACGTTGTAAGAGACAAACCTCCACACCCCCCCACTGAGTGTGACTGGAGAACTTTTGAAATCAACAATCCTCCCCAGAAGATGCAGTTTCAAACAAAGAGCTGGTCATATGACTTACCTGCTGGCCAGACTGGAACTGTTTGAATTGTGCCTCACAGAAAGGTTTAGGGAAGACTGCAATTTGAAGACAAAAGAAAAGGAAGCTCTCTCCCTGTCTCTCTCTCTCTCAAACAAAGTTCCAGGGACCCACAGAAGCAGCTTAAGCCTCAAGACAGAGACTTCTTCAACCTTCTGATACCAGAGAAGTAAGTTTGAAAGTGTGCATTGGGCCCCAGCGAGAACTGTAAGACCACAATTCCAACCAAGGACTTTACAGAAAAACTAAAGGCAGTGGGCTGAATTTTATGAACCCCTCAATGTTGGTGGTCATGGCGGGGACCCATAAAATTTTGCCGGGAGAGGCCCGCCTTGACCCCCGACGTCGAGAAGGCCCCACCAGATATTAGCGGCGGTGGCGAGGCCTTGTTGTGGCCCCCCCCCAACACCCCCCCCCCCACCATCAAGCGGCGGAGCCCTCATCTAAATATTAAGTGAACATTAATTAAATGTAAATTATCTTACCTGCTGACGGCAGCCGTCCCACGCCAATTTTACGGTGAACAGCCGCAATTTGTTGGCGTTCCGAGGCGTGACACTGGTGCGGAGGTGGGAGGAATAAAATTATCAGGGTGAGAGGGGGTGGGGGAGCAGGGAAACGTATACCTATTGGCTGTGGGGAAGGGGAAAGGGTTGAAGGGCAAAAGTGGAGAGGTTTGGGGGGAAAGTTCATGCTGGGAGTAAAATACATTACAAACACAACAGACAGTAAACACACCATTGTGGGGGTTGGGAAAGGGTCTGCATGTTTTAATTTTGTAATTTTTTATTTTAAGTAAAAATGTTCCTACACTGCGTTAAATATTTACATTGCAGCGCACTTCCGTGTCGGAAGGCCACTGCTTTTTCAGCACGCAGCTGCAGAGTGCGGCGCGCTGATAAAATTCAGCCCAGTAACTGAATTCCACTTACTACTCCAAACCCCCCTTCTTTTTTCTTTCTCCCACTCTGTATCTATTTGTGTGTGTGTTTCTCTCGAATGCATACTAACATGGCTGCATCGCCCATTTTAGTCATTTTAACTGAGTTAGAATGGTAAGGTTAATAAACTTACATCTTTCTTGTTAAAACCTGTCTGGTTGGTTCATTTAGAATTACAATTCGAGAGAAGTGAGTAAGGATTCACTGAGGTGTTAAGCTAAAACATTGTGTTTTAAAAAGTTTAAACCCTGTTATAGCCAAACCAGGTAAGGAGCAAGAGGGGAGTATGAGACCCCTTCCTCACCTGATCATAGCACTTTCCAGTTTTTCGGTTTCACTGATGAAGCTCTTCCCATTGTGCAATGCCTCAGTGACCCTGGCGAGTTGCTGACAGGTTGGGAAACAGGTTCCCTGGCTGGGAAATCTGGAATGATGGTTACCTTAATAACAACTGACAGATACAATGGGTTTCCCTGCTTGCCTTTGATCCCACCTTGCAGAAACCCGAAAGATGGTGGGATGATGTCAGGATCTCAACCCAACATCAATTTCAGGGGATTTAATACCATGCACGTGCACAAACCCAGAAACCAAGATGGTTAAATTCTCTCTTATTTCAGATGGTCATTGCCCGGCACTTGTGTGACACAAATGTTACTTGCCACATATCAGCCCAAGCCTGGATGTTGTCCAATCTTGACAGGATAGATGCAGGGAGGCTAGTTCCCTTGGCTGGGGAGTCTAGAACTAGGTCTCAGAGTCTTAGAATAAGGGCTTGGTCATTTAGGACCAAGATGAGAAGAAATTGTTTCAATCTTGGGTTTGCGAAGCTCTGGAACTCTACTGCCGAGGGCAATGGATGCTTAGTCGTTGAGCATATTCAAGACTGAGATTGATAGATTTTTGGACACTAAGGGAATCAAAGGATATAAGGATAGGACGGAGAAAGTGGAGTTGAGGAAGCGTTTGATAAGGTTCCCCACGGTAGGCTATTGCAGAAAATACGGAAGTATGGGGTTGAAGGTGATTTAGAGCTTTGGATCAGAAATTGGCTAGCTGAAAGAAGACAGAGGGTGGTGGTTGATGGCAAATGTTCATCCTGGAGTTTAGTTACTAGTGGTGTACCGCAAGGATCTGTTTTGGGGCCACTGCTGTTTGTCATTTTTATAAATGACCTGGAAGAGGGTGTAGAAGGGTGGATTAGTAAATTTGCGGATGACACTAAGGTCGGTGGAGTTGTGGATAGTGCCGAAGGATGTTGTAGGGTACAGAGGGACATAGATAGGCTGCAGAGCTGGGCTGAGAGATGGCAAATGGAGTTTAATGCAGAAAAGTGCGAGGTGATTCACTTTGGAAGGAGTAACAGGAATGCAGAGTACTGGGCTAATGGGAAGATTCTTGGTAGTGTAGATGAACAGAGAGATCTTGGTGTCCAGGTGCATAAATCCCTGAAGGTTGCTACCCAGGTTAATAGGGCTGTTAAGAAGGCATATGGTGTGTTAGCTTTTATTAGTAGGGGGATCGAGTTTCGGAGCCACGATGTCATGCTGCAGCTGTACAAAACTCTGGTGAGACCGCACCTGGAGTATTGCGTGCAGTTCTGGTCACCGCATTATAGGAAGGATGTGGAAGCTATGGAAAGGGTGCAGAGGAGATTTACTAGGATGTTGCCTAGTATGGAGGGAAGGTCTTACGAGGAAAGGCTGAGGGACTTGAGGTTGTTTTCATTGGAGAGAAGGAGGAGGAGGAGAGGTGACTTAATAGAGACATATAAGATAATCAGTGGGTTAGATAGGGTGGATAGTGAGAGTCTTTTTCCTCGGATGGTGATGGCAAACACGAGGGGACATAGCTTTAAGTTGAGGGGTGATAGATATAGGACAGATGTTAGAGGTAGTTTCTTTACTCAGAGAGTAGTAGGGGCGTGGAACGCCCTGCCTGCAACAGTAGTAGACTCGCCAACTTTAAGGGCATTTAAGTGGTCATTGGATAGACATATGGATGAAAATGGAATAGTGTAGGTCAGATGGTTTCACAGGTCGGCGCAACATCGAGGGCCGAAGGGCCTGTACTGCGCTGTAATGTTCTAATTCTAATTCTTAAAAAAAAAAGATCAGCCAATATGTTATTGAATGTGGGATCAGGCTGGTGGGGCCATATGACCTACTCCTGCTTCTATTTTTTATGTTCTTATACTCCTTTCACAGCTCTAATATTTTTCCTATAAAAAGGTGCCAGAACCTCCTTGTAAGATTGTCCTGATGGTGCAATGGGGAGAGGGTATATATGTTCTGATAAGTTATAGCTCAGACTATCTCTTTGCTCATACATCAGCCTTAGTTTATGCACTTAAGATTAAGCAAGTTGGAATGGTCACCTTCAGAAACTACCTGAGATGCTTTGAATTACTTTTTCTTAAATTTGTTTTTGAGATGTGGGCAACACTGGCAAGGTCATATTTATTGCCTATCTTCAGTTGCCTTGAGGCATTTAGAGTCAACCACATAGTCAAAACCTGGTGCCAAATGTTGGCCAGACCAGATAAGGATGGCAAATTCCCTTCCCTGCAAGACATTAGTGAACCAGCTGGTGTTTCATGATAGTCTGATAGCTTTCATGCCTCTTTATCTGGGGCCAGCCCACAAATTACCATATTTCCTAAATAAAATTTCATAAGTTCCCATGATGGGATTTGAACTCAGAACCTCTGGATTACTAATACAATGTCATATGTCATTGTACCCATTACATAATGTAAAACTGTTAATCATTGATAAATAATTCATTACTTTAATTCCTTTACTTTACAGGGTTATGCTACTGAAATGGATAATCAAGAGCTGGTTCCTCTGATCCCAGCTGCACTTAAGAACAAAAAGGAAGTCCTATTTGGAAATCTTCCAGAAATCTATGATTTTCATAATAGGTGATCATTTTTCTCAATTACATATTTATAACTAAGCTAATAAAATTTGATTTTATTTATTTTACAATGTGATCATCTCAAAGATACACCTGGTCAATTCTGGAAAGGAGGAAAGTAAAATTGATTTTTACTATGGAATATAAGTCTGTACTGAGAAATTATTTCTGATTTTGTTCTATTTAAATTTGAACTTGAAAAATTAGGTTAAAGATTAAAAGGGCAAGTCAGTGGTATGACGTGGATTGCTGGAAGAAAAACTGCTGTCTTTTCCAGCTGCTAAATTACTGATCATTGACAGCCTTTTCAGAGATGCTAAATTTAAGTGAATGGAGATTAAACATTTTCTCTCAGAGAGGAAGGTGGTTTTGGAATGAATTATTACTAGCTTCCAATTATTTTATAATGAAGCTGCAATGGCAGACCTGGAAGC